>NW_022111371.1:3706102-3708592 GCF_000313985.2 Echinops telfairi
TTAAGTGGAGAGGAAATGTTTTGAGAATGATGAGGGCAATGAACGTATGAATGCGCTTTGCACAATTGATGTATGTATGGATTTTGATAAGAGTTGTATGAAAGAAAAAAAAAGAGTTGTATGAGCCCCTAATAAAATGATTAAAAAAATTGGACATAGAGTAATGAAAACCCATGAAGAATCTATGCCCCTCTATTTTATCATGCATGCTGATAAAATAGGAGCAGGTCTTTCCTGACACGTCCAAAAACTATAAATCAACGTCTCACCATGCTTGCCTCTAAGGCAAGTACTCTGACCATGCTACTTGCAAGACAGATCAGTTTGTCCTTTTAACACTCTAAGGTGTTTTCAGTGTTCTTCTATAATTCCAGTGCACTGATTCTTCTTTGGTCTACTTTATTCATTGTATAACTTTCATATCCAGATGAGGTCATTGAAAATACCATGTGTTGGGTCAGGTACTTCATCCTCAATGTAACGTTCTTGCTTTTTAATACTCTAAAGACATCTTGATCACTTAACTGTTGTGGGCCCAAGCAAGCTGAAATCCTTGAGGACTTCAAACGAATTCCCTAGGTAGTGCAAATAATTTGCGTCGCATAGTTAGTCTAAGGGTTGGGGGTTCAAACCCACCCAGAAGCACTGAGGAAGAGAAGGCCTGGCGATTTGCTTCCGTGAGTCAGAAATGACTTGGTAGTAACTATCAACAACGGTTTATCAGTAGTGCTGAGTCACACCCTGCTCTAAATCCATCTCGTGACACCTATGCATTTCTTTCTAACCAGTATGATGTCTTTTTCTTGGTCCCAGGTTTGTGCTTTTCAGGGTTTTTGCTGGGTTATATACTCAGCCAAATTGTCTAAAAACCCTGAGCCCAGCTACTTGAAAATGCACTTAAAAGTACTCTGAAATGTATTTCCTCATCTTTGAAAATCTTCATGCTTATGAAAATTCAGTGAGATAATGTAGAATGCTTTATTATTTTCACATTCAAACTTTTCAGCAAAAAATAAAAATCACAATTCACCACAGTCCTGTCAACCACTAGAGAGAAGACGTTGCTTCCTACTCATGGTTAATGATACTAAACATGTTTAAACAGCTAGCTCTCATTACACAAATCAAAATGCTCTTTCAGTGTCTTCTAGAAATGTTCCGCGAAGGGGTCTGGCTCTCAGACTCCAGTGTTTTACGTGTTACGATAAGGGCCCAGCCTACAGAATCTATTTTCCTTCCCTTATTTTTTAATAGTTGTGTTTCCAGCTGGTTTTATTTAAGGCTATGCTTTTGATCTCTTTTCAATTCTGGGACTCAGTCCAACTTCGATGTCAATATTCCAAAGGCTTCCTTGGAGACAGCCTTGCTGGGATCTGGCCGAATGCCAACTAGAAGAATTGCCTCCCCCTCTCTGAGGGGTTGCTGAGTTTTCTGGGATTTCAGACGCAACCTCATCAGCTGTCAATCAGGGAGAGCATCATCCGGCCGTGCTGCTGCCCAAAGTGCTACATCGTCCTAAGATGCTGTTTTGCTTATTTACCTTCAAGTCCATACTGATTCATGGTGAGGCCATGTGGACAAAGTAGCACTGAGCCATGGGGCTCTCAAGGATGGGACCTTTGGGCAAGCAAATCACTAAGCTTGCCTTCCAAGGTGCCTCTGGGTGAGTTCAAACCAACTGCCTTTTGGCTATTTGTTGAGCTCAAAAAGATTGTATAAGCCATTATGTCCAACAGACCAATTTCATAGATGAGACTATTAAAGGCCAGAGTGAGGAAATAATTTTAGACCACAGAATTAGTCTGATTCTCCATCCTGTACTTGATGGACAGTTCCATGCTTCTGCTGCTGCTGTTGTTGTTAGGGGCTGACAAGTCAACTCTGCCCCATAGTGACCCGAGGTACAGCAGAGGGAATCACCACCCAAGCCGACACCATTCTCACAAGGGCTCTTGTGTTGAGCCCAGACTTGTAGCCACTGTGTCAGCCCATCCTGCCAAGGGCCTCCTCTTTCCCACTGCTCTGCTACTTAGACAAGCATACAGCCCTTCTCTGCAGAGAGGACCCTCCTGCTGACATGTCCAAAGTGCTCGATACATCCATGCTACTCCACCCATTCAAACACTAAAGTGCATTAAAAGTCTGGCCTTTTCCCATGACTCCTTAACCTGTAGCATTTATAAAATATTTGTGTGTCCCTTTCAGTCCTACCCATGTCCTTCATTATTAGTGTATGCATTTCCACTCTTATCACTTCCTTATTTCATGTTTAACTTTCACATGTTTATGAGGGGATGGAACCATGGCTTGAATGAGGCCCACCCGAGTCTTCAAAGGAACACCCTCGCTTTTCAACACTTTAAAGTGGTCTTGTGCCACAGAGTTACCCGGTGCAATGCATCATTTTAGCTCTTGGCTGCTGCTTCAACAAGCACTGATTATGGATCTAAGCAAGACAAAATCCTTGACAACTTCAATCTTTTTTTCTAC
>NW_022111371.1:3708785-3726773 GCF_000313985.2 Echinops telfairi
AATAAACCTTCAGCCAATCCTGATGCTACATTTTTCTTCATATAATCCAGCTTCTTTGGTTATTTGAAGAAGAATGGATGCATTTGAATCATGGTACTGGCAAAGGATACTGAAATTACCATGGGCTATCAAATGAACAAAGAGATCTAGGTTGGAAGATGTACAGTCAGAATGCTCCTTAGAGGAAAGATGATAGAACTGTCTCACACACTTTGGCTTTGTTATCAGAAGAGATTTGTTCCTGGAGAAAAAGCATCCTGCTTGGTAAAATAGAGAGGTGGCGAAAAAGATTAAGACCCTCAATTAGATGGATTGACACAGTGCCTGCAGCAATGGGCTCAGATGTAAAAACCACTGTGGGGGTGGTGCAAGACTGGGGGTGTTTTTCTGATGTGCAAAGGGTCGTAGGAGTTGGAACGGACTAGCTGACACCTAACAATAACAGTTCTTACCTCTTTCACATTGATGGGGTATTCCTGATGCCTTGTTCTCTAGATTCTTCTTCTTAGGCATCTCCAAATTCTTTCTTCTCTGCCTACCACCATGCTACCATCAAGCCCTCATCTTACCATCATAAAAATCTCCACTGAAATCCGAGTCATATCACCCTTTTCTCTGTCCTGCACCTTGATCTATTAACTCATCCAACTTTGTACTCCCTTATCTAGCGATTAACACTTGCCCTTTCTGTTTGCCAAGCAATCAACCCACCGTTTGTCATTCTCCATCCCTGGAATCCCCTCAAGTCCTCTCTCCAGACATCACACAGTTTCAAATTTTAACTACATAAAAACTAACATTTTAAATCATGCAATGGAAAAATATATACCACAGGCGAAATCATGAGACAAATGATAAACCAGGAGTTATATTTGCAGATCGCATCATAGGCTAATGACTAATTTTATAAACATGAAATGATCCCTGAAATTCAATAAGAAATGAAAAATTAACAAGAAACGAATGGGAAAAAATAGGTAAAGGGTGTATACCAGGAGTTCTGAGAAAAGGAGGCAGAAATGATCTTAGGTGAAATCATCTGTAAATTAAAAATAAAAAGAATATAATTTTAAAATCTAATTTATTGGTAGAGGTCTAAAAGATTGATTATCCTCACATATATGAAAATCCTTTTATACATTGCTGCTAGAAAGTGATATTGGTGCAATGTCGACTAAATTAAAAGTTAAATGTCTTGTGACTCAGCAATTCTAGTTTTCAGAAATTACTCCACAAATAAACTTGTGTGCCAGGGAACTGATATTTGTTCAATAATTCGCAATGCTGCCTCTATTTTTAATGGTAGAAAATTAGAGATATCTGAAATTCCATTAAATTTTTAAAATGATCTAATATATCCAGGGTGCTTCCTCCAGTGTTATGATAAGCATAGATTTAAAAGAATGAGTCAGCTTGAAGTACTACTTAAGGAGATCTATAAGACTCATTGTTAAATGAAAACTTTTAGATGATGGTCCATGTATTGAATATGTCCCAGGGCTCTGTCATGAAGTGAGATTTCTTGGTAGGTTCTTTTATCCATGTCTCTGTCACTCCTACCAAATGACTGGGTGGGACGACGCAAACAGGAATCTATTTTCTCATGATTCTGGAAGCTAAGTCTGCATCAGCACGTGGTCAAAGCCATGTTCTCTTGAAGGCTTAGTCTAGAGGAAGTTTCCTTCTCATCTTTCTCAGCATCTGATTGCCCCAGGTGCTCCTTGGCTGACCACTGAAGAATGATTGTGCTACCACCCGGTCGTCTTCCCCTGCATCTTTTCTCTCAGAAGACACCACTCAAGAACTGGATGAGGACCTAATCTGGCCTCGTCTCAGGTCAACTGCCTGACGATATCTTCAAAGGTCCTATTTCCAAACAAGGTCACATTCACAGGCACTGAGCGTTAGAATTTAAACATAGCCTGTCTTTCTTTTTTTCCCTTTTTTTTACTTGGGGGCAGAGGGAGGAAGCATAATTCAATATATCAGTACTTTTTGGAGAAGTTTTTAAGACTTATGCATGGGCGATTTGATATGTAAGAGTGCTAATAAAGAAGATGCCGCATTCCTGTCTATTGTTAACCGCAAAGTAAAGAACGGCATTCGATTCCCACCAGAAAATGTACCCACATCTCCCTTTCCACTTCCCCATCGTCTTTGCCAGCTTCCCAAGTGACCCTCTCTTTCTGACTCTAGTCAACCAGGATTGAGGTTGGTCCTGAAAAGTTGAAGGACATTATCCTTTGCGCTGACTGCGTCTTGAATCTAACCCCTCCAACTTACATGTCAGTTTACAAGTTAGAAAACAGCGCCTTCGTTCTGACCAGCTGTTGACCCTCAGCTATCCAGGCCTGGGTCAACGTTCACAAGTTAAAAGGTCTCAGTCCTTTAACTTGCCAAATAGGCAGACCCCAGCCTCTGGTGGCCCTCACCCACTGTGTGTTTTTTAATCCTTTTTTAATAGTTGACAAAATGTATAGAGAGTATAAAAACCCACAGTTAGTCATTTATTATTACCAGAAAATATACGAATGAAGAGACACAAAAGATGCGGCCTGGGAGGGGTCTGCCTTTAAGACTTCCATTGTCCCCAGAAACACACCAGCCTATGGAGCTTCTGTGGTCTGTGCCTTTTATTGACCCCACTGCGTAGTCACCACGGGAACCTCACTGCATCAGTGGAGTCATTGAATATGCTTGACTGAATTGTGCCCCTCTCCTCCTAGTATTCAAAGTGCTTATTTACTAAGACCAATGGTTCAAATCTACAGAAGGATGCAGCAGACTGCTTTTCTAAAGTTTATAGATTTAGAAAATCTATGGGGAAATTATACACTATTTCAGCAAACAGATAAAATGCCAGAAGTTCTCTCTTGTTGTAATAGTAGGGTGGTTTTCTCTCACCTTGCATTTTTTAGGGGTGGAATCCAACCTGTTAGGTCAGAGCTTGCAGATGCTGCTTGGTAGATGTGGCCTTTTCCTAAGGAAGAAATTGGGAAAATCTCTCTCTCTCTCTCTCTCTCTCTCCCTCCTCTTTCCTGTTGGCTGAGACTGCCTGCTTCCAGGGGCTGTCCTCCATTGGCTGCCTAACCCTGAGAGCTGTCTGTGCCCTGCCATGTTTCCAAGGACCTGGGATCCATGTGACTCCGTACCACCGGCCTGTGATCTTCCTGTATCCCACCTCACCTTACAGCACCATCAGTCTGCAGTTAACGAGTGTCTGAAGAGAGCCCTGGCTTCCGTAGAGCTTGTAGACTTAAGTTGGACTAGACTGGGATGCCTTCGTGATATAAGATTACTTCTTAATCTACAGCTCTTTCTTATGCCCGTATGCATGTCACTGGATTTGTTTCTTTAAACAACACAGTCTAACACGCCCATCTTGGCCAAGAAATCAGAGACAGCTACCTGGCTAACCAGAAGAGATCCGTATCTGTGCCCATTTCAAAGACAGGAGACTTTAAAGAATGCTGACATTACCAAACAACATCACATGCAAATCAACGTTTGCGGAAGATAATTGAAACTCACACTAGTACATTAAGGAGAAGCTGTCGGGAATTCGGTCTGGATTAGAACAAAATGTGAAACAAGGAATATCCCTGCTGATGTCAGCTGAAACTTTGCTGAAAGCATAAACTAACAGAAATATATTTGCCTGTGTTTTATTGACTACGAAAAGGAATTCAAGTATGTGGATCATGGCAAATTATAGATCACAGTGAGGAACATGAGAATTCCATTGCACTTCATTGTGCTTATGCGGAACTGTATCTAGAAGAAGAGGTTTTAGAATAGAACCCAGGGTTCTACTCTATGACTTAAAATAAGAAAATATGTGCATGAGTTGTGTATCCTTTCACAATACCTCTTCAACCTGTATGTCGAGCAAATAAACTGAAAAACTGGGCTAGCTAAAGAACAATGTGGCATCAAGGTATTGGAGGAAGATGCATTTACTACCTGCAGTATGCAGGTGAGACAAATGCCCTTGCTTGTAGAAAAGAAAGCTTGAAACACTTATTACTGAAGATCAAAAACTACAGACTTTAATATGGATCACACCTCAACATGAACAACAACAAACAAACAATAAAACGCGCGCACACATGCGGCCCAACAAGTCACATCATGATAAATGGAGGAAAATTAACAAAGCTATCAAGGATTTCATTTCACTTGAATTCATAATCAAGACCCATGAACCCACAGTGAAGAAATCAAATGGCATTGAATAAGGCTGGTCGGCTATCAAACAAGCAAACAGAAAACTCTTGAATGTACAAAAAAGTAAAGAGGCCACTTAGAAGACTGAAGTAGGCTTAACGCAAGCCATCGGATTTTCAAGTCCCTATATGCATGTGAAAGGTGGGCAGTGACTAAAGAAGACAGAAGAAGAACTGAATCATTTGAATGATGGTGTTGACAAAGAATAGTTAATATACCATGGATTTCCGAAGGATGAACACATTTGTCATAGACAAATGTGGTGGTGTCGTGGGAAGTGCAACCAGAATGCATCCGAGAAGCAAGGATGACAACACTCTGTTACCTACTTTGGACATATTATTAGGCGGGACCAACCACTAGAGAAGAAATTCATGCTTGATAAAGTGGGGGACTAGATGGGGAGGAGGAAGACCCTCAAGATATAGATCAAGTCAAAGGCTGCAACAACGGGCTGAAATCTGGGGAGTCTTGTGATAATGGGGCAGGACTGAGCTGGATTTCATTCTCCTGTCCATAAAGTCCCTACCTGGCTAACCAGAAGAGATCCGTATCTGTGCCCATTTCAAAGACAGGAGACTTTAAAGAATGCTGACATTACCCAACAACATCACATGCAAATCAATATTTGTGGAAGATAATTGAAACTTACACTAGTACATTACGGAGGAGCTGTTGGGAATTCGACCTGGATTAGAATAAGATGTGAAACAAGGAATATCCCTGCTGATGTCAGCTGAAACTTTGCTGAAAGCATAAACTAATGTCACAAGAAGAAGCAGCTATCAGCAGTGTTGAGTGGTGGAACTCTCTCTCTATCCCATTGCCTAACATATGAATTTATCCACCCTTAGCACTTAAACCCAACATGACTCCTAACGGTGCTTCTAGTTCAGATTTCCTAGTTTGTACTTCTCCGAGTTTCAGCCTGATAGAGCAGAGGTCATAGAAATAGAGAAAAACTCCCCATGACGTTCATTGACACTGTAATTGTAATATAAGCTCCAATACTGTGAGGCTAGGACTGGACCAGCAGCGTTTATTTATTGATTTATTATACAGGGTTGTTATTAGTCTGACAGAACAGGATGGAACTGAGATGCAGGAAGGTTAGGCAAATTGGTCAAGGTCTCGCAGAGACTAAGTAGAATATGCAGAGCCCAACCCAAGATGTTGGTTGCAGTGCCTACTCTCTTTATCATAAGACATATAACAAAATAAGTACACAACAAATATATTTTGCTTAAAATAATGAACAAAGTCATTATTAACTAGGTTCACAATGTCAGACCAACCGGCATTAGTGAGTGGAAATGGACTAGTGTTGGCCATTTTGAGTGGGATAATCATATGGATGACTATTCCAAAATGACAAATTCACCAGGAACGGTGACATAGTCATTGTCGTGTTTGCATGGGAAGTACTAGTTAGGACAATATTATTCTATTACTCTCTTCATGGGAAAAGGAAGGTCAGGAAGTGAAGTCCTTTACTGCAGATCTCGCGCCACCAGGACTCTGATGCAGATCTGATGTCCGATCAAGTGGTTGTTTTACAGCCTCTGAAACAGGGCTGCACGACATTGGACATTTTGTATACTGAACCTGAAATATCTGCTGTTTCTCATTCACCAATAGTTACCTAAAGAAACATGTATTGCGGTCTTCAACAGATCTGTGCTAAACCCTCATTCGATTCTAAAATGATCAAAATAAATCCCACAGTGGAGCTGGTGATTATGAACCCTGAAAGACTGGATTCCTGGAAGCAGACTTGTAAGTTCCAGTTTGTAAAATATGGAATGTTTACACAGTTTGTATGGAATGTTTACACAGTTGGTATGGAATGTAAAATATGGAATGTTTACACAGTTTGTAAAATATGGACTGGAGATCCAGATACATCAGGACTAAAATCTTGATTTCGACCACTTGTTTGCAGAATTACTCTGATATATTTGATCGCATTTAGCCTTATTTTTAACATCAGTGTCACCACAGAGAGCAGGAGTAGAAGCACTTGTTTGCAAACTTATATTTGAAAGAAGGACGAATCTGGAGAAAATGCTTAAGCCAGTTGAGAGCAACAAGTGAAATTGCAGTTCTTTTCAGGGTGAAATGGCATACAATAAATCACTGACACTTGACATTTGACAATTAATCCTTTTCCCACTTGATCCAAGATAGTTTATACTACCAGATTATATGGACTATCTTCCTTATTTTTTTCCAGATGATGTTGTCCCCCAAAATGAGAAAAGGGTATATTTATAGTCTTGCTCCATAGTATTCGAAGCTAGGCAGAAACCAAGTCTGACTATGTGTTTTGTAATACTTAGAAACAAAGAAGGAGTGAGATTGGCGATACCGGGAGGGTAGAGAAAGGGTGGGGTAGAAAGGGGGAACCGATGACAGGGATCTACATATAACCTTCTCCCTGGGGGACAGACAACAAAAAAGTGGGTGAAAGGAGACATTGGACAGTGTAAGATATGACAAAATAATAATTTATAAATTATCAAGGGTTCATGAGGGAGGGGGAGCACCGAGGGAGGGGGAAAATGAGGAGCTGATTCCAGGGGCTTATGTGGAGAGCAGGTGTTTTGAGAATGATGATGGTAACAAATGGACAAATGTGCTTTATACAATTGATGTATGTATGGATTGTGATAAGCATTGTATGAGCCCCCAATAAAATGATTTAAAAAAAGAAACAAAGAGGGAAAACATATTGTCCCTGCAATGTGTTCAAACAATATAAGAAAGAAAAGAAGCTACCAGAAAATCATACATAGTGACTTGTCCAGGATACCAGCAAGGACAGTTGATTGGAATACATTAATTTGCATGACCCCAAATGACAGGGGATTGTAGAGCTGATTCATTTTTGGCACTTTAGACTTGGATAGCATTCAAAGAATGAGAGCTTTACCAGACACCACAACAGACTTCCAAAGAGGATCAACCAAAAAGGAGGTATCAAGGTCAGTTCAATATCTGTGTCAAATATACGATATGGTGACCTCATACACACGCACACATACACACACGCACACATGCACACATGTTCTAATTGAATGTTTCTCAACGTGCCCTTCACATTAGCTTCTTATTTCAAAAGCATATAATATCAAGATAAAGTATTTGATTTTGCAATATAAATGAACAACTTTATTTCAGTGTGCTTTATACATAATGCACTTCACATATATTTGATAAATTTTGATGTTTATAGCCATGAAATTATCATCATCAAGAAATTGAAGATATTCTTCATTTCCAAAAGCCTTCATATGCCCCTCTGTAACTTTCCTCACCCAACCCACCTTGTCAACCTCATGCCCAGATGGGCAACCAATGATCACCTTGCTGTCATGAGAGACGAATCAGCATTTTATAGAATTCATATTTAGAGCCACACAGAATTTGCTTACTTACAGCTTCTTTCACTCAGCATAATTCTTTTGAGGTTCTGACATAATGTCCCAGGAGTGCATTTCCTTTTATATCTGGGCATCATTACATTCTATGATACACTACAGTTCATTTATCCATTCACTCACTGCTGCTTGTGTGGCTTGTTTATAGTCTTGACTATTAAAAATAAAGCCATTGTTAACATTTATGTGCAAGATTTTGTAAGGATATACACTGTCTCATTCCTGTTAGGTAAATAATTAGAGATTTAATGGTCTGGCTCTATAGGAGTTATAGGAATATTTATAAGAAACTTCAAAAAAAAGAGATTGTTCCCAAATTTGTTATATCCTTGTAGCATCATGGTAAAGTTCCAGTTACTCCATATATTTGTCAAAACTGGGAATGATGAGTGTTCATATATATATTTTTTATTTTAGCCATTCAAATTTGTAATCACAGAAGGATTGTTTCATTTGAATATGGTTTGGGGGAATAATATTAGGAGCACCATGGACATCCCAATGGTGCAATACTTCAGCTAACTAGCTGCAGTTCACACTGGAGCTTTGCAAGAGTGATATCCTGCTGGCTACCTACTCCTATACATATTACAACCTAGAGAACATAATAGGGGAATTCTACTCTATCACCTCAGGTCTCCTTGAGTCCAAAATACATCTGACGGCATTCAGTAATGTTGTTGCTGTTAGATGGCATTGAGTTAGTCTTGACTCATATCGATTCTACACACAACAGAAATAAACACTCCCTGGTCCTGCACATCCTCAACATTGTTCTCATGCCCGACCTCGGTGTTACAGCTAAAGTGTCAATCCATCCTGGAGGATCTTCTTCTCTTTAGTTGCCCCTCTATTTTACCACGCACGGTGTCTTTCACCAGGGACTGGTCTCTCTTGACAATATGCCCAAAATACATGAGATGGAGTCTAGCCATCCTTGTCCCTAAGGAGGACTGTGACCTTATTTCCAAGACAGATCAGTTTGTCTTCTTGCCAGCACCACAATTTAAACACATCACTTCTTCTCGCGTCTTCCTTATTCACTACCCAACATTCACACACTTATGAGACAATTGAAAATACCATGGCTTGTGTCAAGTGCACCTTAGTCCTCAGAGTAACATTGCTGCTTCTGATCTCTTGACTGTTACAAGGAGCGTTGATTGTGGACCCAAGCAAGAAAAAAATCGTTGAAAACTTCAGCTTTTTCTCCAGGTATCATGATGTTACCGATGGGTCAAGTTGTGAGAATTTTGGCCTTCTTTACATTGAGTCACAATTCGTTCTGAAGCCTGGAATCCTTGAGCTAATCAGCAATTGCCTCAAGTCCTCCTCACTTGCAGCAAGCAAAGTTGATTATCTGCATTTTGAAGATTGTTAATAAGTCTTCCTCCAATCCTGATACCACACTCATTTGCATATAACCCGGCCTTTCTGATGATTTGCTCAGCATATAGAATGAATAAGTATGGGGAGAGCATACAAACACCCTGACACACACCTTTCCTGATTTTAAACTATGCAGTATTCTCCTGCTCTATTCACACAACTGTCTCTTGATCCGTGTACAAGTTCTACAGGAACACAATGAGGTGTTCTGGAATTCCCGTTCTTCTCAAGGCTAGCCATAGTTTGTTGTGATTCACAGTCTAATGTCTTGGGATAGTAAAGAAAACACAAGGAAACATCTTTCTAGTATTCTCTGCGTTGAGCCAAGGTGCATCTGATGTTAACAATGATATCCTTTGTTCCATGTGCTCTTCTGAATCAAACCTGAACCTCAGGAAGCTCCCTCTCAATGTGCTGATGCAATCATTGTTGGGTGATCTTCAACAACATTTTACTTACATGAGATATAAGTGATAATTGCATAATTTTGAGCATTCTGTTGGCTCACCTTTATTCCAGACAAGTACATATATGCATCTCTTCTTATCCGGTGGCCAATAACTGTCTTCTAAATATACTGGCATAGAAAAGTAAGTGCTTCCAGTGCTTCATCAGCCTGTTTAAACATTTCCATTGGTATTCCATCAAGTCATTCTACAAGAGCAACAATAGGTGCATAGTGATATCTCATTTGTCCTTTTACGTGTGTATTGCCCTAATAAAGAATCCATGGTGGCATAGTGGTTATGAGTTGGGCTGCTAATCACAAGGTTAGCAATTTGAAGCCATCAACCATTCTGTGGGAGAAAGACGAGGCTTTCTACCTCTGCAAAGAGCTACAGTCTCAGAAGTCTACAGAGGCATCCTTACGGGTGGCTGTGAATTGCAGTCACCTTGACGGCAGGGGAGCTTAGTTTGGAATTTTTGGGTTTTTTTTATCACTCTAAGGAATCTCTGAATGACACAAATATTTGAATATTGAACTATTAATGAAAGTGTTGGCAGTTCAAACTCATCAAGAGGAGCCCCACAATCAAGGCCTGAAGGTCTAGTTCTGCCTTGAAAAGCCTTGGTGTCGTTTTTTTTTTTCTACAAATAGGTTATCATGAGAAGAAATCAGTTCTCGGCCAAGCATCAACAACAAATGATTGCTGGTTTGGGGTACTGTCAAGCTCGCTCGTTTAAGAGTCTCTTCTGGCATACCTGTTAATCTTTTCTTTATTTTCTGACTTTTTAATGGCCGTTTGCTTTATTCATATATGGTGTCATCCCACAGTCCATCAGATCTTCTGTCATTAGTGTTTAATACAGCCAGTCTATTCTTGAGATGTTCTCAAAATGCAGGTGGGTTAACCTTAAGATCATCTTTTGGTGCTCATGAAATTGTTTTCATTTTTCTCAACTTGACCTGAAGTTACACCTGAGCAACTGCTGCTCTGTTCCACAGTCGGTACCTGGCCCTCCTTTATCTGCTCATATTGAGTTTCTTCCTGCAGATGCAGCATGCTTGATTTCTATGTAGTCCATCTGGGGCAGTCCATATGAATAGTCAACCACCTTCTGTGCGGTTGAAAAACATGTTGCTCACTAGGAAGAAGTCATTCATCTTGCACAAGTCTGTCATACAATCCCCAGCTCTGTTTCTCTCACCAAGACCATACTTCCCAACTACTGTTCCTTCCTCTTTGGTTCCAGCCTTTGCATTCCAATAGCCAACAATCATCAATGTATATTGAGTGCAGGCTTGATCAATTATTTCTGGGTGAAGATGTTGGCAGTATTCTTCCATTTCTGCATCACTAGCTTTGGTCGTCAGTGAATACATTTGAATAATAGTTGTGTTGATGGGATTCCCTTTCGTGTGGATAGACATTAGCCTGTCACAGGGAGCACTGGACTTCAAAACAGCTCTTGAGATGTCTTTGTTGACAATTAATGAAATGCCGTTACTTCTGGTTGTGTTGTTCCCAATGCAGTACACCATGTGATTTGATCAATCAAATTGGCCAATCCCAATCTCTTCCAACTCACTAAAGCCTAGATTTTAAAAAAACTTTGTGTTCCATTTCATTTTAATGCCTTCCAATTTTCCTGGATTCATACTTCACACATTCCAAGTTCCTATTTTTCACTGATGTTTGCAACTGTTTCTTCTCACATTGAGTCATGCACCATCAGTAAAGGAAGGTCCCTGAAGGCCTTACTGTACCCAAGCCACTGTGGTCAAGTCTAATTTGAGAAGGCAGCTCTTCCTCAGTCGTATTTTCAGTGCCTTCTGACCTGAGGGGCTCATCTTCTGGCACTGGCACTCAACGTGCTCTGTTTCTAGTCATTGTTTTTCAGGAACTGACAGTATTTCTACGATATCCATATGTTTTTCAGAGATTTATTGTTCTGTCGTGGACAGCCTATTTCTTCTTCATAATCTACTTTTAGCCTGGAAGCTCTGTGTAAACCTGGTCACTTTAGGCAAGCCTGCTGAGGTACTGGGATCCTTTAACAACCAATTCATTGTCATAATGACCTTTTTAAATATTAAACAATTATATACCAGAAATCATCTGTTATTTTATAAAGTTAATACTTAAATAGGAATAATAAAAGAGCTACATGAAACTGGATCATGTTAAAAGGAGTTTAAAATATTAAAAAAAAATTTAGTAATATGTGACAAAACAACAAAACTGTTACTTAAAATATATCCATATTGTTTCTCAATTGGCATCTGTACTTTCAATATTCCTCACTTTTATCCAAGTATCATTGACTGTGTGATTTATCAATACCCGTCTTTGCACTGGAGGAGTAGGATCCCATGGCCATTAGAGGTAGGCCAATTAGACAATAGTCGCTGAGTTTGATAGATTAGACTCACGTGACATCTCTTGTCTGACATACTGCATTCATCTTTGAAAAACAGCTCTCCGTTTCTGCTAAACTTACAGTAATTATTTTGACAATATTTTTAGCTCTTTGAACACTTTCAGGAATTGCATAATTTACTCAGAGTATCTTAGGGGAATTTTCGATACAACACAAAGCCGAAACAAATGGTACTGTGTCACCCTCTGGCTGTTTGGCACTTGACCTCTTTACCTCATGTTTGTTGACTGAAATAACAAACACAAGGGAATACACTTGTAGTATATCATTAAAAGTATAATGAGGTTTATGAAATGTATAAACACATTGTACAAGCATAGTTCCATCTAATTTCTTATGCCAATGGATGAGATGAACATCACTAAGGGCACTTAGCATAAGCTGTTATCTGAACATCCGAAACGTATCAGGAATGTAAATTTGTGATTTCCACATGGTTGGGAAGCCACCCACCTTACAGAGAATCCTGACTACAAATCCCTGAGCTCAACAGACTATTAGGTATTGGTTCTGCCAAACCAGTGTGAAATGGTTGAATCCAATCAACGCCCTGCGAGTATTGAAATACCAGGGCTACAGCCTTCAGCACCATGGCAACAGAGAAGTCACCACAAGAGAGCAAACTGACAGAAAAAGGCATGGATTTTTTCCATAGAATCCTTCAATATTACAATACAAGGCTCTAATTCTTTTTCTTTAGTTCTTTCAACGTAAGGATCCCCGGTGGCATAGTGGCTCTGTGTTGTGCTTCTGACTCAAGGCCACCAGGTAAAAGCCACCAGTGGCACCTCAGCGAAGGTCGAGGCTTTTACTCCCATAAAGAGTTAATGTCAGGGACCCACAGTGGTGGCTTTCCTCTGTCCCACAGGGTTGACTATGAATCAGTATGAACTCAATGGCAACGAATTTGTTTTTTCAACTTGAGCTATGTTGAGAATGTTTGACTTTTGTTGAGAATGTTCTTCTCTTTTGATTGACTACCGCCAAGTCCTTACAAATTTAATTATAAAGCTTTCTTTAGTCTCTGGCACTACTTTTTGAGATTTTCTGTTCAGCTCTCCTATTTCTTTTATTTGCTTTAGCTACTTCTATGTGCATAAGCGAGTCACGGAGTGTCTTCTGACACATAAATTTGTCTACTTTTTCTTTCCTGCTGCTTTTTATAGTGACACTTCCATTCACTCATGTATGACATTTTTGAAGGTATCATCCAGCTTACCTGGTTTTCAGTCATTAGTGTTCGATGTGTCAAATCCATTCTGGAGATGGTCTTGAAATCCAGGTGAGATGAACTCAAGGCTATATTTGGGTTCTTGTGTACTTCTTTTCATTTGCGTTGGCTCTAAATTCAGCTTGTATGTGGACAAGGAATGATCTGCTCTCCAGTTGGCCTCATGCCTTGCTTTGGTTGGAGGTATTGCACTTTTCCAGCTTCTTACACATTGGGCTGCTAACCACAAGGATAGTATTTCGAACTGCTAGTATTTCAACCAACTGTTGAAATAGTTAGCTAGATAGTACTAGTTAGATGGTATTTCAACCAACTGTTCCTTGTGAGAAAAACGAGGCTTTCTACTCCTGTAAACAGTTACAGTCTCATAAACCCACAAGAACAGTTCTACCCTATCTTATAGGGTCATCATGAGCCATAATTTAGTTCATAGCAGTGAGTTTTCCCACATAAGTAGTCAATTTGATCCTGTGTTTGCCATCCAGGGAGGTCCACATGAACAGTTACCAATTATGTTGTTGGAAAAATGTGTTTGCAATGAAAAATCATTGGTTGGTCTTCCATAATTCTATCATGCAACAGTTACTTTTATTCCTATCAAAAAGCCTTATTTTCCAACTACTGATTCTTTCTCTTTGTTTTCAACTTTTACACTCCAGTCACCAGTAATTATCAATACATATTGATTCCATATTTGGTACATTTCAGACCGAAGAATTTGATAGAATTCATCAGTTTCTTCAGCATGGGCTTAAGTGGTCAGTGAACTTTTTTTTTAACAAGAACCATTTTATTTTATTTAAATCATTTTATTGGGGGCTCATACAACTCTCATCACAATCCATCCATCCATCCATTGTGTAAAGCACATTTGTACATTCGTTGCCCTCATCGTTCTCAAAACATTTGCTTTCTGCTTGGGCTCTTGGAATCAGCTCCTCATTTTTCATTTGTTTCCCTCCCCACCCCCCAGCTCCCCCTCCCTCATGAATCCTTGATAAATTATTATTATTTTATTATATCTTACACTGCCTGACGTAATAACAGTTATATTAACTGGATTTCCTTGTAAACATGTAAATATTATCACCGCCAGGATTTGTCTTTATGATAGAGCTACACGTGTTCTTTATTGTGATGCCAATACGAGGCCAATCTTCTTCAAGTTGTCTCTCCTGGCATAGAAAACCAAATGATTGTCTAATTTTGAGTTCTATCTAACTTGGGGATTCATCCTCTGACAATATATCAGAGAATGGCTCACTGCTTTTCTGATGGTTTTTAATGAGTGATCCCTCAGGTAAAGGTCACCTATTCTTTCTTCCTATCTCTTCTTCATCTAGACCCAAACCAAACTCATTGCCATCGAATCCATTTTGACTCATGGTGATCTTATAGGACAGGGTAGAACTCCCCCTGTGGGTTTCCAAGATTGTAACTCTCACAGGAGTAGAAAACTCAGTCTTTATCCTAAGATGTGCCGAGTAGTTTCAAACTGAAGACCTAGATGACTGATGCCCAACTCCTACCAATTATGCCATCAGGGTTCACTTCTTAGTCTAGAAGCGCCATTAAAATATGTTCCTAAGTGTTATCCCAGGAACACTCAATTATTGATGGCCTAGCCTCTACCATCAAAACACACAAGGCACCACAGTATGACAAACTGATAGATGAGTGTAGAATAATTGCCTTGTAACATTGAACACCATTTCACATGTTTGCTTACATCAATGTGCATTTAAACCTTCTACTTATTTTTTATTGGGTTGTTTGTGCTCTTATCGTTAAGTTCTGAGAATTTCTTGTATATTCGGAATACATGTCCTTCATCAGATCAATGATTTGAAAAGAAAAAAAACCATACCATTTTTATTCCCTTTTTTCCAAAGAGGGATATTTTTAATTTTTATGATGCTCAATGTATTAACGTGAATTTTGTGAATCATGATAAACTAACCCAAAGTTACAAACATTCTCTTCTGAATTTAATTCTAGAAGTTTTGTTGTTTTATAGTTTATACATAGTCTATGATCTAAGTTATTGAGTTATTTTCTTATAAGGTGTGAAGTATGTGTCAAAGCTCTCCCCCCCACCTTTGTGAAATATTTTTTCTTCCTTTAATGAATTGCTTTTGCATCTTTTTCAAATATCAATTCCCCATGTGTCTGTGGGCCTATTTATGAATTCTCTATTCTTTTCCATTGATCTATTTGATTATTGTTACACCAATCTGAATTGGTCTTATTTACTGTGGTTTTATAATTAGTCTTGAAAGCAGTTGTACATATTTGTCCTCAAAATTTATTCTTTCTCAAGGTCACTTTGCTGAGGATAGCCCTTTTATTTTCATAAGCAACTTAAAATGAGTCTGTCAACTTTAATAAAAAATATAAAAGCCTGCTGAGATTTTGATTGGTATTGAGTTTAATTTATATATTAATTTTTGGATAAGTAATTTTAATGATATTTTGTGACCTATAAACATGGTATATCTCTGAAAATCTAAAACTAACATACTGCCATCTAATCAGTCTTGACTCACAACAACCCTAGATTTCCAAGACTCTAAGTCTTTAGAGGAGCAAAAAATTTCTCTTTTTCCATCAGGGTAGCTGACAAGTTTGTACCACTAGCCTTGTAGTTGACAGCGGATGCCCAACCCACAGCCTCACAAAGGATCCCTTATATTAATCAATTATTCTCAGAAATGTTTTGTAGTTTTTTATATTTTCAGTTACCATAATAGGTCCTAAATATATTTTGTTAAATATACTCTTAAGTATTTAATATTGTTGCTGAGTGAAAAAAAATTACCAACTTCTGTAGCCAGAAGTTGATCAGACCAGCAATGAAGATGTATTGATAATTAGTAGTGATTGGTATACAAATGGTGGAAACAAGGGAGAATCAGCAGAGAAATTCATGTTGGTGATATAAATTATGTGATAGATGGCATGAGAGGATTTTGCAATACTGAGACATATTCATCGGAAATGCTTTGTTTCCATGACAAATGGTAGCTGGGTGTGGATCTTTTCAGCTGGGATAAGCAGGAATCAAATAAATCGTGTCTGTGTAAAGAGTCAATGGAGAAACTCAATTTCCTTCATCAGAAAAATGTCAATGGCCTCCTATGAAACGGATCATAATTGCTCATTTTCAAGTTAAACTTGAAGCTTGAGAAACTGGAAAACAAGCCAAAGTATGACCCTGAATATATCCCACCTGAATGGACATATTGAACACTAATGACTGAAGACAGTTAGGCTGAGAAATGATAAAACTGATATCATACATCAAGAAAGCAAAAGCCATACTTACCTGGGAGAGGAAATGTCATGTGCACAAAGGTGGTTTTCCCAGAGCGAGGCTCATCCACTGCACTTGGGACGTGCTGACCCCTTAAACTTCCCCAAATAGGGAAACTCGATTGCATAATTTGTGATAGTGGGGGACTGCATTCGTGCTCTTTGCTGGTAAGAAGAAACAAAAGAAAATAAAAAGACGATTAAAAACATAAGAAAGTAATAAAATCGCAAAATTAAAATCAGAATATACTCCAAAACATGCTTTTTAATATTATGTATCTAAAAAGAATAGAAGAAATAAAGTAAGAGAACTGAACAGAAAATTTCAAAAGCAACTTGAGAAGACAATGTATCATAATGAAATCTACAAATACCTGGAGTTAGACGACCAAAAGAAAAGAGCATACTTGACATGTCTTACAGAGAGAAGTGGAAGAAAAAAAACAGTCTCAATGACAATATTGATGGAATTTCTGGGCAAAATGTTGAATGATAAAGGAAGCGTCAAAAGAAGATAAAAGGAATGAATACACAGAGTAACTACATCAGTGAGACACCACGTGGGACCTCCACTGGGTGAACTGAACTCAACCTCAGACACACTTGGAAGCTGAGGATTTAAGTCAGAAAATACACGGTGTCTGAGGAAGCAGAAGACAGCTGTCCCTAGCGTGGTGTTCTCTTGGTTGGTGGACAAACAAGGCCCTGCCACATCATCGCCCTATGTATTAAGATGTATATTATTCCGGCAATCCTGTGATGAACACTCTGTTTTATTTCATTTATAATTGTTCATATTAGGGTGTATCTCAGAGATGATATGCCATTAGGGGTCACCCTCTTGGGGTTGTGTTGTTTTCCTGGCATTAATGACCCTATAGGGACAGTAAATAGAACTAGGGTTTGGGAAGTAGGGGGAGTACAGGGTGAGTGGAGGAGATAAAATGGAAATGATACTAAGGAGTTCCGGAAGGAAAAGTATGTTTGGAGACTGATTATGGAAGCAATAGCACAATTCTGCTTGGCGTGATTGGACTATGGAATAATATATGTATTAAATCCCAATGAATAATAATTTGAAAAACTGAACATTTTGACCAGTGTTCCAGGAGGTGGTAAATGGAGCCTGATGGCAAATGCACTGGTGGTGTTAAAGGCATAAGTCCCAGCTGCACTGAAGGTGCTGGTAAAGTGGGGATTTACAGCAGACCATCGGTTTTACATTCCATGATTCCTACAAATTTTGCAATCCCCTCAGTGGACCATCATGTATCCCCCTTTTTCCCTGCGCTTCCTGTTTCTATTCCTCCTTCTTCCCATACTCTCTGAAATTTGTCCTTGGATACATGCTGCCCTTTAATTTGAAATGGATGATTAGTGTACAAGAGGGCAGGTTCAGTTCCAAACTGAAGGATAGTTAAGGGTCATAGACTTGGGGATTTCATAAGTCTTTATCCTACCAGTAAAACTGGTCTCTTTGGCCTGGTAGGGATCGATTAAGGGCAA
>NW_022111371.1:3728279-3732581 GCF_000313985.2 Echinops telfairi
ATTGCGTTGGTTCCAAGCCATGTTGACAAGATGCACAGCAAAACAAACCACTACCTGGGTCCTGTAGCATCCTCCCAATTGATCCCATGTTTGAGTTCACGCTTGCAGCCACTCCATCTTGTTGAGGGCACTCCACTTTTTTTGCTGCCCTTCTACTCTACCAAGCATAAGGCGCTTCTCTTTGGTGACCTGGATTGGCATAATAGACATCGTGATGGATTGGAACATGTTGCTTATGTTGTTGTTGTTAGGTGCCATCGAGTCGGCTCCAGCCCATAGCAACCCTACGCACAACAGAACAATACACTGCATGGCCTGTGCCATCCTCACAATTGTTCCTTTGTCTGAGCCCATGAATGCAGCCATGGTGTCAATACATGTCATCCAGGGCCTTCCTCTTTTCTGCTGCCCCTCCATGTGACCAAACTTTATGTCCTTTCCCAGGGATTGGTCTCCCCTGATAATATGTCCAAAGTATGTAAGATGAAGTCTTGCCATCCTTGCTTCTGAGGAGCACTCTGGCCTTAATTCTTCCTATACAGAATTGCAATATGATGATCATGCAAAACCAAACAATGTTTTGCTCTGTTGCACTGAAAGTTATCAAAAATTTAGATTCAACTTTATGACACCTAATAAGAGAGAGTCCAGAAATATTCCCTCTCATATCTATGCATCTGGAAGACATTACTAGGGGCTCCCTTATCATTGAGAGCAAGGAGAGAAACTTTCGTTCCACCAGGTTCTAAATATCAGGCCGAGATTGTACTTGATTTTATCAGGAGAAATCAATGTTAGCTAGGAAGAACTGGATACCTCTAATGATGTGTAGGACTAAATAGTATCCGAGCCATCAAAATAATGCATGTATTATCATTGTTGTTGACTTTTGCAAACTAGTCAATCTGGGAATGGATCCTACGTTGTGATATCAACTCAGTTTTCACTTATAAAGACCCTAGAAGCAACAGAACAAAGTTTTCCATGTCATCCTAGCAATCATTATTATGTTTGACCTCATTGTTGCAGCCACTGTGTCAGCCCATCTCTTTGAGAATCCTCCACTTTTTCTCGGGCCCTCCACTTTCCAAGCATACTATCCTTCCACAGGAACTAATATGGGTGTTGATTGTGGAGCCAGTAATGTGAAATTCTCGACCACTTCAGTATATGATATTTTTGTCATGATGGCCCTGTTCTCCCACCTCCAGTGGTGAGGGTTTTATGGCCTTCATATTGGGGTATAGGTCACACTGAAGACTATATATCTTTCATCGTTAACAACAAATTATTCAAGACATCGTTGCTGTATTACACTTGATCAACCCCCACCAGGCATTCTAACCCCTTCTCACCATTAATGTTAGATCTCTTGCTGTTCCCTTGTCCCTGAGTTTGTTGGCTCCCCCCTCCGTTTCCCATACCTCCCCCTCTCCCATGTCCTCCAGGAACCATCGGCCCCATTGTTTTCTCCTTGGGATTGTTTATCCTGCCTATCATATATACATAGACATGAAAAAGAAGAAGAAAATGGACAAAAGAAGAGGCCTATAAATAGTTCCAGGTCTGTCTTCTGACCCTCATGTATGTTTTCTGATCAAGTCAGGAGTCTATTTTCAGGATTCCTTGGGGACCTCGTTGCTTTGCGCCCCTTGCTGCTCAGTTGTGCTCCCTTCATGTTTCACCCAGGTGTGTGTGGGGGGAGGGGGCTGGTTCAGACTGGGCATAATTACTGCACTGTGTCTCCGATGCTGTCCCATGAAGCTCTGTGGGTCAATGAGGGGACATCCTGTCTCATGGTGGGGCTGGCCCTATGCTTTCTCTGTGTGCCTTGGCTTCTTTGAACAGGAGTGTTGTCCTTGGGGCTTGGTGGACCTGCATGTGGTCCACTCTCTTTCGCTCTTAGTTTGCTCCCATTTTGTCTGGGCCAATCCGCCAGTCTTCCACTCTTCCTGGGCTGTATCTACAGTGCTTTCTTCTGTAGTGCAACCTCCTGGCAAGGGAGTTGACATAGCTAGGATTGGGGCCACCCCCGCAGACCTATGCTAGTTTGCCGATTCATGCAGGTATGTTACCCTCAAGGCTTGGTGGACCAGTTTGAGGTCTGGTCCCTCTCTCCCTTTCCTTTGAGTAGATTAGGAGGCAAAAGACATTTATAGAGGTATAAAAATAGGCATGTACATATGTAAATTTATTAATATATAATGATAGATCTATGTACATATATTCTGATGTTCAGTATCAAGGTAGCAGTTGGACATTGGGCTCTACTCAAGTACTCCTTCAATGCAAGAACACTTTGTTCTAATAATGTTTCATTCTGTGATGCTCATCTTCCCAACATGATCACTGAAGTCAAAATGGGCACATAAGCAAATGTCTTGATATTAGAAGATATAGCATTTGGAGACTGAAAGGCTTGAAGTTAAGGAAGCCACTGTCTAGCAGGGAAGCAACAAAGCCCACATGGAAAAAGCACACCAGCCTGTGTGATCATAATGATCAGATATCAGGTATCAAAAGATCCCAAACAAACAATTATATTGATGTGAAAGAGTGGAGACCAAACGCCTATCTAAGACAATTGGACATCCCCCCAGTTGTCACAATGAAGGGACAAGCCAGCCAGGGTGCAGTATAGCACCGACAAACACACATTCCTCTTGTTCTTTAATGCTTCCCCCCCACCGCCACTATCATGACCCCACTTCTACCTTATAAATCCGGGTATACCAGAGCATGTACACTGGTTCAGATAAGAGCTCTCAACACATGGTATGGTATCCAAGACAGAGGAAACCTTCAGGTAAAATAATGGGAGTAGTGATATCATGAGGGTAGGGGGAAGGTGTGGGGAGAAGGGGGAGAAGAGAGAGGGGGAGCTGATCGCAATTATAATCCTATAACAACCCCACACATACCCGAGGGGTAAGGACAGCAGAAAGATGGATTAAGGGAGACAGCAGATGGTGTAATATGTGAAAATAATAATAATTTATAATTTATCAGGGGATCATGAGGGTGATCGGGTAGAGGAGGGAGTGAAAAATGAGGAGCTGATACCAGGAGCTCAAGTGGAAAGAAAATGTTTTGAAAATGATGATGGCAACATATATACAAATGTGCTTGATACAATTGATGTTTGGATTGTTATAAGAGCTGTGAGAGCCCCCAATAATATGATTTATTTTTTTTAAAGTCTTTGCTACCAGCAAATAAACTTATGTCATCTTCATATCACATGTTGTTAATAAGTCTAGCTCCAATCCTGATGCAATATTCTTTATAAAAATTCTGATTCACCTATATGGTGAGAGAGGTTGGCAGCGGTGGGAGGACACACAGCAGGGGTTAACTGGAAGCTGACAGCAAGTTCAAGAAAGAAGAAAATGTTTTGGAACTGATTGTGGTATTGATTGTACAACACTGCTTGCTATGATTGAACACCGGGAGGGTTTTGATGTCGGGATTAACACTTATGAAAATAGTTTAGGGAATAAAAGAGTCTCAGATTATTTTTTTTATCAGATAAGTTGACTAAATATAGTGAGAGGCTAAAAACCTTACACTTTTTCCTATTTTGAAACACATATTCCACTCCCCCTTCTACTGTTGTGGGGAAAACACGTGAATAGAAATAAGCTGAGACACAATATGCTTAGCTATCAGTTTGGCCTGCTACATGCTTCAGCCAGGACACACCTGACACTCTTGGCTGAGAGATGACTATGGTGACAAGGGTCTGTGGCACTGCTCCTCAATACCACCTCCTACTCCGGAAAGCACACCCGCCAAGGGCCACTCAGGACTTTCGTATCTTCAACAAATAATGTTTCTCTTTATTCTCCCCTGGGCCTAGAGAAGCGCATGCTGATCAGTAAAAGAGAGGGACAGGGAACGAAAGGAAGACCCTCAAAGAGACAGATTAACCACGTGCCTGTAGCGATGGGCTCTGGCATAAGAAGGACACTGAGCGTGGCACCGGACCAGGCAGTGTTTTGTTCTGTTGTGCATAAGGCGGCACTGGCTTGATGGCACCTCAGAACAGCAAAACGATTGGCCCATTTTTATTCATTTTGCTTTTTAGCTACCAGGTCTCAATTCTACTATTTCTGATTCTTCCTTTAAACAAATTGTCTAAAACTAATTGGGGTTTTGGTTATACCATGAATTTTCAAACTCATATAAGCAGTGTTAATATTTACTAAACTTTGTCAGCTTTTTTCCTATGGATGTATTTACTTGTAGATATAAATTCTGATATTTTTTTCTTATTGAGATA
The DNA here is from genome assembly GCF_000313985.2 of Echinops telfairi. Lineage (NCBI taxonomy): Eukaryota > Metazoa > Chordata > Mammalia > Afrosoricida > Tenrecidae > Echinops > Echinops telfairi. The sequence continues at coordinate 3,732,562 of NW_022111371.1, forward strand.
GTTTATTGTGCCAGCCTGGC
>NW_022111371.1:3733048-3740231 GCF_000313985.2 Echinops telfairi
AAATATATTACATTATCAGCAATTTGGTTTTATCTCTCTAGAGAACCCTGTCTAACACACTTATGCATGCTATTTCTTAAAACATTATTTCATGTATATTTCCCCCTCATTAAATATCTTCAAAAGCATTATTGTTAAAAGTTTTTGTAGGCTGTTATCAGTTGCAAAGGTATAATTTATTTCGATCACATCTCTATTGTCTTGCATGAAGCTTAATGCTTTAACAATTACAGGATTTCCAGAGCAGTCAGTAGTATAATCTTGTGCTTTGCTCTAGTACAAATACCAAGGACACCAGAGCCCAAAGTGAGTGGTCAGAGGCCAGATGATTCAGAACAAAGGCCAGCCTGCTTACTGTGTTTAATCCCATCTGTCTCAATTATTTGTGCATGACTTGCGGCAAGTGAGTTACCATCCTGCACTCCGTTTCTTCACCTAGGAAAGGAGAAAAGTCCTTCGCTCATGGAGTTGTGGGAGGGATTATATGAATTAATACCTACAAATTGTGCAGCAAGCTCTTGTTAATTTTTTACAGTACTATTAAGGGGAACACATAGATTTAGCTTGGAAGAAGTATGTCCAGAACGCTCCTTAGAAGCAAGGATGGTGAGACTTCATCTCAGATGTTTGGGACCTGGAGAGACCATTCCATGGGGAAGCACATCATGCCTGGTGAAGCAGAGGGGCAGCGAGGAAGAGGAAGATGCTCACGGAGATGTGTTGATGCTGTGGATGCCACATCGGATCAAACATAACAACAATTGTGAGGAAGGTGTAGAACTAAGTACCAGAACTGTTCGGTTCTGTAAGACACAGGGTCACTATGGGTTACAACTGGCTGGACAGACCCACCAATGTCATTAAAGAGACACGTTCCTCTATGATGGGTTTGAGTGTCCTAGTGGACATTGCTCCTTTCATTCAATACTCAGTCCCTCTTCACTCCCACTCCCCTCCTCCCCGAGGAAGGAGTATATAGATCTTCCTCTGTGGAGATGTGGAGAGCTTGGAAAAGAAATGGATATGTGTAATGAAGTTGAAATGAATCCTCATCTCACAACACACACACACACACACACACACACACACACACACACACAATTTTCACCTAGATCCCAAGCTTCAGAACCTGTGAAGCTGACATTGTCTGAAGAAGAGTCTTTTCATGTATAATCAAGGAGATCCCAATGCCGGGTGGCATGGTGGTGGTTCAGCATTCCATTGCTAAGTAGACAGTCCCTGGTTTGAACTCTGCAGCTGCTCCACAAGAGAATGATACGGCCATTTGCTTCCTATAAAGAGGAGCAAACCCTGTGAGGTCATTCTCCTCTGTCCTATAGGACTTCTGTGGGTATAAATCCGATGGTCGATTTTTTTTCCAAGAGGAAAAGACAAAGGGAGATTTGACAGAGAGACAGGGAGACCAAGAAAAAAGGTCACTGCAAGAGACACAAGGATCCTTTCCTAGAACCTTCAGAGAAGGCTTAGCCTTGCTGTGAGCTGCACTTCTAACTTTGTCCTCCACGAATGTGAGAGGATCAAGTTCTATCATTTTAATCTACCAGGTCGGCCACAGTTTGTCTCAGCAGCCCAGGAATTAAACCACTGGGCTTGCAATGCTTTGCTGAGACAGCCCTAGGAAACGAAAGCCTACAGCATGACTCCTTTTTCAGAGGAGTGAAGGACCTCTGGCACTACATGTTCTAGTTACTCTATCTCCTTGTCTTATAAGCCTTCCCCACACAGTCCTATATACAGAGGCCTGGAGTGCTGGGGGATGAATTAACCTAGCTCTGAAGATCGCTATTAGGAAGCCTGTTCCACCCGCAGAGCCACAGCGTAATTTTCCACTCCTCCTTCATCAGTATTCGATGAGAGAATTCGTTTGCATTTGTTTTACTCCTGCTTTTCTCCATCTTCCATGTTTTGAACTCAGAGTCATCCAACTGCGCTTGTGATAGGAGTTAAATGATTGCAGCAAAGGACCTGGATGCCTTGACCAGCATTCCCATGTGTTATCACTGCCCAGTCCCTGGAGAGCAGCTGCTCACTTTGGGATCTTCCACCTTCATTTCGGGATGTCTGAGTGTCTCGCCTACCTCTGACTCCTCTGACTCAGCTCCGATGTTGGAGTGCCGTGCTAAGACGTGTTCCTGGAATTTGTCCTCTCTAACCTCTTCATGGCCTTCCAATGCTCTGTAAGGTCCAGGCATCCTTCTTTGGTATCGGTCCCACCCGCATGAGACCACGATGTCCTGCTGCTCCCAGACACAATTACTGCCCTCACAGAGCCTCATGACTCCATATTAATAAACCCTCTGCTGATAACCATGTCATAACACAAAGCATGATGTTTTCCTGGTATGTGTACGCACTATGATTTTTATGCTCTGTTTCTCTGATTTAATTACAGTTTTCCATATAAAAACGTGGGTCTTTCCTGAGTGACCCAGGCCTGTACAATAGGACACTATTTATGAAGTTGGCATCCTTGCCTGTATTAAGGGATGCCTCTTAATGCTTCACAGCCATTTTATATTCCTGATGGTTCAATAAGATGCTGCAAAAGTGAGGCCCATAAGTTTGCAAGGAGGGATCTCTGTCCAAGGAAGCCCTCCTATATTAGAGGGTCCCTGAAATACATACACAAATACACACATTATCCCAAATATATTCACGCTCCCATCTTCACCTCATGCATTCACACCCTCAGACCCACATTCACATATAAATATACACACTCAACATATATAGACATATACCCTATAACACATGTACTCACGTAATACAGTCACATAGACACGCACTCACACATACTCAGACCACATGCACACACCTTCACACATGCACACAACATCACACATACAGACTCACTCACTCTTCAAACTTTCATACACACCTGCCCATAAACTCTCTCATATACTCACACCCACCTGTTTACACTCTGACTTCATTTGCTTGTTGATAAGTCTTCAGTGGGTGACATAATTAAGACTGGTGTCACCAGTATGTGGTACCTCATGGTGTCACCACTTCCATGGACCTCCTCCCAGGCCAGACCACATGAGGTCCTTTGTAACATTACTACTGGTTTTAATCATGGTATAACACATGATACATACAGCTGTGAATTGCTTTAATCATTATACAGTGTATGGATACCAATTAACTGCTCTCCATCTGCAAACGTCCATCCTCCTGGTCCACACGGTTCTGGCCATGCCTTTGAAGGAGAGATGATGACCTCCAACGCCTTAAGTATCTTCACAATGCCAACTGCTGGTGTTTGAAATGGATTTTTCCTCAGAGTTCAGAGAAAATCTGAGCGCAGGATGTATTGGGTGAGAGAAAGACAGATTAATTTACTTGACGAATACTTTCCCATCACTGGCATACATACATTAAGTAGCTGCCAAATAAAGAATAGTGTTTCAGAAACAATAGGAATCCATTTTACTATAGCTAATGCTTCTGAAGTGTGCAAGAATTGGCTAAGGAATAAAACGATATTTTTTTTGTTTTGTTTTTATTTTTCTTTAATGTTTAGGCATCTGGTACGTGAGTCCACATCTGTTCTCAGACTGGAGAACAAATGTCGAAAAGGGAGTGATTCAACACATAGCAAGCACCTTTGCAGACAGAGAGAGACAACAGACAGAAGTGGGACAAATACATTTGAGAATTGAGGGAGCCGACAAGATTATTACTGGAATCAGCCAACACAGTAGGTTTGGGCTTTTGGTTTTAAGGAAGATAGGCTTTATCCCTGAAAGTGTCTATTTCCCATTCTGCAACCAAGGACACACAAATTAAGTTCCTCTCCTAGAAGAAGAAAATAACATCCGTGGGAGGCCATCACAGGTAAAGAAAAATTCAGGGGAGGCAAAGATTCCCTGCCTTCTGAAAACTGCACAGGTGTTGATTTCTTTAAACTATGTAAACATATTAGCGCCCTAAGGCCTCAAGGCTGCACTTGGAACACAGGTAGGATGGTGCTGCTACATCGATTATGACTCCAGAGAGAAAGTAGCCATTATTTCCTCGTTGGACCAGCCAGGTGAGTGGTCCAGATCGCCACTGAACCAGAAAGTCAGAAGCCTAGAGAGGAACATTTGGTAATGGCATATATGAGATAGTAATCAAAGCAGAAATTGATTAATGAATTACACAGAGGGGACTTTTCTCAACGAACTCACTTATCTTCAAAAAGTCCAAACTAAGAAAACTTCGTCAAGAACTGAAAGATATCAAGGAGAATTTGAATGCAAAGTGTGGTGCCATGGACTGTCTAAAGAACAAACACTTCTGTCTTGGAAAAGGTACCACGAGCATGCTCCTTGGAAGCCTTCCTCTCACATACTTCGGACAGGTTGTCAGGACAGACCATTCCCTGGAGAAAGACATCCTTGTGAGTACAGCAGCAGGGCAGAGAAAAAGAGGAGGACCCTGAAAGAAATGGATTGACACAGAGACGTCAACTGCGGGTTCAAACATAAGAACAGAAGGGAGGATGGTGCCGGACCAGAAGGCGGTTCATTCTATTGTGCACAGAATGGCCGTGAGTTCGAGCTGACTTCAGGGCACCTGGCAGCAACATCTTTTTGAGTCAGTCCTTGCCTCTCCTCTCCCCATAAAGACGTCCCAATTCTCTTCTTCCAAACATTACCTACCTCAAGCTGCTCTTTGGTGTCTTGGATTTTAGTGTCAGTTCATCCTAGCTTGGGGTTTTCTGTGAGTACGCCTTCTATGGTACTGCTTGCAAAACTGAAACTATCTGCTCGACTGGGTTCTCACACAAGCATCATTCAGAGGCAGTCACCACTCTTAATGGGGGTCAAGCTCTTCTTTCTAAACATAAAAGCTGGCTTTCCTGCAAGGTTCAGCAAGCAGTCCTATCTGTTTGGGGTTTCTAGGAGCAGATATGACAACAAGGCTATAGACAGAACAGAAGACATTGTGAAGAAGTAGCGAAGAGAAACTGAGGAAGACAGCAGGCAATAAAGGGTTTGGCGTCATGGTAGGCTTTTGGGCGATTATAGAGACAGTAGAATACGTGCCTAGGAAGGAGTTAATGCTCCATCTCTGAGGCTAATAACCTGGGCTGTTAGTGCGGAAGTACCTGTGCTGGAGGCATGAAATCTCCCATCTCTACATGTCTGAGCACAGAGGACTGGAGCCTTCGCCGAAGAAAAACTAACACAGACTGGCAAGTGGGCTACTTTGATGGGTAAGGGAATGCAAAAGGGTTCTCTCAGACTCTATCACTAAGTAAATGCATACAATTCGATTTAGTTACATCTGAACTCAAAACTTTGCTTGTACCTTATCCAATATGAAGTTAAATGACTAATTTATTTTTCTAAGTCTGATTCACTTCTAAAACTCTATTGTATAATAATATCTACTATTAGGCGATTTGTAAGGCTTACAATTATGTTGCCGTTCTCGTTAGGCACTGCCAAATCAGTTATATGTACAACAGAAAAAACAAAAAACTGCCTGGTCCTGCACCATTATCAAACCCCTCAGGACCAATAATGAGAATAGAAATACCAGGAGGACAGGGGAAGGCAGGGGGAGAAAGGGGGCATCAATCACAAGGATCAAATATAAACCCCTCCCAGGGGGACAAACAACAGAAAAGTGCATGAAGGGAGACAGGGGATGATGTAAGATATGAAAATAATAATAATAATCTATAATTTATCAAGGGTTCATGAGGAAGGGAGAGTGGCAGGGGGGGGATGGAAAAAATGAACAACTGATATCAAAGACTCAAGTAGAAAGGAAATGATGATGGCAACATATGTACAAATGTGCTCGACACGATGGATGAATGTATGGATTGTGATAAGAGCTGTAAAAGTCCCGAATAAAAGTATTTAATAATAATAAAAATAAACCCATTCCTATATTTGAGCCTATTATTACAGCCACTGTGTCAATCCATCTTGTTCTGGGCCTTCCTCTTTTTCTTGACCATCTACCTTACAAAGCATTCTGTCTTTTTCCATGAATTGTTCTCTCCAGAGAAAATGCCCAAGGTGCGTGAGAAGGTCTCACCATCCTCTCTTCTACTAAGTATCCTGGTTGCATATCTGCCAAGATAGATTTATTTGTTCTTTGGCAGACCATAGTACATTCGATATTCATTGATTGCCAATACTATATTGAAGTCAGATCCATCACTTTCTCTATGTTCTTCCTTATTTATCACACCACTGTGATTTCCCTGATGCATGGGCATCGCCCAGCTTTCACATGCCCCAGGCAAGGGAAAGTGTCACGTGGTCAACAGGGCACACCTTACCCCCCATGTGATGACTTTGCTCTAACACTGTAAGGAGGTTTTTCACAGCAGATGTGCCCATTAAGCACATACTTTGATTTCTTAATGGCTAAGGATAATACTCATTGTGAACCTAAGTAAAATGACATTTTTGAAAACTTTAATGCTTTTCCCATTTAACAGATATTTGTTGATCCAGTTTTGAAGATTTTTGTTTTCCTTATGTCGAGTTTTAATCCATACTGCAGACTATAGTTTTTTAATCATAATCAGCAAAAGGTCATTAAAAAGAAAAGGATATATATATATATATCCTTTTGATAGATCCACATTTATATATATATTCAAAGTGGATGTCAGAAGAAACTGTGAAACTTACTCTAGAATATAAAGCAGAAAAGGTAACGATAAAAGATAGCATATTATAAGGAAGTTCACAAAGATTTGGAATTAGAAAATCAAAAAGGAAGACTATGCTTGACATTTCAAATATGCTAAAATACTGGGGGGAAATTTAAATTCCAATTATAATATGGAAAGATAATATGGGCCAAATATTGAAGATAATGCAAGCAGTATCAAATAAGATTAAATTAATACACCGGGTGAATCTACTGAAAACAATTGATTGACATCTACCTGTTTCAGGAGGTAACATACGATCAAGAACCAATCGTCTTGGAGAAGTCCAATCTACATTCTGAAAAACCAAGCCCACTGCAAGGAGTCAATTCTGACTGATAGCAACCCTATAATATAGAGTAGAACTGCCCCTTCTGGGTCCCAAGGCTATATAGGTCTCTTTAAATATATATATTGGGAGTTAATACAGATATCTTATCATTCCATAGTTCAGTCACATCAAGTGATATTGTATAATTTCAACCACAGTTT
>NW_022111371.1:3740589-3741545 GCF_000313985.2 Echinops telfairi
CACTTCCAAGACAGACCCCAATGTAGACAAACAAAAACAAAAATACAGAAAATTTTGAAAAGCAGATCGAGCCTAACATTCAGCATAGGGGATATCAACTGAAAAGGTTTTAACTGCTCAAGTCAGGGTTTTCCTTTTGATCTTCTATAGTTAGTCACTTATCAAATGCACTCTGTTTGGTAACCACTTTCCTCCCATCCCTCTATTATGGATAAAGGGGAATCGCCAAAGGCTTATTTCCTATGCAGATCCCACAAATATATCTTGGGCTCCCATTGTCATCCATAGCCTTCTGTAAACCAGATTCTCACAATTTAGGCTTTGCTACTATTTCCTCTTTTGATTTTGGGTTGTAGGATTTACAATCCTTTGGCCACTGGTGTGTGCTTCTTCCATATGAACTGAGCGGACATCTAACTAACTCAGATGGTTGCTTGTTTGGAAACAAGCATTTAAGATCCAAGATATTACTTTATCTGATAGCTGGGCACCATCTAATTTCTTCACCACCCTTTGCTAGCTTCTGTGTTGTCTTCTTGAGGGTGAGTATGGAGCAGGGCCAGGATGGAAGAACTACCGTAATTGTTCTTAAATTATAGCGAGAATTTAGTGCAAACACAAAACCCATTCCTGGTTCTATGTCCTTTTTGTTTTATTTTTTTAATCTGTCTTTGTCTCCCTTTCAAAACCTCCTTGTTAATATCTGGTAGATCATCTTATGAATCATCCCCCAGGACATAACAATCTTCCATTCATATTATCTATAATTAACTCCTGGCACTAATTTTTAATGCCCTGTTGAAAGAGGAATATTGGGCCAATATAAGGTATAACTCCATATTGCAGTACCTGAGCTATTCATTTATACAGAATCAATCCTTTTGTGGCTGGAGCGCTATTTACACCAAAATGGGAGTTGACTGTCAGGAAACTTCACAATAATGGTCACTGAGAAT
>NW_022111371.1:3742140-3755653 GCF_000313985.2 Echinops telfairi
TTTAATATGTTAACAGAATGGCTTTGCTTTCCAGCCCTTCACAGAAAATAAACTAATTAGAAGGAAGAAAAAAACATGAAAAGATTTTGTTAAAGAAGTCTTCCACCAGTACATGAAAAGAGAACTATTCTTCAAATATTTATAGAGTTTTGCCTCAGAGTCTTCCATGTTTTCATCTGAATTCAATGACCTTGGGAAGTGAGAGTATTTTGTAATGCAGGGAGATTGAAAAGGTTGAGAGGATTTTGCACCAGACTGAGATGGATTGAAAGTGTTCTCTGCTTTCTCTCTCCAGATAAAAAACTTCTGGGGAAAATTGAAGGTGAAGAGATTTTACTTCTAGAAGACATGGAAGGGACAAAGTACTTCAGAAATAGGGAGAAGACTCGGGTCTTATAATAGTCCCTTATGTCATGAGCCAGCACATGCAAGTGTCAAAGAGGCACTTCTTGTGGATTGGCTTTGTGTGCCCTCAAAATATATGTTTAAATCCTAACCCTGAAACCTGTGAGTGTAGCCCTATTTGAGAATAGAGCTTTCCTTTAAACTTAATGAGTCCAAATATGCACGGGTGTGTCTAAAACCTATTCATTTTTTAGACCTGAAAATAACAGTCTCATCACACAGGAGTAAGAATTAGTGGGGGGGAAATGGAGATTGCAAAAGTATCAAAAATACTAGGTTTATGGAAACTTATGAGCTGTTCCCCAAGAGCTGACAGTGGGAAATTCTTAGTATTGCAGGTCAAATGACCTACCAAGTTTTGGGAACCAAAGGGGCAGTTCTACCATGGGGTTGCTCTCAGGCAGCATCAGCCCCCATGACAGTGAGTTTGGTTTGAGAGTGTCCCTTGTACTTCAATGCTATTGGTTCTGGATCATATGTTACCTCCTGAAACAGTGAGATGTCAATCAATTATTTTTAGCCCATTCATGCTGTTTATTCCTTCCATCTTATTTGATACTTTTTTGCAGTATTTCCCAAAGTAGGTGATACCATTTCATGGGGCTACTGAAGTGATTCACGTGGCTGCAAAATCAGACCCTACATTTTATCATGCATTGTGGACAAAGGCAGGACATTTTTTAATTCCCGGGGGCCACTGAGTACACTTGTCTTTTACAGAAAATGGAGCAGTAGGCCAAATAAGTTTGAGACCATACGCCCCAGAAGAAGACTCCTGCATTCAGATTTACACTTCCCCGCATTTTGAGAGAATAAATGTCTGCTGACTAAAACCACCCCTTGTGATAGTCTGTTACCGCAGCACTAGGACAGAAAGACAGTAATTGAAAGCTCAGCAGATGAGGTTTGATTTGAAAACATGGGCAGGACTTCCCACATCTAAGGTGATAGATGAATGGGTCTTCCGTCCAGCCACGCTGGTAGCCGTTTGTATACATTTGCATTATTTTGGTGTTGTTGTTTGGAGTCTAGAGTAGAACATACACCAGTTCAACCATTTTTATGTGGACAAATCAGTAACATAAACTACATTCTTCACATTGCACAAATATTTACAGCCCCCTTGTCTGAATAGTTCCTCTTCTGTTAACATCAGATTGCTTCCCCTCAGGTTACTCTCTGACAGTTTTAGTTGTTCTCATCAATTTGGTCTTGGACACCGTCATGTGCACTTCATATTCACGCTAGGTTCTGTCAAGTACAGAGTTCTGTGATGTAGACATTATGTGAAGACCTTATTGTGTAAAGACAAATCCAAGATTACAGAAGAATTTCATCAAAAAATCTGCTGTCATTAAATCAAATTTGTACATACACATTAACAGTTTGGTGTGGTTTATATCGAATATCAATTAGTTGAATGTATGTCTTGGTATATCGTGTACAATTCTATGCATAAAAAATTAAAGAAATATTTCCAGATACATAAAAACCTCATGAAGAGAATAAGATAGTAATATTAATAATGTTTTGATGTGAGCTACTAAGTACTGTCTGTTTGTTACTAAGAGCAATTGCATGCAGCTTAAAATTCTGCTACAATAGGTTTGATGTGTTTCATTTTAATTATCATGTGAGTGAATACTATCGAAAGCATGTGGATTTCAGGAAGAACAAACCAATTTGTCTTGGAGGAAGAAAACCTGAATGATTTTTAGAAAGATGAGATTGTCTGTTTCCATAAAGATTTATAATCCTTATATTCTTGTAAATTCTATATTTCAGCCTTCGGTATGGAATACAACTCAATGTAAAGAAAACCCAAATCCTCACAACTAGACAAATGGGAACATCATATTAAATGGAGAAAATATGGAAGTTGTCAAGGATTACTTCTTGCTTGTATACACACTCAAGGACCATGGAAGCAGCAATCAAGAGATCAAATGACATACCGCATTGAGTAAATGTGCTGGACAGGACCTCTTTAAAGTGTTGAAAAGCAGGCATATTACTTTGAGGACTAAAGTGCACATGATGGTATTTTCCATAATTTAATATATATTGAACATTGAATAAGTAAGACTGAAGAGGAATAAATTCATTGGAACTAAAGAGCTTGCAAAGAATATTGAAACTACTGTGGACTGCCAAATGAACCAATAAATCTGTCTTAGAAGTCAGAATTCCTTAGAAGCCAAGATGGTGAGACTTTGTCTCATGTACTTTGGAAAAGTCAGGAGAGACAAGTCCCTGGAGAAGGACATCATGCTTGATAAAGTAGAGAGGCCATGAAACAAAGGACGTCCCTCAATGAGATGGATTGACATGGTGAATGCAAAATAGACTCCAACATAAGAACAACGGTAAGGATGGTTCAGGACTGAGCAGTGTTTCATTCTACTGTGCATAGGGTTGCCGTGAATTGGATGCACCTAGCAACAATAAACCCTATATGGTATTCTTATAAATGGTTTTGTTTATATAGTATTGACACATACCTTTTGTGACTAACTTCCGATGCTTTGCATGGAATTTTTTATTACCTCTCATGTTGTTACATATAACAGCACTTTGTGCCAGTTTTATGGATGCACGGTTTACCAGTGAAGGAGCCCTGGCCATGCAGTGATTAAGTGACTAACATAAGGCCAACATCACATCACATCACATCACATCATCACATCACTTCATCACATCACATCACAACAACATAGCATAGCAACAGCTAACATAAGCCAGTAGTCCAAACTTCCCATCCGCTCCACTGGAGAACACTGTGGCAGTTGGATTCCACAAGGATGACAGCCTTGGAAACCCAATTGGACAGTTCTACTCGGACCCAAGCATCCCCTCTGAGTTGGAATCAGCTTGCTGGCAGCAGGGCCGCATTCCAGACATCTGGCGTAAACCATAACATTGGTCGAGTTTTGGAAATAGATCATCCACTTGCTTTCTTAGCTTTAGTTTGGAAGCCCTGCTAAAACCTGACTAACATGGGTGACCCTGTTGGTGACATAGCTTCTAGAAGCATAGCAGCACGTAAGCCATTCAGTCCAACACGGAGTGAAACTCAATGAACTCAAACTTATCTATCAGCATGGAGATGGCCCAGAACCAAGCCTTTTGGAAATGTTCTTTTGTGCACAGTGTCAGCATGAATGGCAACGACACCAACCTTACTCTAGCGTAAGTCTATACCATACTTCTTTAAATTCCTTCACCTGAAAATGGGTATTTTATTATTGTTGTTTTTCAGTTTTGAGCTACTCAAAATAAGCCTGCATTGAATGTTTCCATAAAAATCTTTTTTGTAGAAATATGTTATGATTGGGGGAGGGGTAAATATCTAGAAGTGGAATTGCTGGATCATGGAATCTTTTAAAAGTGGTTATATCATTTTCTGTTGTAATTAGCAATGCAAATGAGAGTTTTTGATTAACATCCTCACAAAAATAATCTGTACATTATGTCAAAATTTTGGTCATTTTAGTCAATGTGAATGGTATCTTATTTGGATTTCAACTTACTTCCCCTTATCACAAATGACATTGAGCACATTTTCCTGTGCTTACTGGAGATGTGCATGCTTTTTGACTGTATTTATTTAAGGTCTGTTAAGTAAGTTCGGGATATAATAATGAACCATCTTTGAATCAGAATCAAAAAACGAGAAAGCCAGCAATCATCAGAACAGCACACTCTATAACTCTATGAAGAGTCGTGAGGGCCGAGACCAGAGGCACCAGAGATGGTGGCATGGAGATTCAGGGGAGCATCATTGAAGGTTCACCATTGAGCACCATTAAGGGGTTCCTCCTCTATCTAGCCCAAAACTATGGAACTGTCAGAGAGGGTAACAGGCAGGCTATTTTTCTGGCTCACCAAGACAGAAGCAAAGGGACCAAATGGTTGAGGGGCTGGGGGATGGAGAAAGACTTGCCTGCTGGCTGAGTATAGGTATTTCTGTGGACCAATGAGTGTATCTTTAGTGTCAACTAATCCTGGCTTGCGTTATCCTATTAATAGTTCAAGAAGAAAACATAAAATATTATAATGAAATGAGCAAAATCCTAGACTTAGAAATCAAAAAGGAATAGCACACTCAGCGTACTGTAAACTGAAATAATTCAGGAAAAAAAGTCAAGCCTTGGGTTGCAAGATTGAAATATTCTATGAGTATCTAAAGAAGATGGCAAGAATGTGCAGCCGATGTACCAAAAAGAACGCATTTCACCACTTCAAGAGGCAGCATATGAGGAAGAAACAATGGTGCTGAACGAAGAAGTTCAAACAGCACTGAATGCATTTGCCCAAAACAAGGCTCCAGGAACTAATGAAATGTTTCAATAAGATGGAGAAGTGCTGTTAATACAAAGGGCTCAAGTAGAAAGCAAATGTTTTGAGAATGATGAGGGCAACAAATGCACAAATGTGCTTGACACAATGAATATACATATGGATTGTGATAAGAGTTGTTTGCGCCTCCAATAAAATGATTTAAAAAAAACCAAAAGATGCTGAAGCACTGAAAGGACTCACTTATCTCTGCCAGGAAGTTTGGAAGACAGCTACATGGCCAACTGATGAGCAGAGATCCATATTTGTACCCTTTCCAAAGAAAGGTGATCGTACAAAATGTTCAAAAATTAGAATAGTGTTAATAATATCACATGCAAGTAAAGTTTTGCTGAAGATCATCCAACAACAGGTAGAGCAGTACCTTCGCAGGGAGTGCCCAGGGGTACAGGCAGATTCAGAAGAGGACTTAGAACAAAGAATACCATTGCTGATGCACAATGGGTCTTGACTGAAAGCAGAGAATACTAGAATATGCTAATAGATTCATGCTAACATTAATAGATTATGCTAAGATATTTGACTGTGTGAACCATATCATATGAAGAAGCTTGCAGTATCCTAATTGGATTGCAGCTTTCTAACAACCTGAAATATACAGATGACACGATCTTGCTTGCTGAAAGTGAGGAGGACATGAAGCACTTGCTGATGAAGGGCAAGGATTAGAATCAGTATGAATTACACTTCAATGTAAAGAGTTGTAATCCTCGAAACTCGACCAATAAGTAACCTAATGATAAATATAGAAAAAAAAATAGAAGTTGTCAAGGATTTCATTTTTTTGGATTCGTAATTAATGCTGATGGAAGCAGCAGTCAAGGGATTAAAAATACATTGCATTAGGTAACTTTGCTGCACAAGACCTCTCTAAGCTGTGGAAAAGCAAGGGAGTTACTTTGAAGACTAAGGTATACTCATTACGGCCATGTTATTTTCGGTCACCTCAAATGTATGCGAAAGTTGGACCTCGATGTGGTTGTTCCTTGGAGTCATCGAATTTGCTCCAACCCAAAGCAAAGCAGTCCCATCAATTCTTTTTCGACCCTTCCTTAACCAATGCCTTACTTTCACATGTCTATGAGGCCATGGGAAATACCATGGCTTGGGTCCGTGCACTGTAGTCCTCAATGTACCATCATTGCTTTTCAATATTCTCAAGACCTCTTGGTCATTTGACTGCTGCTTCCATGAATATTGATTGTGAATCCAAACAAGACAGAATCTTTGAAAAACATGCACCTTTTCTCCCTTTATCCAGTTGCGAGGATTTTGATCTTCTTGACATTGAGTCATAATCCATGCTGAACCTGCAATCCTTGATCTTAATTAGCAACTGCATCAGAACTTTCTCACTTTTGGTAACCAAGATTGTGTGATCTGCACATCCTAGGTTATTAACAAGTCTTCCTTCTATTCCGATGCTCATTCTGCTGCCTATAATCCAGATTCTCTGATTATTTACTCAGAATGCCGATTAAATAAGTATGGAGAATGGACAAAACCTTAACATACACCTTTCCCGAGGTTAAACTATGCAGTGTTCCCGTAATCTGTTTGCACAATTGGCTCTTGATCTATGTGCAAGTTCTGCAAAGCACAATGAAGTGATCTGGAATTCCTATTCTTCTCAAAGTTATCCATAGTTTATTATGATGCACACAGCTGAAAGCCTTTCGTATTTAATAAAATATAAGTAAACACTTTTCGAGTGTTCTTTGTTTGGAGCCAAGATTTATCTGAAGTCAACAATGATACCCCTTATTCTACATCCTATTCTGAACTTCTGTCAGTGAATAAGAAAGACAGAAGAAAAATCAATACATTTCAACTATGGTGCTGGTAAAGAATATTGAAAGTACCATGGCTGTGAAAAAAGATAAACATCTCTGTCTTGCATGAAGTATAACCAGAATGATCCTAAAAGAAAAAGATGGTGAGGCTTTATCTAATGTACTTTAGACATGTTGTCAGGAGAGACTAACTTCTAGAGAAAGACATCATGCCTGGTAGAGGGGCAGGAAAAAAATTGGAAAGCCCTTGAAAAGATGGATTGACATAATGTCTGCAACAATGGGATCTAATGTAAGAAGAGTTGTACGGATGGCCCAAGACTGAGCATTGTTTCCTTCTGTGGTACCCAGGGATGCTATGAATTGAGAAACTATCTTGATGGCACCAAACACCAGCAACAACACCAATCATTCCCCCATAATTGTGAGTATTGTCAATGAGTTCCGTGTGCTCAATGAAAGAAATTATTTAGTCCAGTATAGAAGGAGATTTCAGTGGTAGGAAGGGTTGATGTCAGAATAGGGTAAAGAAGGAGGCTTAACCCATGAGTTGACCATGCAAATAAATGGATTTTAGGCTTCCACTATCATCCATAGCCTTCTGAAAACTGGATGTTCAGAATTTAAGCTCTGATACAAATCTCTCCTTTTAATTCGTATTATATTATTTAAAATCTTTGGGTCATGCAGACTGATATGTTTCTTCCATGTGGAATTAACAAATGCCTCACTTAAATAGATGCTTGTATGAAGAAAAATGTGCAGCAAGACTGGTCATGTCATCAGAAGTAATTGTTCTTAGATGAGGGCTAAAATTTTAAGGGCAAGCCCTAAGTCCATTCATATATCTGTGATTTACATATGTCTCAGGTTCACTTTAGAAACATCATTTTTGCTTTATGTTATAGATCATTATTAATCATCCCCTAAGGCATAAGATAATTCTATTAATATGTCATTAATGTAGCCCATGATACATGTGGTACTACATACTCTGGTGTCAATTTGGGAATTGAGAGGATTAAGAGAGAAGTGGTGGAGTCTAGTCTGTCAATAGGGTCATAGCCAGTGAGGCTTCTGTGTGGACATGGCCTTCTCCTAAAAATTCTGGAAACTATGGTATTTCCTCTTTGGAGGCAGGAGATACTCTCTCTCTCTCTTTCCCTTTCTCCCTCTCTCCCCACTCTCTAGGAGACTCTACTGACAAGGCACATGGCGCTACACCCTGGGAGCTGGAGAAGCCTACCCTGATGCAACCAAACCTCTGGAGCCAAAGAAGCTACATAGAGACCCCTGCCTGTGCTGAGATGCTTACAACACCACTGGATCCATAAGACTTACAACCCACTGGCTTGTGGCCCTCCTGCATTCAGCATTATTGCATGTATTTCATGAGACTGAAGAGAACTTCATAGATTGGTATCAGACATATGGGATAATATTGGATTTATGGACTTGAACTGGACTGGGTTGGGACATTTTCTTAATATTCAACTACTCTTGTATATAAACCTCACTCATAGAGACATGAGTGTTTCTATGAAGTTGTTTCTCTAGTCTACCCGGACTAATACAATATAGAATTAAAAACCTTATTGAGAAAAGGAAAATATTCAAATGTAGGCCAGCTTCAGACTGCAATACATGAATTGTTGAGTTATACAGATAAAACTCTTCAGTGACTAAAGCAGCAGTTCTCAACTGGTGGGTTGTGACCCCTTTGAGCGTTGAATGACTCTTTCACAGGGGTCACCTAAGACCTTCAGAAAAAGCATATTTCTGATGGTCTTAGGAACTGAGACACCGCTCCTCTGTCTCCAGGCGGGCCCACCCACATGCAGATACGTCCACATATGAGTACCCGGCGTGAAGACTGTTACCCATGCTACACCATGCTTCAAGACAAAATTTCAGTTATTTGTCATTAAAAATAAATATTTCACAATAGAGAATTACATATAGTTTTTGTGATTAATCACTATGCTTTAATTAGGTTCAATTGGTAACAATGAAAATACATCCTTCATATCAGAAATTTACAATTCATAACAGTAGCAAAATAAGAGTTATGAAGTAGCAACGAAAATAATTTTATGGTTGGGAGTCACCACAACATGAGAAACTGTATTAAAGGGTTGCTATATTAGGAAGGTTAAGAACCACTGAACTAAAGACTATTGACACAAAAAATGTGGACTGGTGATAGGGAAAAGTTTCAATAACATTCATTGACAAAGGCATAACTATGCCAACCTTATTAATACATGTCTTAACAAAGCAAGAAAGACATTAAAATACTAAATATATAGTAGCCCTAGGCTGCTATTCATTGAACACCCTCAATGCAAGAGATCTAATCCAAGGTACAAGGAACTACCAGTTATATAATCTTGAGATACTAATCACCTGCTTCTTCTCACACTAGGGAGTTTTAGCCAAGAGGTACAGGTGAGTTTGAGGTAAAGCCCTGCTCACCTAGTGGGGTTTCCACATCGAGTCCTACTGGTGTGGCCTATGAAGGATGCTGTGTGCAGAGGATGTAAACCTCTAAGGGAGCAGCCATCTTTCTCCTTGGGAATGACTTTGGCTTTGAACTGCTGGCCTTGCAGTTAGCCCCCCAATACTTTACCCACTATGCCAACAGGGCTCCTTGGATTAAGTACATAGATATAGTACTTAAAACAACAATAGCAACAATAGAAGATAAATCATTTAATAGGAAAGAAAATCTATCCTAGTTTACTAAATGATCTAGTTATCAATATATTTACATGTCATGATAATGTACATATTAAATAATAATCTACACACATTTATAATATATTTAGAGGAAGTGAAGGAAGAAAGTGAATATATTTTTGGTGGTGAACATAGAATATGGAGATGTAAGAGAAACATCAATATTTATGTTCCATACTGGGAATACATTTGATTCTCCCTAAAACTATTTAATTTGGCCATGTAAACATGGAAATCAATGAAATAAAACTTGGTGTTTTTGTGAGAAAAACAAGGTCCTTAGGGTTACTCAGGAGCAGTTTTTTTTCCCCATAAAAGTCCTTATAGGACCATCTTACTTTTATATAAAATGCATGCGCAAATGGTTAAAAAACAAATATTTTTTTAATTCAAGAAGGGCCTTAGATTTAAGACTACGAAGATGCTTGACACTAAGTAGTAGATTCACACTCCTTCTCTTGGACCTCAGCTTTTGTTTCTGTAAAATGAGAATAATTCGGTCTATTTTTTAATGGACAAGGGAGGTCTCTGAATGTCCAACCACCACAATGCAAGAAACAAGTTATTTAATGGAATTTCTCAGTGATTTCCTGAATTACTTCCCCCTCTCTGTTTCTTCATGAATTGCAGATTCCTAGGTCTAACCAGCAATCTCCTATATTTTAATATCTGGTATTGAAGAGCATGAACTTATATATGCATGTTAAAATTTGGTTGATTTTGAAGACCACCATATCTTGCCTCATATGCACGTGTAAGTTGGACATTGAATAAAGAAGAAAGATTGATGCTTTTGAACTGCAGTGCTGAAGAAGAAAACCATAGACTGTCTTGGAAGAAACACAGCAAGAATGCTCCTTAGAGGCAAGGATGATGAGACTTCATCTTACAGACTTTGGACGTTGCCCAGAGAAACCAGTCCCTGGATAAGGACATGGTGTTTGAGAGAGTGGAGGGGCAGTGAAGGAGAAAAAGGCTCTCCAGGGATTGACATGATGACTGCAGCGACTCCAGCAATGGGCTCAAGAATAGGAACGATTGTGAGGACGGGCCTGGATCAGGCCATGTTTTGTCCTGTTGTGCAGAGGGTTACTAAACGCCAGAACTGATCTGATGGCACTGAACAACAACAGCATGGCTTGATTGTTAACGCAAAGTTTGGAGGTTTGCGCTACCAAGAGATACCTCAGAAGAACAACGGGGCCATCTATGTTAAGGAAAACCAACCATTGACAATCTTGAAGAGCACAGTTCTACTCTTACACACTTGGGGCCACCAAGAATCAAAATCAACTCAGTGGCATGCGTTTTTGCCTTTGTATAGCTTGCTAAACACAGCCTGGGAATTCAGCAGAGCTTGTTTCAAGCCATGCCTTGCATATACTAGTAACTTGAGAAATGTCTTTAAATTCCCTTTACTCTTGTTTTCTAATGTTTTAAATGCAGAAAAAATGATTTCTCCTACACACAAATACTCTACTTCTGGGTCTGCCACTTGGAAAGAGTCCAATCAAAGTTCCTTCCTCCTCCATGAATCAGCTTCATTTCTGATATAAAATCATCTTGGCACATCCTGGCACACAGAAAATTTTAAGTTCAGTCATTGAATTAGATCTAGTTTTGACTATAAAACCTACCAACAGCTGGCTATTGAGCTCCTGATATGTGCCCAGCATTCCTTGGGATGCTGAGAGGAAAATTAGCACTTTAGGAACAGAAGGTTATTCTATGAGAGGTCATCTTGACAGAAGGCATCAATGTGAAGACATTTAAAAACCACAGAATGTTAAAGGTGGAAGATACCTTAGAGGACTTCTGGTTAAATGCCCCTTTTACACAAAGAAAGGGACTGGGGATTTGGGAGAATTGAGCCTTTCTGAAAGTACAGAGGCAGTGAAAGAGGAATATATGAGATTTAGGTAGAACAATAGATATAGTAACTTACTTTTCAAGGCAATAGTGAATTTCAAGCACCTTTGATTGGTAATTGAAACATATCCTCCAATCAAATACAATACAGAATTTCAATCTATAAAATATATACAAGACGATGTGTGGATAACCCCTCTATGAAGAACTATATACTTTACCATGAGACCAGATGAACTAGATGGTGCTCAACTATCACGATTAAATGTTTTGATCAGAGATTCTATACAAGGAGCCTGATCAAAGGGGAGGAAATACAGAACAGATTTTCAAATTAAACAGAATTTAGACTTTCTGGAGCCATTGAGTTTAGAGGAACCACTGAAACTATTCCCCTGAAATAATATTTAAAATTTAAACCAAAAGAACCTTCTGTAAATCAACCAATAACTTGGCTTTATGGGTAAAAGATGTTTGCCTTGAGCACTGTGCTTTTATAGAAGTATCTATATGGGATCTGTGTCGAGTTCTCTAGAGAAGTAAAGCCAGTGATGCTTGTGTGTGTGTGTGTGTACATATATAGAAAGAGATTTATATCAAAAAATGGCTCACAGAGAAGGAGGTAAGATCAGTCCAGCTCAAGTCTGTTGGTCAGATGTAAGCTGAAGGTTTCCCTGACATGTGAAGTGTGAAAACAGACAAAAAGGAAGCCGGATGACAAAGCAGGAGAGCCATCGAGTGGTGGGCAGAGAAGTCAATGAATCCCAAATTGAGCAAATGAATCTGAGGTATGTAATCTGCTGATAGCTCCTAGGATTATCGGGAGATGGAACAGGTAGACACACTGGACACAAGCTGCAGATCTAACTGAGAGTAAGGAGGCAGAGCACTTGGCTCTGCTCTGGGTCTCCCTCTTTTATTCAAAAGGTCACAGTCCCAAGGAAGTGTCCTCAAGCTGCAACCTGAGTTATAAGCGTGGGGGCTCCATTCCTACTCTCACCCAGGAGCGACTGCTTGCCATAAACTGCAGCTATTATGGGATCACACTGACCACAGCAACTCCGGAGGTTAGCTAGTAAGGTATGTGAGAAGTGAATTTATCTTAATGAGGAAGGAACAATTCAGGAAGAGATAGCCAAAAGTTTGCAATGTCTTACAGTGGAGACTGGACGATCAAAATTTATTGGGATGTGGAAGACTGATTTACCTTCTGATGCAAAGGCTTGATTAGAAGTAGAAGCAGGATTGGAATAAGATGGGCATCAGGACACCACATCCAGGAGTGCTGGAACAAGAAATGCAAGAATTTTGAGGCAAGATATTTAACAAAGACCCCTTGGGTCCAAATCATCGATTGATGGTTTCCACTGGAGAGTTAGTAGGTCGTTTATCAATTTGCTGCAATAAGCAAACGATTGATTGAGGTAGGGCAGTCTCTGAAAAGTAATGAGGATACTTCAATAGCAGAGCCAAATCCACGTGGGCAGGACAGCATGGTTTCTATTCCCATTGCTTAATCTGAGTGTGGCATAGACAATTTTGATTCTGCAACCCCAAGAGGCTTCTCCAAGTAGGGTTCGAAAGTCACAGTCACCCTGTCTGTGCTTTTGCTACACTCAGTCCTCTGGGAGGCCCACATCCAGATCCAGGAGCCCTAGCCCCTCCCTCTGTTCAAGTGGCAAAGCCTCTTTTGTCATTGCATGTCTTGGCCTCCTCTCCAATCTTCCCGATCTTCACTCTTCTCTCCTTGCAGATACAGTTTGACCAGTTTCCATCTTTGTGTACTGTTCTAAAGAAGAGTTGGAAAACACTTACAGTTTAGCACTAGTCTACATGTAGCTCACTCCAGTAATCTCACACTCACGATCCAGAGTGCTCCTCAGAAGCAAGGGTGGCATGACTTCATCTTACATACTTTGTACCTATTGTCAGGAGAGACCAGTCTCCAGAGAGAGACATCATGCTTGGTAAAGTGGAGGGCAGTGAAAAGAGGAAGGCCTTCAATGAGATGGACTGGCACTCTAGCTGACACCATGGGCTCAGGCATAGGAACCATGAGAAGTCTACCACAGGACCGTGCAGTGCTTCCTTCTGTTGTGCATAGGGTTGCTATGCATCAAACATATCTCTATGGCACCTAACAACAACAACAACAACAACATGCTTAATAAGGTAATAGAAATCAAATATTTGGCATGGAGTGTGGGAGATATATTATCCAGTGAGACTAATGCTGGACCCCTGGTGGCATGGTATTTTTTTTTTAACATTTTATTAGGGGCTCATACAACTGTTATCCCAATCCATACACACATCAATTGTGTAAAGCGCATTTGTACATCGTTTCT
>NW_022111371.1:3756931-3758895 GCF_000313985.2 Echinops telfairi
CTTACCATAGTGAATGATGGGGGGAGTGCGGAGTGGAGATCCAAAGCCCATTAGTAGGCCACTGGAGATCCCCTTGCAGAGGGGTCTCGGGGTGGCATGGTATTTAAACGCCTGGCTACGGAGCAGTAGGCTGGCCATTGAAAGCCATTGGTTGCTCCATGTGGAGAATAATTAGTGGTCATCTTCTTAAAGATTTCTCTTCAGGGGGGGTATTAAAAAAAAAGATTTCTCTTGTCAACCTTGTGGGGCAGATCTCCTCTGTCTGCTAAGGTCATTGTGAGTAGGAAATGACTCTGTTATCAGGGGGATTGGGGTTGGTTTGGGATTGCTGTTCTTAGTCCACCTAGCAGAACCACATCCATGCTGCCTACCTGTGATTGTGGGTGATGTTATTTATGTTGATATAAAGCCTGGCATATAGTAAGTACATAGAAATGTACTGAATTACTGAAAGGCACCATTAGGCAAACAATTCCAAATTATTGCTCCCCCTGTTGAAGAACACGACCTTCTCTCCTTCTCCTTACTGCTTTCTTTTTGTTGTTTTTTCACTTGCTGCTAGACACAGGGTCTGATAAGAAAGTCCTATTACAAAATTTAAAAAAAAGAAAGTCCTATTAAATGAACAAAGAGCTCTTGGGAATAAGTGGTTGAGATTAAATTTGTCAGAACGCATCAAAAGACAGTACACAAAGTAGACTGCTTTATCTGCATCTGACAAGCTTGGCTTAGAAAGTTGGGTGCTTGAATGAATTATTTAGTTTCTCTGATTCTCAGTATATTTCTCCTCGTGTTAAAAATGGTGATGGTGATTTGTATCTGACAGAGTTATTATTAGAGATTACAGCGCAGGTACCACGTAGACGGTCTGAAAAACCAAACCCACTGCCATCAAATCAGTTGCCATTTGTGGAGACCCTATCTAGTAGGCTTTCTGAGACAGTAAATCCCAGGAGCAGACAGCTTCAACCTTACTGTTTGTTAAAGCTGGTAGGTTTCAAGGTTTATCCCACAATGCTACGAGAGTCGGTACTCCATTTACAAGAGTTCTTATAGTTTTCTACTTCATTAGCTGGAAATTGAGTTTCTGTGTGTATATATAAGTACTTATATATAGTTGCTGCTGTGTTTTCTGATTTAAATCTACCCAATGTGTGCCCTCATGGCAAATTTGAAGAGGAAGAAGAGGAAGAGTGGTGGGAGAAGAGAGAGAAGGGAACCACATACTACAGAGGATTTCCAGGGACCACAATAACACTGCAGCCAGCATTGGTTCATTGATCAGGTACCAATGATTTGCATATAAGGAAAATAAAGCCTGGATAAGAAGAACTCATTTATTTGATGTATCATAAATATTCTGGAGGTGTATGTTTTATTGATATAAAATTCACATATAAATTTCCATAGTTAAGTCACTTTTTAAAAGATGTGTGTATATATCATCACAGTGGTTCTAGAACACCCTAGCCCCTCCTACCTAAATTATTTGCTCCCTAATTCCCCTCATCCTCCCCACTCATTCCTGGACCATTAAATCAGTTGCTGTCACTGTGCACCCACTCTTTTGTATTTCATAAACTGGGAAACATCAGAAATAATAAAAGATGAAACAGAAATAAATAAAAATAAAGAGTTAAAAAGGAAGAAAGTAAAGACCACCAACAATACTAAAATAAGCCAGAAAATTTGTGTTGTAGAACAAGAGATATTAGAGCAAATTCAGGATGCATCGGGGGAGGTAAGTGACCAGGTATCATTTTCCCTCCCTTCATAACTGTAAATTTAATTTTTTTAATTTGTTTTTCTTTCCAACCATTTTATTAGAACTAATCCAGACATCATCCCATTCCAAAGTTTAATTATATCAAGCAGTCTTGTACAATCACTACCACAATCAGTTTCAAAACATGTTCTTCCTTCTTGTACTCTTACCCCAGCACCCTGGCCCCTCCCCTGCTGTA
>NW_022111371.1:3759738-3761956 GCF_000313985.2 Echinops telfairi
TAAGAACTAATTGTTCTTAGATTAAGGAACCAGGACTAAGTGTGAGCTCAAAATCCATTCCCAAATCTCTGTTTTCTATCTGCCTCTGGTTCATCTTAGAGACATACTTGTTATTTCATGGTACACAATTTATCAATCATCTTCCTGTTTATAGTGGCACTGATACAGCCTGTGGTAAATAATTTTAAAACACCTGGTGGAAAGGAAAATTGAATGAGTGTGGGCTAATAAATGGGTTATTGACTTGTACAGAATAAATCATTCATGGGACTGGATACGATTTACATGCTTCGTTGTTCTTATTGTTCAGTCTCATAGAAACCATTTATGAGATAGAGAAACTAGCCCAGAGGATTTTGTAAGTTGTAGTCTTTATAGGACTTGTCTGCTTCTTATATTTGAGTGGCTTGCTTGCTATTGTGATGCAGTAAATTCTACCATGAGTTTTCCAAATAGCCCAGAGCCACTCGTGTTGGACAGGTTTCAGCAGAGTGTCCAGACTAACGTGGACTAAGAACAAGATATAGTCGATCGATTCTCAAACATTAGGTCCAGAAAACCTTATGATAGGCAGCTGAACATTCTCTGACAAAGACAAGTGCTAAAATATGAGTTCCTTAAGTTGAAAGGCATTCAAAATTCAGCTGGGGAAGAGCTGCCTCCTCAACGTAGAGTGAAACTCAATGACAAAGATGGAGCAGAGCTTTTGGAACCCTCATTTGTTGATGACTGAAGCACTTCCTGATGAAAATCAAAGAACAGGTTTCAATGTGAACTACACCTCAACATAAATCCTCACAAACGCACCACTAAGTGTCATGACAAATGGAGAAAGGAGTAAAGTTGCTAAGGACTTCATTTTACGCAGCCCCATAATAGGCACACATGGAAGCAGCAGTCAAGAAATCATATGACATAATCCGTTGGGGAAACCACGATCAAAATGTCTCTTTAATGTGTTAAAAAGCAAAAATATCACTTGGAGGACTAAGATGTGTCTCACCCAAGCCGTGAGACATCCAGTTGCCTCATATGCATCGAAAACTGGGGCAATGAATAAGGCAGGAAGGAATTGGTACATTTGAATGACAGTGTTGGGGAAGAATATAAAATAAACCATGGACGTCCAGAAGAATTAAAAATGTTTAAAGAAATAAATATGACATGCCTCTTTCATATGAGGATGGCAAGAGTGTGTCTCAGATGTTGTGTTTTATGAGAAGGGACCAGTCACTGAAGAAGGACATCCTACTGGGTGGAGCGTCAGGTAAAAATAAAAACGCCCTCAGCGAGTTGGACTGCCTGCCATAGTGGCTCCCATAATGGCTGCAAACCTAGGATTAGTTGTGAGCTTGCCCAGGGCAGGGCAGTGCTTCCTCCTGCTCTGCGTGGGTGGAACCAACTCCACAGCACTGACACCTCCAGCACTTTGACAACAACCGAGCTCCTGGTCGGTTTCTTTTCCAGGGAGAAGCGGTGTGGGTTCCGCCTGCCAGCCTTGCAATGAACAGTTGAAAGCTTCACCCTTGCCACCCCCAGTTTCCCTCCATCTGTTCATTCTAACAACTCTGCCACGGGCAAGTGTGGTAGGGGTACTTTTAAAACCCCCAAGGCTCTGCCCATAATGTTATCCTACAGCAGCACATGGAATAAGAGAGTCAACTGAAAATGTATTTATCCACAGGCAGGAGGACGGTGGCAAGGTGGTTGCACCAGGAATTCCAAGCCTTGTAACTTGCACAGAATATGAAAATTAAATCAAGAAAATTAGAGGAAATAAATTCAGTGCCGAGGCAAGGTCAGCTCAAATGCAGAAGAGCTGCATCTAGCAATTTAAAAAAAGAGAGCTCCCATTGTCATCACACTTCGGGCACCTTGCTCTGCCATGATGTGTCATATCCTATGTGTCTGTAACCACGTACTCCTGTCAACACGGAACCAGCTTTCCGAAGTCTACCTGTCTAGCGAAGCATACACCAAAGTTTCTGTCATGAGTACATAGAGTCCTGTGAAATAATTTCTTGGCCCACAAATGTCTGTAGAATTCAGGAACATTGACATCAGTAAAATGTTGAAAGGGAGAAGCTACCCTCAGCACAGTACCAAAGATCCCATCTATAAGAATATATCTCCGCCACCTTTAAGTGGAAATGCATGGTTGTGTTCATTCTCGACAGAGGTATTATGAGCGTCTGCTTTGTTCCAAGTTCTGTTTAAT
>NW_022111371.1:3763308-3782926 GCF_000313985.2 Echinops telfairi
TTGTACTGTCACACATACGGGCCACTGTGACTTGCAATGTACTCAACTGTAACAGGTGGTTTTGTGTTGCATTTTGAAGGTTATCATATGTGTGTGTATATGTATATATACATTTATATAAATATGTATTTATATAAATATATAAAAAATCTGAAGGCACATATTTACTGGCTTCTAACCTAAAGGTCAGAAGTTGAAACACCAGATACCCCACAGGAAGAAGCTATGGCAGTCCACTTTTGTAAAGATATATAGTGTTTGAAACCCTATGGGCAGTTCCACTCAATCCTATGAGGTCATGATGCATCAGAATTGACACAATGGCCGTGGATTTGTTTCTTGGGCACATGAGTCAGATTGTACCTGAATATCCAGGGAAGCCATTGTAGAATGTACAGGAATGACCCCCACCCCACCCCCCAAAAAGAAAAAAAAAAACCCTGTTGCACTTGAGGCGATCCAGATTCATAGACATTTTATAAGCCAGAGTAGAACCGCTCCAGAGGATGTGGCAGTTACATAACCTGTCAACCTGCGAAGGGGTGGAGTCTAGCCGGTCAATCAGGTTGCACCTTGATGAGCTCATTTGGAGGTGCAAAGGAGTTACATAAATCACTGAAGCCAGATACAATCTCTGCTTGACTCTCCGTGCAAGACATTCCTATTGACAAGCCACATGGAGTTACGTTGATAGAGCCAGAGCCCTGGAGCTAGAGGAGCCACATGCAGACCCACACAAGTGCTAGGATGCTTCCACCACCACTGAATCCACAAGACTTTTCACTCAATGGCCGGTGATTTTCCTGCATTCTGCATCACTGCATGTGTTCTGTGCACCTGAAGAGGAATTTATAGACTGGTATCAAACATATGGGCTAGTATCAGATGTATGGACTTGATCTGGGCTGGGCTGGGATATTTTCTTAATATAGAATTACCCTTTGTTATACTCATATAAGTCTCCCCAGATTTGTTTCTCTAGTTTACCTGGACTAACACAGAGAGTTTCCAAGGACAGAAATTTTTACAGAATCAGATTGCCTCATCTTTCCATAGGAAGCGAATGGTGTTTCAACCAGTGACTTTTGGTTAGCAGCCCAGTGTTCAACCCACTGTGTCATTAAGCCTTAATCAATGAAGATGGCGTAACATGAACCCAAACTAAACACCCTGCCATCAAGCCAATGCCAACTTATAGTGACCCTATAGGACTGGTTAGAATTGTACCATGAGTTTTTTAACTGTAACTCTTTGTGGGAGTAGAAAGTCCCATCTTTCCCCATTTGTTAGAGTGGCTGATGCATTAGAACTGCTGACCTTGAAGATTGCCACCTAACACATACCAGTATGCCACGAGGGCTCCCATGGGGGTAAAGGAGGAGACATTAAAATGTTCTTGGAAAAACTAAAATCAAAAGATCATGATTTTTTTAACTGTGAACTTTGTGAAAGATTCTCATGTATAATAATTTAAATATATGCCTATTTTAGGGAACATAATGAAATTGGGAAACAATTTCAAGTGGACTCGGCAGGCCAGTGGATTTAGAGAAACAAGACACGCTCATGCATAGATGCAGGATACGTTGTGAAGGGCGTCCCTGGTAATGGCATGAATGAGACTTAGAGAGAAATGTAGTCAAGAATGACGACCAAGTGTTCTTCTTGAGTCAGCCTGTCGAGGATGGTGGTGGTGCTTCCTGCCAGCAAAGACGAAGTCAGGTAGATTCGGTACACAAGCACAAAGGACTTCTATTTCGGCATTGTTGAACTTGAGGTTACTTTAGATACCCAAGTGGAAGAATCAAGGAAGCTGTTGGGAAAATTCTTGAGTTCAAAGGCATTTTCAGTGCTAAAGATATAAATAGGAGAGTCATTAGCTTATTGATGTTATTTAAAGTGATAGGTCTGATGAAATCACCTGTGTAGATGGAGAAGAAAAGAGTGAGGAACGTGCCCTTGGCGCTCATCCCCCAAGAGCTGCAGAGAAGAGAAACAGAGTGCATCCCACTGGGGTTGCTCCGGCAGTATAAAAGCTTCATGGAAGTTGAGTGGGGAATGTTGTCTTTAAATAGCAGCACTGTACTCCCATCCAGGGAGATGCTCGGAGCTAAGTCAAAGAACAGAGCAGCAGATGAGAGCGGTGGCTGGGGAGACATCTAGGCAGATTCTAGGGAGAGTGCAGTCCCCACGGAGAGATGATTCATTGCTGCTCACACCCAGACCTGGATTTTCTCATTTAATTTGACCTTATTTTTAGATATTATTAGAAAAAAATAAGGAGTGTGAAATCTTCCTCGTTCATACTCTCACTCTCTAATTCTCCCTCTTTCACACACATCTGAAACCAAAAGTCGATAGTAGAAAGCATTTCATCTGGGAGACATCAAAGATCTTTTCAGGAGCTTCCAGTTACCCATTACACATGGTATTAAAGGGGAAACATTTATGACCAAGAGTATAATATTACAGATAGTTCATTCAACTCCAGATCCAAATATAGCCGTATTCTTGCCCATTGTCAGAAAATTGGGCATTAAGGACCCAGAACGACAAAAACAAGCTATCCTGAACAAAGACCAGACAAGGCTCAGTGGAGAATATTAGGTGCTAAAGCAGGAGAGCATATATAATATAGAGCAGAGTATATATTATATATACAATCATTTTTCACTGATGTGTTTTCTGAAACATGGGCATTTTAAAAAGCAGGATTATCGGTGACATCTATGAAATAAAGAGAATACTGAAAATCAGAAACACGGGCTACATCCTCATGCTCATTATAAGAGAATATTTTAATTATGTACATAAAATCATATTTGTAATTCTATGAATATAAAATCATTGCTGTTAGTTTCGATTGTGTCGGTTCCAATTCATGTTTACCCGACACCCAACAGAACAAAACACTGCATGATCTTTCACCATGTTCATGGTCATCGCTGCTGCTTCAGCCCATTAGTGAAGCCTTCGGGCCAGTCCAGCTCCTCAAGACCTTCCCTCCCGTGGTGACCCCCAACTTTACCAAACCAACACCTTTGAACTGTGGTGCTGAAGAAGACTATTGCAAACACCACGGGCTGCTAACAGGATAAACCTATCTGTCTTGGAAAAAGTACAGCCAGAGTGCTCCTGAGAGGCAAAGAGGACAGGCGTCCGTCGTATATACTTCCGACATGTCAGGAGAGAGGAGTCCCCAGAGAAGAACATTAGGCGTGGGAAAGTCGGGGGGCAGTGAAAGAGCTGAAGGTCCCCAAGATGAACTGACACGGTGGCTGTAACCAGGGGCGGACGCATAGGAGCAATGATGAGGACGACGCGGCACCAGGCGATGTTTAGTTCGGCTGTGCATCAGGTCGCTGTCTGCTGGAACCAACTTGATGAAATCTAACAACTACTTTACCAAACATGAAATCCTTCTCCAGGGACTGGGCCCACTGGAAACGTGTTCAAAATATGTGAGAGATGAAATCTCCTCCGCTTTGCTTCCGTGGAGTATTCCGGCTGTCCTTTCAAGACAGAATGTGTTCTTCCTTCTGGCAGTCCATGATACCAAGACTATAATTCAAACGCATGGCTGCTGCTTTGGTTTTTCTTATTCACTTCCCATATTTCACATGCATATAAGGTTATTTAAAATAACAGGGCTCTTGCTAGGTACACCTTAATCCTCAAAGTGATGTCTTTGCTTGTAACACTGCAAATGTTGTTTTGTCGCCGATTTGCCCGATACAATACATAGTGTAGATGGCTTGTGCAGGGGCAGTGAATGATTTAATGAGGCTCTTCTAGCTCATGTCTCTAACTCCCACCAAATGACCTTTTCCTGCTTAAGTCTGATAAACAGGCGAGGGAGATACTAGTGGGATTTACCTGTGAGGAATTGTGAAAAGGATTCCCTGTGATGCCATCCTGTTGAATATAAAGTGAGCCCTCCGAAAAGCTGGAGGAGGGTCTCCTTACCAGCCAGAGAAAGGAGTGGATTGAGTCCTGTGGACCTTTGATACCTGCACAGTGAACCTCCTCGATAGAGATAATAGCTATAACCTTAAAGGAACAGAGCCGGAAGCCAGAGCATGAAAAAGGGTGATGGACCTCCGAGCCCGTGAAGAGAGTGAAACTGACTGCGTTTGTGCCGGAAGCTGACTTGTGGAGTGGAGTGCCTCTGGGCACTGAATTTAGGAAATTGGATTTGCTGATCCACGGACTTAGAGTTAAGTGCCTTCTGAATGAGGCTTACTGAAGTGGGGTGCATCTGGGCACTTATTCAGGGAGCTGGGTTTGATGAACCCCCAGAACTTGAGCTGAATGCCTTGGGGTTGAGGCTTCCAGAGGAGTGATATGCCCCTTTGAGCATTTATTGTTTTGCTGTGAAGTGCCTTCAAATCTGCTCCAACCCAGAGCAACACTCTACAACAGAATGAAACACTGCAAGGTGCTGTCCCAACCTCACAGTTGTTCTTCTCTGTGTCAATTCACCGAATTGAGGGCTTCCCTCTTCTTGGTTGCCCCT
Source organism: Echinops telfairi (assembly GCF_000313985.2). Taxonomy (NCBI): domain Eukaryota; kingdom Metazoa; phylum Chordata; class Mammalia; order Afrosoricida; family Tenrecidae; genus Echinops; species Echinops telfairi. The sequence goes on from NW_022111371.1 coordinate 3,767,825, forward strand.
CTATTTTACCAAACACGGCTGGTCTCTGCGGACAACATGTCCAAAGGACGTAAGGCCAAATCTTGCCATCCTTGCCTGTAAGGAGCACTTTGGCAGTACTTTTTCCTAGACAGATAGGTTTGTCCTTTTAACAGCCCATGGTACTTTCAACATTCTTCTCCAGCACCACCATTCAAATGCATGCATTCTTCTATGGTCTTCCTGATTCAATGTCCATTTTTCACGTGCATATGATGCAATATAGAATACCATGTCTGGGGTCAGGTGCACTTTAGTCTTCAAAGTAACATTTTTGCTCTTCAATATCCCAACGAGGTCTTGTGCAGCAGATTTACCTAATGCAATATGTCTTTCGATCTCTTGACTGCTGCTTCCATGAGTACTGATTGTGGATCCAAGCAAGAGAAAATCCTTGACAACCTCAACCTTTTCTCCATTTATCATGATGTTGCCTATTGGTCCAGTGGTGAGGATTTTGGTCATCCTTATATTGAGTTGTAGTCCATACTGAAGGCTACAATCCTTGATGGTTAGCAGCAATTTCTTAAGTTCTCCTCAATTTCAGCAAGCAAGGTAGTGTCATCTGCTTGTGGCAGGTTGTTGATAAGCCTTCCTCCAATCTTGATGCCACACTCTTCTTCACATACATGCTTCTTCATATAATCTGGCTTCTTTAATGATTTGCTCAGTATATAGATTGAACAAATATGGTGAGAGGATACAACCTTAACACACAGATTTCCTGATTTTAAGCCATGTCATACTCCCTTGTTCTGTTATCACAAATGCCACTTGATCCATTTACAATTTCCAAGAGCACAATGAAATGTTTTGGAATTACCATTCTTCTCAAAGTTATTCACCATTTATTATGGTCCACACATTGCTTTTGTGTAGTCAATGAAATACAAGTAAACATCTTTCTGGTATTCTCTGTTCTCAGCCCAGATCCATCTGACATCAGCAATGATATCGTGTGTCCCATGTCCTCTTCTGAATCTGGCCTGAACTTCTGGAAGTTCCCTAAATGGATTAGCAGATCTGAAAGAACTCTGTAACATGTTCTGATAAACAACTATCCCAAAGATTTCTCACTGGCATAACAATTTGTTAACTTCCTTCATAAACCCTTTAATCGTGAAGTTAGTCTATGAGTGTGTATAACCACTGCAATGGATATGAGAACCCAACAGGTGAAATATGGAGCATTAAGACATACACATACACAACTTGATTACTGCTTCTAAGGACACTGATTGTGCATCCAAGAAAATCAAATCCTTGATAACTTCATCCCTTTCTTTATTCACCATAATGTTGATTATGAGTCCATTTGAAGATTTTTCATTTTATTTATGTTGCGGTGGAATTCATATGGAAGGCTGTACCCTGATCCTCATCACGAAGTGCTTTAAAGTTAGATTATACAGTTATATATTTACAATGTATATGCATGTATATATGTATATACACACGTGTGTATATACAGATATATATGTACATATATATGTATATATACATATATGTTTCATTAGTGAAAGATCAGTTCGATAGTTCATACCTTTAGCCCTCACTTCTTCTGACCAGTGGTATCTGTTGTGATGACAGGAGTTTAGTTATTGAATGGCAATTCCTCAAAGCTGCTGTGACACTGAAAAGCTGGTCTAGTGTATTGTTCCAGATGATCACGAATATAACATAAATGAGAAGCCCTGCTGGTGTAGAGGTTGTGTGTTGGCCTTCCACCCACAAAGCCATAATTTCAAAACCACTAGCCACTCCAGTGGTGAAAATAAAGGGGTTTTCTACTTCTATAAAGAGTTCCAGTCTCAGAAATTCACCGGGCAGTTTTATGCTGTTTTACAGGGTCACTATGAGTCTGTATCAAGTTTGATTTTTAGTTTTATAACATGAAAGTATGCGTACAGACTTTCATCAGGTAGAAGATAGTTCCCTGCTGGAAATGTAAATGTTCTGTAACATTGTCCATTCTTCAGAAGGAGACAGACCTACGGGGTGGGAAACCCATCTCTGACCTCACAAGTTGGCCTTGGACAAGTGACTTTGTAGTTAGTTCTGTCAATCATTCAAAGGAGCGAATCATCACCTTCGTTATATCAGACAGAAAAAAAAAAGAATGAGAAGAAGGGAAAGAGAAGACAAAAATGGAGGAAAAATGGAATGAAGAAGAAAAGAGAGAGAGCAAGAGGAAGGAAAAACAGGAACAAGAGAAAAATCAGAATAGCTGTGGTGCTGACCTGAGGATGACATCAGTTAATATATGCAAAATACTAAAAGCAGCCGTTCCTCTAGAAGTGCTTCATTATCATGTGGGCATGGAACGAGCAGCTATTGAGGGCTGCGGTGGGCAGGCTACTCTGCCACTGTAAGAGATACAGGGATGTAGGAGAACATTAGAATCTAGTGTGAATCCAGACTCAGGAGGTTCCTAAAGCCTATACCCTGTGCTATTGTTTCCTCTTTTCCAGCACATTCCTATCATCCAGAAAAATCCTGGTTCATTTAGTGATGACCTCGGTGCCAGAACCATATGCATCCGCTAATTGTCTCAAAGGACCATGAGCCACCTATTAAAACCTAAACCTTGTTGTTTTTAGGTGCCATCTAGTTGGTTCCAACCAACAGCAAACCTATGCAGAACAGAATGAAATACTGCCTGGTTCTAAGAACATCCTCATAATTGTTCTTATGTTTGAGCCCTATCATTACATAATCTGTTGTCAATTTAAGGATTAAGAGTAAAAGAGTAGAGTTTTGTCTGTTAGTCTGGTTGCAGTTTGATGACCTCATTTGGAGGGGTAAGGAGATAAATAGCTCACTGGAGGGGAACACATGCTCACTCCCTGAAAGACATTCCTGCGGAAAAGACCCATGGAGCTATGCTAGAGCCCTGGAGCTGAAGGAGCCACATGGAAACCCTTGCCAGCGCTGAGATGCTTCAACTCTCACTGGATCCACAAGACTTCCCATCCACTGGCCTGTGATCTTCCTGCATTTGGTGTCATTGCACATGTTTCATGAGTCCGAAGAGGACTTCATAAACAAAAGCAATTAAATGTTGAGCCAACATCCTAGCCCAGTCCAGATAAAATCCATAAGTCCAATATTAGCTCATATGTCCAATACCAATTTATAAAGTCCTCTTTCGTATACACATGCGAGTGACTATGGATATGTTTCTCTAGTCAACCCGGACTAAAACATGCCCAATGTTGGAAACACTGTCAATCTTGAGAATCTTCCTCTTTTTTGCTGTCCCTCCACTTTGCCAAGTATGATGTCCTTCTCCAAACTGGTCTCTCCTGATACTGTGGTATCTTATGTCCGAATGTGTAGTGAGGTGTTCTACATCAGGAACCTATAACTGCAAACAAACACGTCCCCTTCAAAATGTACATTCCAGATTCTGTTCTTCTACTTCAACAGCACTTTCTTCTACCTCACATCCTTCCTCCTTTCACATCGCAAGCTAGAAACTCAGCCAGAGAACTATGTGATTTGATTTTGTGGTTGGGTAGGCAGTCTCATGTTCTGGTAAAACATTTGTCATAGTCTCATTGCATATGAATCTCCTAGAATCTTAATAAAGCACATATTATGATTCAATAAATAATAAGTGAAGTCTGACATTCTTCATTCTATAGAAGTCCCAAATGATGCTAGTACTGCTGGTCCTAGGACATTGAACAGTGAAGTTCCAATACTGCTCCCATGGTACAATTCACTGATGTGTTTCATAGGCAAGCTTTACTCTAGAGATTCAGAAGTCTAATTTATTCTAGAATCCTGAGTAAATATTATTATTCCTGTGGATGATTTGGTATTATCCAAATTCAAACACACAGCCAGAGAGAATGGAGAATGGGCCATAAGGGGAGCAACACTCACAAAAATTGAAAGACTAGAGGTTTCTGTGGATAGAACCAGCCATTATCTCCCTTGGGTTACTTACCAGTACAGCCAACTAGGAATTAAGATGTGGTTTAGAGAGCCAAAAATCAGAAATTGGGGTAAATCAAATATGTGTGCATTTCTAACAATAGTCTTAGCCTTGATTATGAGTTCTTGCAAATTTAGATCTGTTAGTCATCCTCTGCTTTCTGAGCTTGTTGTGATTATGTACTGGGCTGCTAACTGCAAGGTCAGCAATTCAAAACCACCAGCTGCTCCACTGGAGAAAGATGAGGTTTTCTATTTTTTTTAAAAGCCACCATCCTGGAAACTTACTGGCACAGTTCTATACTTTCCTGTAGGGTCACTATAAGTTCATGCCATTGTCTCAATGACAATAAGTTTGGTTTGGTTTTATGTATGTTCCCCCAAAATTTACAGTTTCAGAAGCTTACACACTATCACTATCAGTAAAAACCAACTCAATGCCAGTGAGTAACCTAATTTGGGAGTCCTCACTCAAAAATTCACTGTGTATGTGATTCTGATACATAGTGACCAGTAGCATCGAGTAAAACTCTCCGGTGCATAATTCCAATCCTGTCAATCTTTATGGGAATAGAAACTCTCATCCTCCTCCCATAGTGTGGCTGCTGGTTTCAAGCCTCTGACTTTGTGGTTAGCAGCCCAATGCATAAGCCACTAGGCTATCAAAGCAGTGCAAAAAGTTACATAGTCAGCTGTTAATTAAAAGACAGATGACTCAAGCACACCCACAGGCACTTTGGAAGAAAGGTCTGGCAATCTACTTCTGAAAATCAGCCACTGAAAACTGATAGAGCACAGCTATATTCTGACCAAAAATGAGATCATCATAAGTTGGACTGATTCAACATCAAGCAGTTTAAACCTAACGTGGAGAGTCAGGTAAGGTTGGTTAACATCTAGGCCTTAAGCCCTGAGAGAACAGAGGGTATTATTCTGCCAGGTTAATTAATGCCACTCACTTATTGACCCAATCCAGGGTATTGTTAATTGTCCCATATGCATATGAAAGCTGCACATTGAATAAAGAAAACCATAGAAGAATCAATGCATTTGAACTGTGGTGCTGAAGAAAATATTGAAAGTACCATGGACTGCTAAAAGGACAAACACATCTGTCTTGGGAGAAGTACAGCCGGAGTGCTCCTTAGAGCCAAGAATGGCAAGACTTCATCTTATTTATTTTGGACCTGTTGTCAAGAGAGACCAGTTTGCTGTTCCTGGAGAAGGACATTATGCTTTGTAAAGTGGAGTGATAGCAAAAAAAGAGGAAGCTTCTCAAGGAGATGGATTAACACAGTGGCTACAAAAATGGGCTACCAACAAAAGCACAGGAACAATTGTGAGGATGGGGCAGGCGTACGGGTGTTTCATTTTGCTGTGCAGGCTAACAGGCTGCTGTTAGTCTGAACTGACTCAGTGGCGCCTAATAACAACATCAACTTTGGGAAGGAGTTTACCTCCCAAGCTGACGCAGCTGAGTTGGCGCTCAGGGTTTCTGGGGCAGGAATCCACCTTCTTTCCATGAGCCATGCTAAAAGCTACGAATCTGTTCATTTAAGGCTTTGGGGGAACTGGAAGTCACAGATTTCATTGAGCTGTGGTTTGTAGTGATGGTTTGTAGCGATACACGTCAGTATGTCAGAGCAATCTAATAGATCAAAACTATCATTCTACAAAGAATAAAAAAAGGAGAGATGAGGTTGGGATATTAGAAAGGCTCCTTTGTTTAAACCAGTTTGAGTTAGATTTCTGTACCTTACAAGCAGAAAAGGGTTGTCCATTGACTCAAGTAGCTTGGACATTCGAGAGGCTGAAGCTGCAAAGTTCAGACACAGCAAGATTCGGAGACTCTGATCATCTCAGCTTCTCAGGGAGTGTTCAGGGCCATTCTCAAACTCCGACGCTTGGACGGGTAGACACACATAAAGGACTGTGTATCAACGGGCCAACAATTTTATTTAAGAGCCGTTTGTTATCACCAATTACCTTTCCGGGATTGGAGGAAGTCACAGGAAGTGAAACTCAGCCTGCCTCTGAATTGGTTACAGTCTGACATGCTGCAAGTTCGAATGAAAAAATCAGACTTCAGGACAGAACTCTGATAAGGTCTGTTACAGTGGCCTCAAAAGGAGTGTTAATTATTGGGGGAAACTACACAGGAGAAAAGCTCTGCAAAGAAACGAAGAGGTGAGAAAACAAATTTTCAAGAAATAGTCTCTTTTCCTACAGAAAAGGTGGCAGACTGGAGCTGAGGCAGTCATTTGCATCATAAAACATTAGCAGAGATGACATAGGTGAAACCAAAGGTGTTTGGGTGCCTGCAGTCAGCAGGGGCAGACACGCATTTTAATCTGTTCCAGGTGGGGTCCTGTGGAATCAGTAGGATTGTCCCACTCTGAGAACACTGATTCTGCAACATGCCATTTGACCTTGGGCTCCTTAGTGCGCCTCCCTGTATAATGAACTTCGACTACCCTCCAGCAGGTGTCTGTTAGGTGGTGGCTTGCATGTTGCTGATAGTAAAGGCTGCGCCACTGGCATTCCACACCAGCAAGGCCACACATACTGGATTCTTTTCAGAAGAGCATCTGGATTTAGACACACTTGGAATGAAGGTCTGGTGATCGTTAGAAAATTAGTCAATAAAAATCACATAGTCACAAAGGAATATTGTCCGACAGGATTATCCAAAGTACTGGAGTCCTATATGACTGAGCTACCGGCTAAGAGGTTGGCAATTCAAACTATCCTCTGAAAACAGCCCGGGGATTCACCTTCCCAGAGTCACACCCTTGGAAACCCTATGGGGTGGTGTTACTACGCATGCATGGAGTCACTAGGAATTAGAATTCATAGGCAATTCACAACAACAGCGTTAAGTCTGGATGGCCAGTCCCCAAGGTGGGATGACAACCCAATGCACATTGGCTGCAACAAAGGGTTAAAGCCTACCAGCATGGGGAAGACGGTGTGGTTGTCAGGTGTTGTCGAGCTGGCTCTGACTCCTAATAACTCCATGAACAACAGAACCCCTATCACCTTGTCCAGCGCCATCCTCCCAGTAGTTCTTAGATTTGACCCCATTGTTGCAGCCAGTGTTTCCCCTGAATTCAGGCTCCTGTCTTACCAAGAGAAAGATGGACTTTTGGAAGACTCGGGGCATCACAGGAGAATTTTAAGAAACTCCGAAGGAATAAGAAATGTTCCCTAGGCAGCATGACTGAGTTTGGTATTTCTTGTCTCCCCCATGCATACCACGCAGTTTTAAGAGTTCCAGTGTGTAAGATTCTGGGGGACATGCTCAAGCAGGGGCCCTTCCACCAGGGGTATCAGGGACTTCTGGGAAAAATGGTGCCAAGATCTTGTAACAGACTAGCCAGCTCTTCACTTTTACTCCCTCTCCCTGTCTCAACTGCGTCAATCCATTCCATCGTGGGTCTTCTTTCTTTTCACTGTGCCTCTATTACACTAAGCATGATGTCCATTTCCAGAGACCGATCATGGCTGATAACGTGTTCAAAGTATGTGAAACGAAGGCTCGGCATTCTTCCTTTAAGGAGCATTCTGACCGTACTTCTTCCAAGAGAGATTGGTTTGTTCATTTGGAATGCAATGGTACTTCAATATTCTTCACCAGCATCACCATTCAAATGCATCCATTTTTGAAGATGACATAGAGCTTGACAATGCTTTCTTTTGTTGAACATGGTGTGGCTATTAATTAGCGCGAACTTGAAGGGAACTAAGAACACAATGGACTTACTACAAGTTGAGTGGCCAAGGCAAGGCCTTCCTTGTCTCTGTTCCTCACATTTCTCGTTGGTAAAATGGAAATGTTAAGGCCCACTTCTGAGTTTGTAGGAAAATTAAGAGTAATAGTGAATGCAAAGTGGTTCCTAAGTAGTAGGTTCTCCAGGTGTGTATTGCTGCCACTTCGCAAAATGGAAAATTAAAAAGTCATTTTGACTTTGAAACAGTCTGAGTGGATTCCTTGAGGATTATGAATCTTATTAATATTTGTCTCTCAAATAAAAGAACAATTGGGGGGAAAATTGCATCCATCCAAATCCATTTGAAGTGGATGAGAGTTGAGCAGTAAATAATGAAGAAGAATGTGGACAGATGCAAAAAGGGACTTGGACCATTTTGCCACTAATAGGTGCCACAGACAGTTCATTACTGATAAATGTAGAATAATGATGTCCTTAATGAGTCTTTTCACGCGCAAATTCATCATAAAACAAGTGGATGAGGTAAAACAAAAAGTCTTTGAATAGCATTCGTAAAGCATGGAAGGCAAGGATAATTTCACATTCCAAAAGGAGCTACCGATTTAATAAAGCCTTCTGAGATTTGCTTCATTCTTATTTACAGGCAGCCTCCAAACTTAATGGCTTTTTTTCTGATATCTCAGAGGTAAATTTCTACCTATGACACAGTTTGGGACACTTGAAAGAGCTCAGAAGAAGTAGCCATGCAGATCTGGCATCTAGTATGTCTATGGTCTCTTATGAGTTATTTGGCCTTTAAAATTTTATATCTGTACTTTACCCTTTTGGCTCTTTACTCCCCTAAAGTTATAGTCTTGAAAATGGCCAGCGACCATTCCACCCTGCCCTATATGGTTGAGATGAGGCAGAATTTACTCGATGACCATGAGTTTCGTTTTTTGAACTTTGTTGTTAGTAATATGAGGACAATAACGCCTTGTAAACATAGTGCATATTTGGTTGGGACTCCTTAAAAGTAGGGTGATGACATTTACCCACTGTCTCCTTAAGACAACTTCCCACCAGTCTCTTTGTCATCCTTTGGTAGTTTGTAAACAGCTGTGATACTGGAAACTATGTCACCAGTGTTTCCAATACCAAGCATCTAACCAGGGAGGGCAGGTTTCAGTGGAACTTCCAGACCATCTGCTTCCAAAGCCCAGCCAATGACAAATCTTATGGATCACCACAGAGCATGGCCCAACTAGCTTGTTTCAGACACATCATCAGGAGAAGTCAATAGCTGCTAGAAGATCTTGTTTGATGAAATGGATTGGCACAAGGCCGACAACAGTCTAGAACATTGTCATCATTGTAAAGGTGATGAGAACCTAGAGATGTTTTCTCCCATTGTGCATATGCTTATTGCCTTAAGTAGGAGTTGGCTTGACAGCTAAGCATGCACCTTAAGAAACATTTTCACTAAGCCTTTGGAGAGATGAAGAGGTCAGACATAGATGCATGCCAGTGGCTTTTGAATTAAAAGTGCAATACATGGTCAGCATTTTAGAAGTCATGCCCACGATTTCCTCCTGCTCTTTCTTTATGAGCATCTCACTGAAGTCTCTTTGTGCAATGTTCCACTTAGCAAACTCTTTAAAGGTAATGGGAACAAATCAAATAGACCTAATTTGAAATCAATACAACTAAAAGCCTGTGATAGATAGAACTATAAGAAAGTTCCCAAGATTCCCCTGGTGTGTGTGATAGGCATGATTTTTACCCCTTTCTCATAACCAAAACACTATGAATATGATTGTCACTCCTTTAATTATTGTTATTCTTCATTGCCATCAAGGCAGCTCAGATTCTTGATGACCTCAGGCACACTATAAGGAGGTGTCCTTCAGCTCCACAATACTCATGATGATTGGTGCACTGGAATTCATTACTGGGATTGTTGTTATTTTTTCAACGAGTGCCCATTGAAACTAGAAACTCATCTTCCAGGGTTATACTGGATAATATTCTTCTGTGACCCTCAGGTTTTCCATTTGCTGATTTTCAGAAGTACATCACCAAGGATTTACTCCTGGGATGTCGGAGTTGAGAAGATCCAGGTAAACCTGGCTACTCTGGATATCTCCTGGGGTTTAAAATGCTGTTGACACAGCTCTGGCAGCACAGTAACAGGGAAGCTATTGCAGTATGATTTCGGTTTCCTTTTGGCAAAGCTGATGGTATACCTATTATAATGATAACCTTGCATTTCTATAAAATACTCCATCTGAGCAGACTCCAAGGATGCCTTTCTGTGCTGGCTTTTGCAGGAGAAAGCTGCCTTGTTGTGAGGAGGCCACATGACTAGCCCAGAGATTGGACTCTAAGAACCGAGGGAAAGCCTGGCCCATGGCCCGCAAGAAAATAGTGTCACAATGCTAAAAGCACCAAGGTGTGAACTTCACCAAACACAAAGGAGCTTGAAGGAGTCCCTTGGACATCACCGAAGACTGTGGCCTCTACCGTGATTTTACTCTGCTGACCCTGAGCAGAAGGCACAACTGTCCCTTTTGTAGATGCTTGACCCTTGATAACAATGAAATCGTTAATGTGCATTGTTTCAATCACATTAAGTGCCATGCTTATGGTACTTATTAAAAAATTGTGCAGAAATACAAACTTCATTCAAGGTCAAAGTTATGGCAACCACACTTTGTTATACAGTACAAAACAATTCACAATATCTTTAGGAAATGGATAGTCTTTTTGAATGCAGTCCTTTCCTTCTTTGAGAGAAAATCAGAACTTTATAAACGAGAGAGAAAGGGAGAGAGATAAAATTGTCTCTGCCTCATTCTAACAAAGAATGAAAATAAATTTCCACATCTACCAATATATCAAGCCTGGAACAGACTGGTGTATAGAGCAACTTCAAGGAAATGGACATCTGTCGTCAGCAGGTATTTCTTAGAGGGCAGTCAAATGCTAACCACTCACCATAGAACACTTGTTTTCATCAGTTGTTGTTGTTGCTAGGTGCCATTGTGTCAGCTCTGACCCCTAACGACCCTATGCACAACAGAACAAAACACTGCATAGGCCTGCACCATCCTCACAATCATACCTATGTCTGACCCCATTGATGTAGCCGTTGTGTCAATCCATCTTGTTGAGGGTCTTCCTCTTTGACACCGCACCCCCACTTACAAAACATGATGTCCTTCCTTCTCTAGGGACTGGTCTCTACTGACAACATGTCCAAAGGATGTAACCCAAACTCTTGCCATCCTGGCCTCTAAGGATCACTCTAGCCTTACTTCTTCCAATAGAGATTGATTTGTCCTTTGAGTGGTCCACGGTACTTTCAATAGTCTCCAGCCCCGCAGTTTTCCTAGCTAGAAAATGAGACATAACATTTCTAGCTCTGTCATTTGCTCCAGGCCACAGTTAAAATTTGAATCTTTTTACTTTCAGGTTTTTTCCATTTTAAAACTAGAAAAATAATACCCATCACAAGCTATTTTTTCTTTAAGTGAGATATAATTACATACTTCAATATTCACTATTTTAAATGTACAATTCAGTAGTTTCAGCAATTTTACAAAATTGATAAACCATCATCATTATCTAATTTCATTATCTAATTTTCATCACCCCTAAAAGAAACCTCGTACTTTTTAATATTCACATTCTCATATACCTAACAATAAATCACTAATCTATTTTCGTGTGTGTGTGTGTGTATGTTACTGGAAGATAGCCAGAATGCTCCTTAGAGGCGAGAGTGGCGACATTATCTCACTTATTTGGGGCATATTGTCAGGAGAGCCCAGTCCCTGGAGAAAGACACTGTGTGTTTGGTAAAGTGGAGGAATAGTGTCAAGAGGAAGGCCCTTGACCGAGCTATATTGACCTAGTGGCTGCAAGAATTGGCTGAAACACAAGGAAAATTTGAATTTTTTGTGTGTGGCTGTACATAGTCTGTATAAGTCACAACCAACTGGATAGCACCGAACGGCAAGAACGCATGTGCGCAGGAGCCTTGGTGGCATGGTGGTTTACGCACTGGGCTACCACCACCAGGTCAGGAGTTTGAAGCCACCAGCATTCCATGGGAAAATGATGAGACTTTCTGCTCTCCTTGAGTTACCGTCTCATAAACACATAGGGACAGTTTAAGAACTACACGGCTGCTATGAGTCAGGACTGACTCGGGGGCAGTGTGTTTGTTTTTATGGAGTCAAAAACCTCACTCTTTGCATCACCCAGGGATTCCTGGTGAAACTTCAATTCCCAGTTATTAAAACACACAGTAACTTAACTGTCGAAGGGAAAGAATGTTTCAGAGGTTCTTAACATTCTGAATTAGTTGGTTTCATGTTGATTAATATTCTCAATATATTTCTAGGCATTTGATTATCAAGAGTTCTTTATTACTGGGGGGTTTGCTCCCTAAAAAACAACAGGAAAGCCAACCCATTGTGACGGAGTAAATTCCCACATCGAACACCCCACAGCACAGAGTGGAACAGTTCTTGAATGTTCCGGATGCATCTTACTGAAGCAAACTGCCTCTTCTTTTATCCCACGGAGTGGCTGGTGGGCTTCAAGTACTGACCTTTCAATGAGGAGCCAAATCATGAACCCACTGCCTCACCACAGCGCGCCCCCCACCTCCAATTACCTCCATCTGCAAGAAGTACAAGGCACAACCTTGCTTTTGGAAAGTGAGCAGGACTTGAAACACTTGCTGATGAAAATCAAAGCTTGCAGCCTTCAGGCTGAATCAGAACTCAAGTAAACAAAAACAAAACAAAACAAATCACAACTGGACCAAAACGTAGCATCGTGATCAGCAGAGGAAAGACTCAAGTTCTCCAGGAGTTCCTCTTACTTGGATCCGCAATCAATGCTCATGGCAGCCAGAGTCAAGAGAACAAGGATGCTGCTGGGCCCACCTGCTGCACAATGTCTCTGAAGTGTTGAAGAGCAGGGAGGTCACTCGGAGGACTGAGGTATGCCTGACCCGAGCCATAACATTGTCAATTGCCTCATCTGCATGTGTTGGTTGGACATTGAATAATTAAGTCTGAAAAAGAATTGATGCATTTGAATTATGGTGCTGATGAAGACGGTTGAAAGTACCTTGGACTGCCAAAAGAACAAACAAGCCTGTCTTGGAATGCTCCTTAAAAGCAAGGATGGTGAGACTTCCCCTCCTGTACTTTGGACGTGGAATTAGGGGAGATCAGTCCCAGGGGAAAGGTGTCGTGTTTGGTAAAGCAAAAGGGCAGTGAAAAAGAGAAGACCCTGGACCAGATGGACTGACACAGTGGCTGCAACAAAGGGCACAAACATAAGAACAATTGTGAGAATGGGGCAGGACAGGGTAGCGTTTCATTCTGCTGTGCATGAGTCTGAACTGACTCAAGGTACCTAACAACAACAATAAGTGCTACCTACACAGGGAGCTATCATGGCATAGTGGATTATGTATGTGCTGCTCATTTTAAGGTCAGCAGTTCAAAACCATCAGCTGGTCCAGGGGAAAAAAGATGCAGCTTTCTACTCCCGTTCTTAGAAATCACAGCGGCAGTTCTACTGAGTTATAGAGGGTCACTGGGAGTCAGATTTGACTAAATGGCAGAGTTTGGTTTCTTGCTTTTTAACTACCTAAAAATATATCTGCGCCTCTTCGGAAAAACGTGCTAGACAGAGAGGGCTTGTTAAAACAGAGAGAGACAATCCCAAAACAGGAGCTGGGGGCCTGATCCAGGGCAGCCCAGCTTCAAACAAATCAGCTCCCAATGAGGTCTCCTGAGTCGAATTGGCTCACTGCGTGCCACCTTCTGCTCCACACCATCTGCTTCCTGCACACCCTCCTTACAGGGGTTTTAATTTCCCCTCCAGACACACTGTGACAATTACCCAGAACTTCATTGTGTGCATCCTGCTGTGGGAATGATGAGCTCCTGGTAATTAAATATCTACTTGGTGAACTTCTAGGAAGGTTTCAGCCCTTAAACATTGCTCTGTTTGCTGTGGATGCATCTGGGGGACATCTATGATTTTAGCCCCTCAGGCAACTGTGCCTCCATAGGGGATGAAAGGCCCATTAAGTCAGAAAGTAAATCCAGGTGTCTGGAATCAGCAAAGTCCCTAACTTAGCCTCTTTTTTCACTTCTAGTCACTGTTTCTGCTCTTAGAACTACCAGTTTCTCTGACATGCAAACCACATATGGCAAAAGTAAAATTTAGTAAGAGGAATGATGTCAATGAACTTTATTAGACTGCATGGCTGTTGTTAGGTGCCATCAAGTCAGCTCGGACTCACAGCGACCCTATGAACAACAGAATTAACACTGCGTGGTCCTGCGCCATCCCATTCATGCAGCCACTGTGTCAATCCACCTTGTCCTCTTTTTTGTTGTCCCTCCAATTGACCAAATGCAATGTCCTTCTCCAGGGACTGGTCACTCCTGACAATATATGCAAAGTGTGTAACAGTTGTCTTTCCATCCTTGTCTCTAGGGAGCACTCAGACCTTAGTTCTAATACAGATGGGTTTGTCCTTTAACAGTCCATGGTATTTTCAATATTCTTCCCCAGCACAATTCAAATCCATAGATTCTTCTAGGCTCTCCCTTATTCAGTGTCCAATTTTCAGATGCATATGTTGCAAAGGAGCATACCATGGCTCGGATCAGTGCTCTGTAGTCCTCAAAGTAACATCCTTGCACTTCAATCCTCTAAAGAAGTCTTGCCCAGCAGATTGACCTAATGCAATCCATCTTTTGAACTTTGACCGCTGCTTCCATGAGCATTGATTGTGGATCCAAGTAAGACACAATTCTTGACTATTTCAAATGTTTCTCTATTTACCATGATGTTACCCGTTAGTCCAGTAGTGAGGATTTTGGTCTTCCTTACATTGAGTCTTAATCCATACTGAAGGTTAAAATCCTTGATCTTCATCAGCAAGTGTTTCCACGCCTCCTCACATTTAGCCATCAAGATTGTATCGTTTGCATACGGCTGTCTGTTCAAAAAGCCTTTCCAATTCAGATGCTACACTGGATTATATGAAGATAGAACACATAACAAGCTTTCATTTTTTGTTGTTTCTTTAAATATATGTAGCAAACTCAGCCTGCTGCTCCTATGATACTCATATCTGAGTCCTCTTGAGTGTGAATAACCAAAAAGTCTTTTGCTAAAATTATTTTTTAAACATTTCATGGTCAGTTAAGTGGGGGCATTTACATATAAGATGATGATAAATTATGTTTTAAGTGATACGACTTGAATGTGGGAATATTTCATTGATATATATATTGCATGCATATGCATATATGTATGGGTGTGTATATATAGTATATACGTACATGTATGTGTGTGTATGTATATATATATATATATATATATATATATA
>NW_022111371.1:3783026-3785157 GCF_000313985.2 Echinops telfairi
AGAGAGAGAGAGAGAGAGAGAGAGAGAGAGATTGAGATTGAGATTGTTTGATGTCCTTGAGTTGGTTCTGGCTCAGGGAACTTTTGTGTGACAGAAGGACATCCCTCCCAGTCTTGAGCATCTTCACAATTGTTATGTTGGATCCCATTTGGGCCTTCATTGTGTCAATCCATCTAATTCAAAGTATTCTTCCCTGACCCTCTATTTTACTAAGAATAATCGTTTTCCAAGAACTTGTTTGTTGTAATACAATGTTCAACCACTAAGTTTCCCAAAACCAACCTGCTTTGTTCATTTGCCATTCAGTGTTGTTTATAATATTCTTAGCCAATGCCATAATTCAAATGCATCAATTTGTCTGTGGGCTTCCTCAGGCATTGTCCACCTTTTGCATGCATATGCAGTAATTGACCCATTGGGTGAGTCAAGAGCCCCTTAGTCCTCTAAGTGACCTTCATACTACTAAATACTTTAAAAAGATCTTGTGCAGCAGATTCACTCAATGCAATATATCCTTTGATTTCTGGACGATTGTTCCCATGAGCATTGATGTGGATCCAAGTAAAATGAAATTCTTGACATCTTCAATCTTTTCTCGCTTTATCAGAATGTCTACTGGTTTACTTATAAGTGTTTTGTTTTGTTTTATTTTTTATACCGAGTTGTAATCCAGACTGAAATCTGTAGTTTTTTATTTTCATCAGTCAGTGCCTCAGTCTCCGTGGTTTTTAATAGGCAAGATTATTTCATCTGCAAATTGCAGGATGTTAACGAGACTTCCTCCAATTTTGATGTCACATTCTTCTTCAGATAGCTCTCTGATTATTTGCTTCTCCGATCATTTGTTCAGCGTACAGATTGGATAAGTATGTTAAAAGAATGCAAGCTAGGTAGATAGATAAACACGCAGACAAAAAGAGGTGCAGAGGTTTCCCAGTGAGAACACCATCCAGAAGCACAAGTGGAACAAGAACCTGAGGTACGTTGTGGAAATTACTGTCTATCCAGCTTTTCCAAATTGGGGTTTGACAGAACAGACAGCAGAATATGAAGTTGGATAGAAAATACAGGCAACATCCTATAAAAATAAACTGAAGAAGTTTTCATTTTTATCTATCATAAGGGTAGCCTTTATGAGTTTGCTGAGAGAATATGATAGGCTTCATGCGAGGGGTGCTTTTGTTAACTCTAAAGTACTATGCTCTTAAAATTGTCATAATCAGAGAGAGAAGTAAAACATGCTGCATGTTACACATGTGAACAGTGGTAATTCAATGAAAAAAAAAATCCAACTCAATAACAAATCTGGAAAAAGAAGCTGTAAGCAACTGCTCCTAGAACACCTACATGGTTAATACAGCAATGACAAACCATCCTGAAAACAGTTCTCTATTTCATACAAGCTGTACAGGCAAATGAGATGGGATTATTGACTCAGATGCAGAAAACAACCCTCTTGGACTCTTTTCCAAGCAATTATCTCCGTGTGATAATGTTGGCAATTGACAATGGCCAATAGGTAGCATATTTTATGCGCTTTTCCTCATTGGGGCTTTATGAATCACTTGAAAATAACAGCTCAATTTAACAATAGGCAAATTCAAATTCCAACAAAGGTACAAGCAAATGAACCTTTCTTCATTCCTTTACTCAGTTTCCATAAGTTTACAAATTGTATACCAAATACACCAGGATCAAAGTTTTGTTCAATATCATTTCTTTAAGCCATTAAATTTTGCAATTAGAAAATTAACCTGAAGTCAGTGAGGCTTTGTTTTCTGAATTGTAAAACTAGGTGTGATTGTTCATTTTTCTCCAAGTATATGATATTCTTATTAAAGAAAAATATTTTTTTCAGACACATAATTTAATTTTTGAAAAGATGTCTATAAAACACCAGATGGTGAATAAGGAAGACCAGAGAAAATTGATGTCTTTGAATTATGGTGCTGTCAAAGAATGTTGAAAGTTTTGAGAATGGCCAACAGAACAAATCAACAACAAACATGCAATCAAACAAACAAAATGTTCTTAGAAGAATTAAAGCCAGAAGGCTCCTTAAAAATGAAGATGACGACCCTTACTCTGGACATGATTTCTGGAGAGCATAGTCCCTGGGCCGGGTGGGGGG
>NW_022111371.1:3785257-3793938 GCF_000313985.2 Echinops telfairi
GGGAGGTGATATTTTTTGGTGAAGTAGAGACCCAGGAGAATAGAGGAAGTTTCTCAATGAGATTGACTGACACAGAGAGTATTACAGTCAACACAACAAACAATTGTGAGGACAGCCTCAGACAGGAGAGTGTTTTGTCCTGGTTTACTTAGTTATGAACATAAATTAGCTTCATCACACCTAACAACAACAACATTTTCCCTAGTATATATATTTTTTTCACTTCATCCTAAATGGATTATATGTTTTCAAGGCCACCATGACTCAGAGCTAATTTGAAGACAATAAAGAACTGCAACATTCTCAATCAGAAAATGAAAATTCCTCCAACTTATGTTATTAATTATATGAAGATCTGCCAACATGTCATTTGGAGCACTTGGGTAACATGAATACATGTGGCCTGGTCCTGTACAAAGAAGTATTTTCTGTAGGAAGTGGACACAAACTCTTTTGAGTAGCACATGCTAAGAACAGCAGCAGTAACACGTTGCTGAAGAATCAGTGCCCACTGATGAAAACCTCATAGTGTCGACGAGAATTGTACATAATAAGGTTTCCAAAGCTGTGACTTATCAGAAATCTTCTTTCAAGATTTCTCTGGGTCTTTGTTTCACATACGTTGGGCATGTTATCAGGAGAGACCAGTCCTTGGAGAAGGACATTATGCTTGGTAACGTGGAGGGGCAACAAAATGGTGGAAGACCCTCCCAGATAAAATGACCCAGTGACTACATCAATGGGCTCAAGCATGAGAACCATTGTAAGGATGGAGCAGAACCAGGGCATCTGTGGCTCTCTTGTACACAAGCTCACGCTGAGTCAGAGCCAACTCAATGGTACCACCAAGAACTGGGTGGGGGGGTGGGGGTTGACCCTCAACCTTTGCAAGTAGTATTCAGGCAAGTCACCATTTGTGCCAATGACCATTTAAAATTGCCAAACAATATCACTAATGATGCATGCAAGTACAACTCTGCTGGAGATCATTTAAATTCAGTTGGAGCAGTGCATGGACACCGAACTGCAAAACTTAAAGCTGGATTCACAAGGGGATATTGACTAATGCATATAATTGCTGAAGGTGAAAGAATCTTGGCTGAAAGCACAATACCAAGATGATATTTACTTGTACTTTATTGACTATGCAAAGACATGCAACTGAAAATCACAACAGACTCTGAATAATATGGAGAAATATGGGGATTTCAGAACATTTCATTGAGCTTATGGGGCACTCGTACATACACCAAGAAGCAGTCATTTGAACAGAACAAGAGAATAGTGGATGATTTAATGTGCATCTCACTTTGCATTCATTCACCATATTTATTCCATCAGTATATTGAACGAATAATATGACAAATTGAACGATATGAAGAAGAATGTAGCATCATGTTTGGAGAAAAGATCATTAATTACCTGTGACATGCAGATAACACAAGCGGGATTATATGCACAGGGTGTGTATAATACTAATTGAATGGGGTTGTTCAATTTTTGTTTTATTTGTTTTGTTCTATCACACCCCTGGCTATAGCATCTTTGAAACAGCTGCAGAGAGAGAAAGCCCAAGGACCTTAGAGGAATATGTTCAAGATCTTTATCTAAAGTGGTGGGGGCCCAGAGACTAAATGCATCCATCACAGACAGCCAGAGGCCTGGAGATTCAGAGGCTGAACTGAGACTATTGGGTAATTTCTCCTCATTTGACCTGAGATGACTGGAACTATGGGACAGAGCAATGGGCAGACTGTCTTCCTGGCCCAAGGCGGGAAAAGGCCAAGGGACCTAGTGGCTGAGAGACAGATGACCAGAGAGAGATTTGGTGATCATGGGGCTGAGACTGAGAATTGAAGAGAGACTTGGCTGCTAACATAGGAGACCAATGACAATTTCTGCACTGCTTGTTTATCCTGCTTTGTGTCAACGTATTGACCTTTCTAATAGGTCCATTTAATTGAGTCAAGTGAAATTCCATAACATGGCTCTTCTATCCTTATCTCAGTGAGGTATGTGTGGACATTAACTCTTATACAATCAAATGATCAAACCCAGAATAGACCTAGAGTGATGTGGGAGAAATTGTTGGCATCAGGATATGTAGGGAAAGAGGGAGTGTGGAAGCATGTCTGATCCTTGGCTCATGTCAATAGGGAAGCCAGAGTAGGTCACCTATGGAACCTCCATCACTGTTTATTGCAAGTGCCACCAAGGCTCCCTAGGCTAGCCATTTGGAATTATGTATAGCAAATCTCATAACAGTACATATCTGATATAGTAAGGCAATAAGGGAACGTTATGTATTATACAACAAAGAAAAACTTGTAGTGCAATAACTAGAAAGAGCTATACTATAAAATTTAAGTATTCCAAATAAATTATTACATAATTTAAAAATATATCAACATGTGGAAATACATGAGCTCTGACATTACCAGATAGCAAATCATAAGGGGAAGAAGTAGTTTATGCAACTGGGAAGCAACTATCTTTATTTTCTATTTTGAACCATGAGCAAAGTCATTGTGCATGGAATAGATCATGATTAAACAAAAATAGTAAGCAGAATTTTGGAGGCAGAAGTGTTGAGTTTTTCACCATTTCCAGGTGGATCACCATTGAGTATTTTCAGGATTTACACAATCTCTATCCTTAAGAATTCAACAGTGGAAATTGCTGGAATGCTATCAATATTAAATACAAAGCCAATTGAAAGTCCTTAATCTGTACTATGCATCAGTTATGAGTTCACAACAAAGAGTAAGGAAATTACAAGTGATTCTAAAAGAGTCCTTCTTAAGGCATGGTCCAGAACCAGTGGCAGAGACATCACTAAGGAAACCATCATAAATTCAAATCATCACTCACATTTAATAAGCCCCAAAATTCAGGGATGAGGATCAGCAATCTCGGTTTTAATGTTTCGCCTACATATCCATAAACAATTCAGTGAAAGCAAAATGAATGTCCTAAAAAATAGTGAATGTAGTGGTTAATTATATTTCAGGTTGATATTGAATTGTGATTTGGAAACTTCTTATAGTCTTTGTAAACGAAAAAGGTCATTATATTTATTTTATTAGATTTTCAGTAAAAGAAAGAGGTATCATGATTGATTCAAAAACTCAATGAAAGTAAGAATACTGTTCTACTAGTATTAACTTATAGCTATCCAAAGTAAATCATAAGTATAAAAATAAGCAATACAGCTTTTTAAGTTCTGTCCAAAGAAATGGCCCGGGAGAAATATTTCGTCAATCATATCAGTGCTAAGATTCTGCTCTTCAGCACTACTTTTCCACTATGAGACTCCAAGGCTCCTTGTTTATGGCTGTTATTAAGGTTGTCATGTGAGTTCTGCCTCATAGAAATCCTATTGCAATGGAAGAAAACACTAACAAACACTACCCTATCTTGAACCACCTTCTCAATTGTTCTTATGTTTTAGCCCATTACTGCAACCAGTGTGTCAGTCTATCTCCTTAAAAGCCTTCCTCTTATCCCCTGCCCCTCTACTTTACCAACATGATGTCCTTTTTCAGGAACCTTGCCCAAGGTACATGAGATGAATAGTCTTGCTCTTAAAGCCTCTTAAAGCATTCTAGCTGAACTGTTTCCAGGATAGATGTATTTGCTCTTTTGGCAACCCGTGGTACTTTCAATATTCTTTGCCAGCACTACATTTCAAATGCATCAATTCTTCTCCAGTCTTCCTTATTCGATGTCCAATTTTCTTATGCATATGATGCAGTGGAGAATGCCATGACTTGGGTTGGTGCACTTTAGTCTTCAAAATAAAATCTTTTCTTTTCAACACATTAACAAGCTGCTGTGCACAGATTTATGCAATACAATGAATGATTTGCTCTCTTGACTAATGATTCAATGAGCATTGATTGTGGATCCAAGCATGATGAAATCCTTGACAACTTCAATCTTTTCTCTGTTTATCATGATGTGACCTCTATGGATCAACAGGCTGCAGGGGCAGTTAATTATTTAATGTGTCACTTCTAGGCAAAGTCTTTAACTCCCACCGAAGGATCTTTCCCTGCATGGGTCTGGTAAGAAGATAGGTGAAGATACCAATAAGATTTACCTGTGAGTAATTGCAAACAGGATTTCCTGGAGTGTCACCCTGATGGATATAGAATAAGCTCTCTGAGAAGCAGGAGGAGGGATTGCATTAGCTGCAAGACTCAGGAATGAAGCACTTCCCCTGGACCGGCAATCCCTGGACAGTGGATTTTTTGGATCTAGAAGACAGCCACACCACCAGAGAAGCTGCATGAGAAACCAGAGCATGGGACAGAGTGATGGACATCCCAACCTACTGAGCAAGTAAAGCTGAGTGCTTTTGTGAATGAGGCTAGGCTCGGTAATGAAGTGCCTCCAGATATTTAATTTAGGAAGTTGGTTTTCTGACCCACAAAGTGGAGCTGTGTTCCCTCGGGCTGATGCTTACTGGAGTGGGGTGCCTTTGGACACTAATTCAAGGAGCTTGGTTTGGTGATTCATACAGCTTGAGCAGAATGCCTTTGGGGTTGAGGTTTCCAGCAGAGTGTGCACCCCTTTGGGTATTTATTTACAGACTTGAAATACATTTGTAACATATCCTGATAAACAACTAAACCCCAAGCACGCATCATTGGCATCACAACTTGTTAACTTCCTTCATGAACCCTTTAATCATGAATTTTGTCTGTGAGTTCCGTGTAGCAATTGAAACGGACACTAGAGCTCAGGGTGGTATTGTCAGGTGGTGTCAGGGCAGTTCCCGTTTATAGCAACCCTGTGTACAACAGAAGGAAATGCCACTTGGTCCTGCACCCTTCTCATAATTGTTCTGACACGGGAGCCAATGATTACACCCACTATGTCAACCCATCCTGTGCAGGGACTTCCTCTTTTTCACTGTCCCTCTACTTTATCAAGCATGATGTCTTTCTCCAGGGACTAGTCTCTCCTGACAACATGTCCAAAGTGTCTGAGACAAAGTCTCCCCATCCTTGCTTCTGAGGAGCATTGTGGCTGTACTTAGCCCAAGGCATACATGCTTGTTCTCTTGGCAGTCCATGGTGCTGTCAATATTCTTCGCCAGCACCATCACTCAAATGTGTTGATTCTTATTTGGTCTTCTTATTCAATGTCTAATTTTCACATGCAGATGAGGCATTTGAAAATACTATGACTTTGGGAAGGCTCATCTTTGTCCTCAAAGCAATATCCTTGTTTTTCAATACTCTAAAGAGATTTTGTGCAGCAAATGTGCAATGGAGAGGTAACATAGAGAAAATTAATTAAGAAAGCACATAAGCTTCTTAGAGAAGTGCTTCATCCCCTGACTAAACCGAAATATACAAAAGTAAGTTTATAAAATCTTGCTTTTTCAGGAATTAGGGAAGCTTTTATAAATGATGGGTCATATCAAAGGGGTACCTATAGCCCAATTAAAAACTATATGTCTACCCATCAAGTAGAGACAATTGAGCCTCAAAAGACTGTTGACAGACGCCAGTAAATCTGAAATTAGAAAGCTGGAAAGGAAGGACATGCTCAGAATATCTCCAGATGAAAGAAATGAAGAAAGAATTAAAGCCCTCGGGTGCAGTAGTGAAGGATAATATGGGCAAAACATTGAATCATTCAGGAAGCATCAAAAGGTGATTGGTGGAACACACAGAGTCACTGCGCCAAAAAGAACTGGTTAACTTCAGCGGTTTCAAAAGTTAGTAAATGATCTACAATTGGTGAGATTGAAAGACACACACTGAGGGTACTAATGTAAAGTACGCTTTAAGGAATTCATAGATCACCAATTGAAAATCGTCAACAAGATGATGAACACTGGAAGTACAAACTTGCCTCTGATGAGAAACATGAAGACAGTGGCCTGGCTGACGAGCTGGAAGAGATCCATATTTGTGCTGATTCCAAAGTATGGGGACCCAATAGAATGCAAAAATTAGCAAATATATTATTAATATCACATGCAAATGCAATTTTGTTGAAGATCACTTGAAATTGGTTTCAGGAGTATAGCTATGGGAAGCCACCCGAAATGCCAGTCAGAGTCAGAAGACGAAAGGATGCAAACGGTACCTGGCTAATAGCAGGTGGGTCTTGGCTAAAAGCATGGAATACCAGAAAGAAGTTTACTTGTGTTTTATTGACTATGGTAATATATTTGGCTGCATGGGTCATAACAAACTATAGGTAACAATAAGATGGTTGGCACACACTTAATTGTGCTCATAGGGAACCTGGTCATGGAGCAAGAGACAATCATTCAAACATAACAGGGAATACTGATCAGTTAAAAATCAGGAAATTTGTGTCAGGGTTGAATAGTTTCACCTTGACTATATTATCCAACCTGTATGCTGAGTAAATAATCTGAGAAATTGACTCTGAAGAAGAAATGGGCATCATGTTTGGAGGAAGGAACATTAACCATCTCTAGTATTCATATGACATACTGTTTGAGGAAAGCAAGGATCACTTGGAAGTGTTGCTAACAGAGATCCAGGACTGCAGCCTTCAGTATGGATCACAAGTCAATGTAAAGAAAACAGAAATCTTCACAACTGGATGAATAGACAACATCATGCTAAACAAGGAAGAGGTTGAACTTGTTCAGCATTTCCGTTTACTTGGATCCATAATCAATGCTTATAGAAGCAACAGCCAAGAAAAAATGTTGTATTGCAGTGGGCAAATCTATTGCACACGACCTTTTTAAAGAGTTGACAAGCAAAGCTATCCCTTTGAATACTAAGATGCACCTGGCTCAAGCCATAGAATTTTCAAATTGCCTCGTAAGCATGTGAAAACTAGACAATGTAAGGAATGCCATAGGATACTTGAAGCATCTGAATTATAGCATTGACAAAGAATATTGAAAATAACACTGACTTCCAGGAGAACAACAACAAAAATCTGGTTTGAAAAAGTACAGTCAGAATGCTCCTTCCAAGCAAGCATGGTGAGGCTTCATTTGAAATACTTTAG
The DNA here is from genome assembly GCF_000313985.2 of Echinops telfairi. Lineage (NCBI taxonomy): Eukaryota > Metazoa > Chordata > Mammalia > Afrosoricida > Tenrecidae > Echinops > Echinops telfairi. Next base: position 3,792,272 of record NW_022111371.1, read on the forward strand.
AAATGTTGTTGAGATACCAGTCCATGGAAAAGGACATTATGCTTGATTGCTAGAGTAGAAAGTAGCTAAAAAGTAGGCAAACCCACACATCCAACAACCTTGAGGCTGACGAAGGATTAGGCAATGTTTTGCTGTGTTTTTACATAGATTCACTACGTGTGGGATGCAGTTGAAGACACAGAACAATGACAACAGTACATGCGAGAAAGCAGGAGTCCGGAAGATGCACACAAAGTGAAAACACAGAGATGTGGTTGCTGTTAGTTACCATTGAGTTGACTGTGATGCAGGCTAAGAGCCATAAGACTAACAAACCTATTTTCGTATTAGAATCCAGGTTTCAAATTGATTCATTCTTATTCAGCGACTTGCTAGGAGTTTCCTCCTCCATGTCAGACAGTTGAAATCAGAATGTACACTTCTGTTGTTTATTTTTTTAAATCATTTTATTGGGGGCTCCTACAACTCTTATCACAATCCATCCATCCATCCATTGTGTCAAGCACTTTTGTACATTTGTTGCCCTCATCGTTCTCAAAACATTTGCCTTCTACTTGAGCCCTTAATATTCACACTGGTGAATAAGAAAGAGAAAACAGCTGCTGGTGTGTGTGTGTGTAAGTGGCCATGAGTATGGTTTCTGTTCATTTGGTTGTTGTCTTTTCCCCCCTGGTGTGTGTGCTTTTGTATTTTTGTTCTTGTTTTCTTGCTTGCAATATTCATTCCTCATTCTACCTACTGGAGCCAACTATCACCATGTGATCCAGCCCTCCTTGCACCAACAACAAATATGGGCAAGAGCCACCATATATTTAATCCATTACCATTTGATCAACAAATGTAAATAAATACAAACAAAATATGATGTTTCAGATAGAACAGAAAATTTCAGTTGTCTCACAGAGGCAATATAGAATAGAAGCGACACTTGCGAACCGTATAGAGCCTAAAGACCATGCTGAGAATGAAAAGACATTGGAATTATGTGTAAAAGAATCCAGAAGAATGATTGCTAGGTAATTTTAATGAATGGAGAAAAAGAATGACAGAGCTATGGGTGTGGGGTGTGTAAGAACATTTGAATAAGCAAAGAGACCTAGTGATTCCATGCAGGGCTGCTAGGCACAATGTGGAGGGTTTGAAATCTCCAGCAGCTCTTCTGGAGAAAGAAAAGGCTTTCTAAGCCTGTAAAAGGTTTCAGTCTCATAAACCTTTAAGGCAATTCGACCTTGACCTACAGGGTTGCTAGGAGTCAGAAGCCACATGATGGAAGTGAGTTTGCCTTGTTTATGTTTTGTTTTTAAATAAGAAAAGTGCATAATTTTTTTTGGGGGGGGGTCTTCTGTGATTTTATTTTAACAGAGAAACCAGGCTGCACTAAGCCTACATGATTAGAGCAGATGGTGGCTATCTTTCCAGTGGGGGAAGCCTGAGCCCTCCTGGCAGTACCCACCCAAGGTAGAAGGCACAGCCCCGAGTGCACCCTCTCCTCGTCCTTCCCTGCACTGCCTCCTCACGGGGTGAGATGAGCGCCTGCACAACCACTCAACAAGGTAGGACGTCCCAATGGGCAGAAGAGGTAATCAAACTGACTCACGGATGCTGAAATGAAAGTGCAGGAGAGGGAGTTCTCCAGGGGAGCGTATGGCATGTGCATTCTTGACATA
>NW_022111371.1:3796409-3798564 GCF_000313985.2 Echinops telfairi
TGAAAAGAGTACAGGAAAATAGAAAAGTACCTTCAAAGGGAAATTGGTAATACTAAGCTTTGATTTTTTTTCATCAGAAACTATGCTGGTGAGAAGACAAACAACAACATATAGAAAACTCTAAAACAACAACAACAATGACAATCAGAAATCTTCCATTCAGTATCAGTCCTTATCCCAGGGAGAAATAAAGACATTTCCCGATAAGGAGAAATTAAAGGAATGTGTAAAGCATGACCAATCTTACAAAACTACTAAGGGGGGTTCTTCAGATAAAACAAACAAGAAGAAAGATACAAAACCAAGATCTTAACCTAACATTTTCAAAAATCGGAACAAAGGAAGTAAAATAAGCTTTCAGCCACCAGAGAAAAGGAAAACATAAAAATTAGAGCAGAAATAAAAGAATATGAAAACAGGAATAAAAGGAGCCACCAAGAAAAGAAGCTGATTCTTTGGGTTAACAAAGTGACAATCCACTGGCAAACTTAACAGAGGAAAAGAGCAAGAAGATGCTAACATTATGAATAAATAATGCAACAGATGGCGCGGCAACAGAACCAAATGGAATAAAAAGACAATAACACAATACTATGAAGCACATAAGCCAACAAGATTTGAAAGAAATGGGATGTTTTGCTATAAACACACTACCTACATAATCTAACACAGATGATATTATTCTATATGTAGAAAATTCCTAAAACTTGACAAGAAAGTTGTTGGATGTAACAACACACACAAACAATCAATCTCATTGCTGTATGCTAAGGAAGAGAGCATTGAAAAGGAAATCAAGGACACAACATCATTCACAATAGCCACTCAACGGAAAAAAATACTTAGCAATAAATCTAGCCAGAAGAACAAAAGATTTTTACAAAGAGAAATACAAAACACTACTACAAGAAACCAAAAGAGATATACAAAAATGAAAGATTATCCCATGTTCATGAATAGGGGATGAAATATCATGAAAATGTTAATACTACACAAAGCAATTTATATTTTAATTTCAAACTGGATGCCAGCAGCATTCTTTTAATCAGTGGGATTAGTTTTAATCACCAGCTTTATATGGGAAGGGAAGAAACCTAGTATAAGCAGAATACTACTAAAAAAACAATGAAGTAGAAGGCCTCTCATTTTCTGACCTCAAAATCTACTACACAACCAAAGTAGTAAAAACAGCTTGGTACTAGGACAATGATAGATATGTAGAACAATGGAGAAGAACTGAAAATCCAGAAATAGTTGGGCTGCAAGATCTGCTGTTCAAAACCACCAACTGGGGGGAGCTATAGGGAACCATCACAATAATCTACATATAACCCCCTTCCAGGGACATGGACAACAGAAAAGTGGGTGAAGGAAGACATCAGTCAGTGCAAGACATGAAAAGATAATAATAATTTATAAATTATCAAGGATTCATGAGGGAGAGAAGGTGGGGAGGGAGGGGAAAAATGAGAAGCTGTGTGAGGGGCTTAAGTAGAAAGAAAAGATTTTGAAAATGATGATGGCAACAAATTAACAAATTTTCTTGACACCAGGAAGGATGGATGGATTGTAATAAGAGTTGTATGAGCCCCCAATAAACGATTTTTAAAAAATCACCAACTGTTCATGGAAGACAGATGGAGTTTTCTGCTTCCATAAAGAGTTACACTTTTGGAAACTCAGGGGTAGTTCTACCCTCTTCTCTAGACTTGCTATGGGTTGGATTTAACTCGATGGTAGTGAGTGAGAGACAGATGACTGATTTTTGACAAAGTGAAATACATTAAATGAGGAAGAGACTGTTCAACAAATGGTTCTGGCAACATTGAATTTCCATTGAAAGAAAAAAGAAAGAGGACCCATGCCTCATTCCATATATAAAAATGAATTAAAGATTGATTAAAGACCTTAATGTAAATCCTAGAACCATAAAGGTTATCAATGGAAGAATAAGAGCAAACTGTTGTTAAGAAAAAATCACACAGTACAAAACATAATAAGATACTATGTGCATACAAAGACATGGTCAAAAAAGTTTAGAACCAAGAGTTAAAAATGGGGGGAAATGGCAATGGTATAACAAGGAAGGGACAATATCTTGACAAGAAAACAGACGCATACTCCAGTCTCAAAATGGGCAGGGAATATGCCACCA
>NW_022111371.1:3799680-3802059 GCF_000313985.2 Echinops telfairi
GCGGGGGCAGCAAAAGCAGATATCGACACTCTTATCCAGGGTTAGGGGGTATGTAGTACAAAAGTTTATACTATAGCCTCTAGGGGGCAATGAATAATTTCATTTTTTCCAAAGATAAAGTGCAGGTCAAATAAGTTTAGGAACAAAAATAAAGTGCAGGTCGAATAAGTTTAGCAGCACTGGAAGCACTTACGCATCCATGCCAGGAAATTAGAAAGACAGTTACTTGGTCAACTGACTGACAGAGATCAATATATGTGACCATTCCAAAGAAAGGAGAACCAACAGAGTCCTCAAACTATAGAACAATATCATCAATACTGGATAAAGTAAATGTTTGCTTAAGATCATCTAACAATGGTTGCAGCAGTATATGGACAAGATACTGCCAGAAGGTCAGGCTGGATGCAGAAGAGGACGTGGAACAAGAGATATCATTGCGAATGTCAGATGGAGCTCAGCTCAAAGGGAAGAATACCAGAAAGATGCTTACTTGTGTTCCATTGCCTGTGCAAATGCAGTTTGCTGTTTGAACAATAATAAATTATGGATAACCCTGAGAATAATGGAAATTCCAGAACGGTTTATTGTGCTCATTTGGGAACTTGTACATGGATCAAGAGCCAGTTTTGTGAACAGAACAAGTATATACTGCCTGATTTTAGGTCAGGAAATGTGTGCCAGTGCTATATTCTCTCACCATACTGTATGTTTAGCTAATCATAAAAGAAGCCAGATTATATGAAAACGGTAGTATCAGGATGCAGATGATACAAATTTGCATACTGAAATTGGGGAGGATTTGAAGCACTTGCTGATGAAGGTCAAGGATTTAGTCTTTAGTATGGATTACAACTCACAACTGAACCAATATAACATCATTAGAAATGTAGAAAAGGTTGTAATTGTCGACTTTGTCTTACTTGGATCCACAATCAATGCTCATGGAAGCAGCAGTCAAGTGATCAAAAGATGAATTGCATTAGGTAAATCTATTGCACAAGCCCTCTTTAGAGTTCTGAAGATCAAGGATGTTATTTTGAGGAATAAGGTGCCTCCTGACCCAAAGTATGGTATTCTCTATTGTCTCATATCCATCTGAATTTGCATATTATTTGAATTGTGGTGTTGGAGAAAAATATTGAAAATACCATGGACTGCTAAAAGGACAAATCAATCTGTCTTTGGTTTTGAAGAAGCAAGGCCAGAGTGCTGCGCAGAGGGTAGAGGGGCAAGACTTTGTCTTTGGTTTTGAAGAAGCAAGGCCAGAGTGCTGCGCAGAGGGTAGAGGGGCAAGACTTTGTCTTACATAATTTAGACATGCTGTCAGGATAAACCAGTCTCTGGTGAAGAACATGGTGTTTAAAGTAGAGGGACTGTGAAAAAGAGGAAGCCCTGCGATGAGATGGATGGACACAGCGGCTGCATCAATGGGCTCAAGCATCGGGACAATTGGGAGGATGGCACAGGACCAAGCAATGTTTCTTGGGTATAGAGGAAGACTAGATCCTGCTAAAGGGAGATGATGGGGGAAAACAGAGTTAGAGAGGTTAACAGAGCAAGCCGTTGGGAAATTTCATACATTGTTTAAGTTGTTGAAAGCGTAAATGATGATCTTACATATAAACCCCCACCTAATTCAAAATATATATTTTTAAATAAACAAGTATAATTTCCTGAGTATCTGGATTCCCCTAGAGTCATTTAATGAGACATGAATATTTATAACACTTTGTAACTACAACAATTCATTTCAATTGGAATCTCAAATTTCAGCTCATTTGCATAATGCTTTAGCTATTTAGTTTTAGTGCAGAATTACAAATTCTCAAATGAAACCAAATATGTCATATATTGAACAGATAATTCACCAAAAATTACTTCTAAATAGCTAAGAAACATATGAAGAAATATTCATGAACACTGTGAACCATCTTGGACATGCAAATGAAAGTAATGATGAGATATCATCTTATAAGGACAATGATAGCAAAAATGAAAACAAACAAATGGAACACAACAAATTCAAGAAAGGATGCAGAGAGATTAGAACCTTCATACACTGGTATATATGTACTCTAAGTATGTACAACTATGGTGGAAAGAGATATGGTGTTATCTCAAACAACTGAGAATAGAAATTCCAGATGACCCAGCAATCCCTTTGCTATATATATACACAGAAATCCCTCTGCTATATACATAATTAAGAATCATCACAAGGACAGGCATATACACACTCATATTCATCACAGCACTCTTCACAAACACAAGAATATGGAAACAAACTAAATGCCTCTCAGTAGAAGAATGGGTAAAGAAACGTTGGTACATACACACAACGGAACACTACACATCACTAAAAATAAACCCACAAAG
>NW_022111371.1:3805130-3806256 GCF_000313985.2 Echinops telfairi
TTTCTTGGGACCAGGATTCCTTTGCAATCAATATTTCTCAATATCAAGATATTTTTGAACCCTAGTTTTCATTTATGGACATTGATAGTTTAATTTTTAAATGCCAAACTTTTTTTTAATAGTAAATTCTATTATCTCAAGTACTGGTAGCACTCACTGGTCTATGCCAGGAAATTTGGAAAATAACTACTTGGCCAGCTGACTGGAACAGATCCATATTTGTATGTCTTGCAAAGAAAGGTGACCCAAAAGAATGCTATTATAGAACAGTATCAATATCAGGCCCTGTAAAATTTTCCTGAATGTCATCTAACAAGGGTTGCAGAAGTACATTGACAGAGAACTGCCAAAGAGGTTCAATCCACATTCAGAGAGGATATGGAACAAGAGTTATCATTGCTAATATCAGATGGATCTTGGCTTAAAGCAGGAAATACCAAAAAGATGTTTACTTAGGTTTTATTAACTTTGCCAAGACATTTGACTGTATGGTCATAACAAATTATGGATAATCTTGAGAAGAATGGTAATTAGAGTCGACTTAATGGGGCCCATTCAGACCTTTTACATGGATCAAGAGATAGTTGTGAAAACAGAACAAGAGATTATGTTTCATTCCTTTTTAAATGGCTTTAAATCAGGAAAGTTGTGTATCAGAGTTGTAGCCTCTCATCATGTTTATTCAATATATATGCTGAGAAAATATACAGAGCAGCTGGATTGTATGAACAGGGATGTGATATCAGGATTGGAGGAAGTCTTACTACCAATGTTTGATATGCATAGGATACAAGCTTTCTTGTTGAAACGGAGGAGAATTGGAAGCATTTGATAATGAAGATCAAGGATGGCAGCCTTCGGTATGGATTTCAACTCAATGTAATGAAAGCCAAAATCTTCCCAAGTGGACAAATAGGTAACACCAGGATAAATGGAGAAAAGGTTAAAATTGTCAAGGATTTCGTCTTGCTTGAATCCACAATCAATGCTCATGGAAGCAGCAGTCAACAGATCAGAAGACACATGACATTAAGCACATCTGTTACATAAGAACTCCTTAAAGCATTGAAAAGCAAGGCTGTTACCTCATTGACTAAGGTCCTCCTTACCTAAACTATGGTACTTT
>NW_022111371.1:3806675-3818800 GCF_000313985.2 Echinops telfairi
AGTTAGTTGCCATTGAGTCTGTGCCAAGTCTAGAGAACTTATACATCACAGAAGAACACATTGACCTTTACTGCATCGTCTTCATGTTTCTTTGGTTGATTTGAGTATTTTGGGGTCCATATTTTGTATTTTTCTGAAAAGCACCTTATCACGATGTCATGGCAAGCCTCTGTAGTTCCCTTCTCACAGGATAATAGCCTCTTGTCAATGAAATTGTCTATATCTATATAAGAATAAGTCCTTTGAAGTATCATCACCAGGTCTCTGAAGAGTGCTCATCCTAGAAGTCAAGACCAGTGGTTCCTAGTCTTCTACTTTCCATAAATGAACCTGTGTTTCCTCTCCAAGAGGAGACTTATGTTTCCTATAACTTTTTTAAAAATCATTTTATTCAGGACTCATACAACTCTTATCACAATCCATGCATACGTCAATTGTGTCTAGTACATTTATACATTCGTTGAGCTCAGCATTCTCAAATTTCTCTCCATTTAAGCCCTCGGTATCTGCTCCTCATTTTTCCCCTCCCTCCCTACTCCCCTCACCCTCATGAACCCTTGATAATTTACAACTTATTATTTTGTCATGTCTTACACTGTCTGATGTCTCTCTTCACCCACTTTTCTGTTGTCCATCCCCCAGAGAGGAGGTTATATGTAGATCTTTATAATTGGTTCCCCCTTTCTACTCCACCTTCCCTCAACCCTCCAGGTATCTCCACTCTCACCACTGGTACTGACGGGATCATCCAACCTGGATTCCCTATGTTTCCAATTCCTATGTGTACCAATGTACATCCTCTGGTCTAGCCTGGTTTGTAAGGTGGAATTGGGATCATGATAGTGGGGGGAAGGAAGAATTAGAGGAAAGTTGTATATTTCATTGTTACTACACTGCACGCTGATTGACTCGTCTCCTCCCTGGGACCCTTCTGTAAGGGGGTGTCCCGTTACCTACATATGGGCTTTGGGTCTCCACTCTGCACTCCCCCTCATTTACAATGTTTTGATTTTTTGTTCTTTGATGCCGGATACCTGATCACTTTGACAACTTATTATCACACAGGTTGGTGTGCTTCTTCCATGTGGACTTTGTTGCTTCTGAGCTGGATGGCCACTTGTTTATCTTCAAGACTTTAAGACCCCAGATGCTATATCTTTTGATAGCTGGGCACCAACAGCTTTCTTCACCACATTTGCTAATGCACACATTTGTCTTCAGCAATTGTGTTGGGAAGGTGTGCATCATGGGATGCCAATTTAGTAGAACAAAGTGTTCTTGCATTGAGTAAATACTTGAGTGGAGGCCCAATGTCCATCTGCTGCCTTAACACTAAACCTATAAATATGCACGTAGGTCTATTTCCCCACCATCCTATATAAATATATTTACATTTATGTACATGCCTGTATTTTGACCTCTATAAATGTCCTTTGCCTCCTAGTTCTTTCCTCTATTTCCTTTTACTTTCTTCTTGTCCCACTATCATGCTCAGCCTTCATTTGGGTTTCAGTAATTCCTCTTGGTTACATTGTCCTTGCTGAATCCTTACCAGGCCTCTCACACCCTCCTTGCCACTTACTTTGAATCACTTGTTGCTCCCTTGTCCCTGGGTTAGTCAACACCACCTCCTTTCCCCCACTTCCCCCTCTCCCATGTCACCCCCTGAACCCTCAGTCCTGTTGGTTTCTCCTCCAGACTGTTCATCCAGCCTATCTTATCTAGATAGACCTGTACAGATAACAATATGCAAACAAAAAACAAGGCATAGCAAGACAAAGCGACAAAAGATAACACAACAATGACAACTACTACAACAAAGAAAACCAATTTCAAAAGAATTTGAGACTAACAAGAAATGGCCCAAATAGCACAGAGTTTCTGTGTACCTTTACTTGGCTTCTCCCAAAGAGCATATCGTATTTATCACAGTACAAGGAAACTTGTAGGCACCATAAGTCATCTATTGGGCTGCTAACAGCAAGCTTGGCAGTTTGAACCCACCAGCTGCCTTTCAGGAGCAAGATGGTTCGGTCTGCTTCTGAAAGGATTTACAGCCTAGACATGCCTTGTCACCGTCTGCTCTGTTTATAGGGTCGCTGCGAGTTGGAAACAACGGAGAGCAATAAGTTTTATTTTGTTTTCGATGAGTCTTAGCACATTGTCACAGACACAGCGTTGACATTGGTGCCATATTGAGAGGTTACCCATGTTTATGTGCACTCGTGCTGTTGTTGTGTACATCTCTGAAATTTCAACACATGCATAGGTTCGTGAAACCATCACCTCAGTCAGGATCCTGATCTCTTCTAGTATCACAAATAAAGTCCTTCACTCTGAGCCATGGTTTGGGGGGAAACTATAATTAAAACTAGGTCAAAGTGAGTTGGCTTTCTTTGTTTAGAGCAATCTATTACATAGGTCAAACAGAGAGAAAAATGTTGGATTTATAAAATGTACTTGCTCAGCAGGATAACAGTTACCATCAAGACAATTCTCACTCATGCAGGTCCCATAGCTATCAGAGTGGAATCTGTGTTCCATAAGAGTTTCAAAGGCTGATTGTGTGGGTTGAGTTCGCTACAGAAGCAAAATCAGTGGTCCTGGTTTGTGCTGCACATAGAAAGAGATTTATATCAATAAATGGCTTACACAGCTGTACAAATAGGTAAGTCCAGTCCAGTTCAACACAAGCTTCTCCTGACACATGGAAGATGATGAACAGGAGGCAGTGTGATGAAGCAGAGACAGGTAGTGATGCGGAGGTCTGAAGTCCACCAATGAGTCCCTCATGAGTAGTCTTCTGAAGGACCCGGAGATTCCAGCTCTAGCATAAGGCAAAGGGCTAGAGAGGATTTCACTCTCCTTGTTCCCCCTAATACAAAATGCTTATGACATCAAGGAGGCATCACCAGGCTGAGACCTGATTGACAGGTTTGATTACCAGAAGGGTCTAGTTGACATAATCTCCTGTATCATAATCTTAATCCCTAATAATAATCCTTTTCTGAATGACATCACCAGGATTTCCTTCCTAGGGACTTCTGGGTAGATTAGAACCTCCAAATTTTGGATTAGTACCCAGGTATATAAACCAATTGCAACAAAAAGATGAAAAATAATGTGTTATTCAATATCTCCAAGATAGAAACAAAACAAACATAAAAATCTGAAAACAAACAAGCCTATATATGGTGCAACCCAAACAAACAAAAACAAACTACCACCGAGTTAGCCCTATGGACCAGCAGTTCTCAATCTGTGGGTTGTGACTCCTTTGGGGGTCAAATGACCCTTTCACAGGGGTTGCCCAATTCATAACAATAGCAAAATTATAGTTATGAAGTAGTGATGAAAATAATTTTATGGTTGAGGGTCACCACAACATGAGGAACTGTACTAAAGGGGCGCTGCATCAGGAAGGTTGAGAACCACTGCTCTAGACTCCTTGCAACACTGTAGGACAGGGTAGAACCATCCCTGTGACTTTCTGAAACTAAATATTTACTAAAGTAGCAAAACCTGTCTTTCTCCCAAGGAGCTGCTGGTGGCTTCCACCTGCTGCTCCTGTGGTCAGCAGTCCAGTGTCTAACCGCATCACGAGCAGGGCTCCTCTACATATGGAGCACCAGTGAACTGAATGAGCGAATGGAAGTGTATCAAAGCGATGGAATACTAGGTAACAGTATAAATGCCAAGAATGTTGCTATATGAAATGTATCTGGATCTTATAATGATTCCATTAGATAAAGTTTAAAAATAGGACAACTGATGCCAGTGTTCAAAGTGAGGGTCAGAGGTTCCTCAGGGCAGGATGACACCCATCATAATGTTCTATTAGCTCCTTTTTTGCCATTTCTGTACAACAGCCCCCATCCACAGCACTCTTTTGACCAGCGTATGTGGCACTTGGAGGACCTGCCCTGTGGAAGCTCTGTGTTCAGGACAGAGAGTGGGAAGGGCCTGGGAGCCTGTGCTTGCTCTCCTTGCAAGGCCACTGACTGTCCCTGGGAGAGCCGAGAAAGAAATTTGAATCGGATCTCATGCATGCTTTGACTTGGGGGCTTTCTTACCCTTGACCACAATTAATCCCTCAGTGGCGCTTCTTTCCTTGAAAGTTGCAAATCCTTTCTTTCCTGTTCAAAACCCACACTTACTGCCATGGGAAGCGATGGCCACCACCAGCCTGTGGGACAGAGGAGAACTGCCCCACGGAGTTCCCAAGGCTGCAGGTCTTATAGCAGCAGACAGGCAAGTCTTTCAACCACAGCGCAGTTGGTGGATTTCAACAGTAGACCTTTCAACTATCAGCCCAATTCTTTATCTGCTATACCATCAGAGATCCTCTTTACTCCAAGCCTGGCCTAATTTAAATTTCAAAAGACCTGGGTAGGTTGGGGATAGGGTGGTGGTGAGAGACCATCTAGTGATCTGATATCAGTAGATCTCAGTAAAATGTGGAGGACAGGATTAAATCAACTAGTCTTAAAAAAGTAAAATAAAAACTACTCATCATTGAATTGATGGTGACTCATCATGACCTGATTAGACAGGGCAGAACAGCCCTGTAAATTTCTCTTTATGGGAGCAGCAAGTCCTGACTTTCTTCCTTGGAGTGGTTGCTGGTTTCAAAAGGCTGACCATTTGGATTGCAGCTCAAGGCGTAACCACTACACCAGTGGTTCTCAACCTTTCTAATGCTGCAACCCTTTAATACAGTTCCTCATGCTGTGGTGACCCCCAACCATAAAATTATTTTTGTTGGTACTTCATAATTGTAATTTTGTGAGTGCTATGAATCGTAATGTAAATATTTGATGTGCAGGATATATTTTTATTGTCACAAATGGAACCTAATTAAACATAATTAAAGCATAGGGATTAATCACAAACAGTATGTAATTATGTATTGTGAAATATTTATGTGTTTTCTGATGGTTTTAAGCTACCCTGTGAAAGGGTCGTTCGACCCCCAAAGGGGTCAGGAACCCCTGGTTGAGAACCGCTGCACTACACTATAATGCTAAGATCAATAAATGGACCTTCTTTATTTCTTCCCTCCTCTTCTCATTGCAAACCGTTTGAGCAGCCCTCGTGACACAGAGGTATCAGCTCAGCTCCTAACTGATGAGTCAGTGTTTCAATCCCACTGGCCACTCTGCCAGAGAAGGACGAAGTTCTCAGCTTTGGCAAAACTGCAACCTCGTAAACGCTCTGGGACTGTCGTACTCTGTACTAAAGGGTCGCTATGAGTCTGCATCAATTCGACAGCAACAGATTTTGCTTTGTTTTGATAACAAGCCCCCTGAGAGCTGTTGGTTTTGTTTTGGAGTCAGATTCATCCTCTCTATCCAAATAGAATGACCGCTCACAATAAACCTGACGCTCCCATTTCTTTGAGTATTAGTTATTCGTAACAGTGCTGACTTCAGGAGCACCTGACCGGAGTTGCCTTGTCTATAGGGGTGTTATTGATACTGGTTGATTCAGTCTATGGTCTTTCATCAAGGTGTACAGCGTTTTTTTCCATATGCACATTATTCTTCAGTAAAGAAAATGATTCTAAGAAATATTCTGAGGCCTGTGACTGAAAAGCCCAGAAATACATTCAAGACATTTTCCATACATTTACGTTTTTATTGTAGGTGCTGAAGGGGCAGCTCCAACTATGGCCATCCCACGACAAAAGAAAGAAGCGCCACTGGGTCCTGTCCCTCTTCACAATTGGTCTCACATTTGAGTCCTTTGATGTAGTCACTGTGTCCGTCTATCTCGCTGAGGGTCTTTACTAAGCATGATGTCCTTCTTCAGGGACGTCCCCTCCTAATAACCTGCCCAAAATCTGTAACCTGCCACCTACCGTTCTCTGGAACATACCAGCTATATGTTATTGGAAGCAGATCATTCACTCTTCCAGTAGTTTAGAGTATATTCCAAATCCTTCCCCAAAGAGGTTTTATTCTGGATTATTTGCTACTATGTTATTAGTATGATAAGTGATAGGTGATCAAAAGTAAGTGATAAGGTACATAAACAAAGTTATATCCATATGATTAATGCTCACAATTTAAAATCCCCTGGACAAACACATTATGGTTGGTAAAGCCCAAAGTCAGCAACAACAACTAAAAAGGTCACGATCACCAAGTTGGATGGATAAGGGGTCTGGAACAAGGAGTCTTAGCCAAGGCAATGGCACCAAACAAACATGGTATTAAAGCCAGGTGTGTCAGTCTAAGTACTTTAGAGAAACAAATCCCCAGAAACTTATGGATAAGAGAGGGTTTTATATAAAGGTTAAGTGTGCATCAAGAAAGCATCCCAACCCAGTGCTGCCCAAGCCCACAAGTCCAACATTAACCCATTAACCCAACACTAATCCACAAAGTCCTCCTCCACCTCACAAAACAGCCGTAATGATGCCGACTGCAGGAGGAAAGCCGAGTCAGTGAATGTGTAAGCATCTCAGCGCTGGCAGGGGTCTCCACAGGGCTGCTCCAGCACCCAGGGCTGCATCAGGGTAGATTAATGTGGCTTCTCCTCAGGGATGTCTTGCAGGAAGTGAGCTTTGCCAGCTGAAGCAGGGGACTGGCTAAGGCAGCTGCATCCTGGTCCAACCATCAGAAAGCAAGAGATCCAAAAACTAGAAAGGCGAGGGTCACTGAGCCATTATCCCTCCATCCTTCAATTAGCCCCACATGTGTTTATAGGCCAAGTTGGCACAATAAACTACCTACCTCACCAGGTAAGATAATTTAGTGACCTGAAAGACCCGAGGACCATTACTAAATGAAAAATCAAATTAGAAAGCAATACATAGATGGTTTCCATCTGGAAAACAAGTAGTTCCTTTCTGTTGCTGTCAGGTGGTGTTGGTTCCAGCTCCTCGTTACCGGAGCGCAACGGGGCTAAACCCAGCCAGTCCTGCCCCATCCTCACAATTGTCCTTGTTTTGAGGCCATCATGGCAGCCACTGTGTCAGTCCGTCTCCTCCAGGGCTTTTCTCTTTTCCCTTCCCCTCTACCTTAGCGAGTAGAATGACTTGCTCTGGGGTCTTGTCTCTCTTCAGTGCTTCCAGTTTAAGATATCCTGAGCATGTTTTTAGTTTTTGGTATCCTTCGCACATTTCATTATAACAGTTTCCTTTGTTTTCTAGAACTACCATTTGAAACAGACTGTTCAGTTCTTTGACTTCATCGTTTCTTCCATGTTCTTTAGCTGCTCTGTGATTAAGAGTAAGTTGCAGGGTCTCCTCTGATATCCTCTTGCGTCTTCCCTTTCTTTCCTGTCTTCTTTATAGCCTGGTATGATGTTCTTCATCTCATCCCTCAGTTGATCAGGTCTTCCATCTTAGTTTTCAATGCAAGAAATCAATTCTTGAGATTTTCTATGAATTCAGGTGGGACATCCTCAAGTCCATTTTCCGACTCTCATGGACTTGTTTTAATATTCTTCAGCTATCACCTGAACTTACATCTGAGAAATCGATCTCTTCCACTGTCAGCTGGTGGCCTGGACTAAGCTGTTGATATTAAGCTTCTCTATTTTCTCTTTTCACAGATGTAGTCAGTTATACTTTTGTATATACAACCTGAAAGTATCCACACCATTTGTGTTGTTGAAAAAGGTATTGCTATGAACAAGTCATTGGTTTGCAAAATTCTATCGTGCCGTCTCCAGCTTCCTTTGTATCATCAAAGCCATATTTTCCAACCACCTTTCTTCCTCTTTGTTTCCAACTTTCACATTTCAGCCACCAATAAGTATCAATGCATCCTGCCCGCATGCTCGAGCAATGTCAGGCTGCAGACTTTGATTGGTGGTGATGGTGGTGTCGTTAGGTGCCAGTGAGTTGGTTTTGACCCATAGTGACCCTGTGCACAATAAAAGGAACTCCAACATGGTCCTGCACCATCCTTAAATTGTTCCTCTGCCTGAATCCATAATTTCAGTCATGATATCAATCTATCTTGAGATGATTTCTTCCTCTGTTTCCCTGCCCTCTGAGCATGGTGTCCTTCTTCAGGAACTGGTCTCCCCTAGCAGCGTGTGCAAAGTATATAGGATGAAGTCTCGGCATCTTTGTCTCTGGAGCACTCCGGCAATACTTCTTCCAAGACAAAGGGGTTTGTCCTTTTAGAAGCATTGATTGTGGAGTCAAGCAAGACAAAAATTCTTGACAATTTCAACATTTTCTCCATTTCTGAGCATGTTATCTATTGGTGTAATTGTGAGAATTTTGGTCTTCTTGACACTGAGTTATAATCCATACCAAGGGCTACAATCCTTGATTTTCATCAGCAAGTGCTTCGAGTCCTCCTCAGTTTCAGCAGGCACGCTTGTGAGATCTGTATATTGCATTCTGTTAGTAAGCCTTCCTCCAATCCTGATGCCACCCTGTTCTTCATATAATCTAGCTTCTCGATAACTTGTTCAGTACACAGATTGGACACGTATGGTGAGACAATATAGCCTGGACATACACCATTCCTGATTTTAAACCATGCAGTATGCTCTTGTTCTGGTTGCACAACTGCCTCTCGATCCATGTATAAATTCCTCATAGACACAATCAAATGTTGTAGAATTCTCCTTCTCAAAGTTATCTATAGTTTATTATGGTCCACAGTCATATTCCCTTGCATAGTCAATAAAACTCAAGTAAATATCTTTCTGCTATTCTCTGCTTAGAGCCCAAATCCATCTGATATGAGCAATGATATCCCTTGTTCCAAATCCTGACTGAGCTTCTTGCAATTATCTTTCAATGCACTGCTTGTTGAATGATCTTCAGCAAAATTTTACTTTTGTGTGATATCCAAAGTAAAATCAAAATTTTACTTTTGTGCAATATTGTTCTTTAGTTTGAGCATTCTGTTGAGTCATCTCTCTTTAGAATGGCCACAAATATGGAAAACTTTAATAAAATTCTTCATTTTCTGCATCTGTAGCTTTAGTGAGTGGTACAAAAATTTGAATAATAGTTGGATTACTTGGATTTATTCATATGGAAATAGTTATCCTGCTGGGTAGAAAATAAGTCCTCACAGAAGCCAGAGAGAGGATTGGCTGAAGAGCTAGAGTTTACATCTGTTTCTTGGACCTGATTTCAGCAACCTCCACAAACTTGGGGATAAGGAGAATGTTCCAGATGAAAGTCATAATTTTGATTTGCAATCCACAATACAGGAGCCAATGTCCTGTCCATTTTGTGTTCTGCATGGCCATTTCAGGGAATTGCAGGACCTAAAGAAGTCAGGGAAGTAGGTGAAGGTTGATGTCAGAAGTGAAAGAGTGACGTAGTAGTGTGAAAAAATGGGGTTTGGGGATATTTTTAACCTCTACCTTCTTGAGAAAAGGTTTGGGTACTCATGAAGCAAATTGTTACTACGGGTTTTACCTCTTCTCTGCATTTTTAAATCTGTACACTAAGCAAATAATCTAAGAAGCTGGGCTACATGAAGAAGATTGTGACCTCAGGTTTGGAGGGAAATTCAGGAACCACTTGCAACATACAGAATATACAACCTTGCTTTCAGAGAGCAAAGCAAAGAGCAATTGAACCTTTCAGTGATGAAGATCAAAGATGTCTGTATGGTTTATATATATATCCTCAAAATCGGGCCAACAAGAAATGCCATGATAGAAGAAAGATTTAAGTTGTCAAGGATTTCATTTTGCTTGAATCCATAATCAATGCTAATGGAAGGAGGTCATGAAATCAAAACATGTATTGCGATGGGTGAATCTGCTACCAAAGATCTCTTTAAACTGTCCAAAAGCAAATGTCTTTTATTATTATTATTATTATTATTATTATTATTATTATTATTGGCTCTCACAGCTCTAATCACAATCCAACCATCCATCCATTGTGTCAAGCACATTTTTACATTTGTTGCCATCATCATTCTCAAAACAATTTCTTTCTACTTGAGGCCTTGGTATCAGCTCATTCCACCCACCCCACCTTCCCTCCCTCATGAACCCTTGATAATTTAGATTTTGTTTTTCATGTCTTTCCCCAACTTCTGTCTCCCTTCACCCACTTTGCTGTTGTTTGTCCCCCTAGCAGGGGGTTATATGTAGATCACTGTGATTGGTTCCCCCTTTATCCCCCCACCTTCCACTTACCCTCCTGGTATCACTACTCTCATTATTGGTCCTGAGGGGCTTCTCTGTCCTGGATTCCTTGCACAAACTTGTCATTCTGAGGATTGCTCAAAACTTGATATTTTTAATAGCCTCATATGCATGCAAATCCTGGGCGATAAATAATTAAGAATAAAAGTGAGTGGATGAATTTGAATCATAGTTCTGGCCAAGAACATTAATATCTCATGTACTTCCAAAAGAGTAAGCCAATCTATCGTGGATAAAGTATAACCAAAATGTTCCTTAGAAGAAAGAATGGCGAGACTTCATCTCACATAATTTGTACATGTTATTTGGAGAAAAGAGTCCTCAGAAAGTGATACCGGGCTTGGTAAAGAAGAGGGTCAGTGATAAAGATGGACACATCATGGAGAGGATTGACACAGTGGCTGAAACAATGGACTCAACAAATCCACTGTGAGGTAGCAGGAGACCGGGTGATGGTTTCTTGTGCAGCACATAGGAGCTCTACGAGTGAGACTGACCCAACAGGATCCAACAACAACAACTACAAGAACAAATAATCATACTTTTGAAGAATGACAGATAGACTGCCCCTTAGAAATGAATATGGTTAGACATTGTGCCACTTACTCTCGACATGTTGTCAAAATTACCCGGTTCCTGGAAAAGTACATCATGCTTGGTAAAGTATAGGATCAGTGAAAAAAAGAAAGGCATTCAATGTAATGGATTGACAGAAAGTTGCCACAATGGATTCAACCCTATAAATAACAGTGAGGATGATGCAGGAACAGGCAGTGCTTCAGTCATTTATACATTAAAAAAAAAACTACGAGTAGGAACAGACTCAATGACACATAACAACTACAATGTGCCTAGTTAACTAGCCGTGTTCATCTACATTGTTCCTATTCATCTCCCTTTACCACTGGATACAATTTAGTTGTGATCGTTTTGAGAAAACAGAAAACATTTCCTCTAGCATCTCCCATTTGGCTCCTGGTGCAGGATTACAGTTATCCTGAGTGCGGGAACCACAATTGCTGAGCAGTATGCTTTCTCTGCTCTTTCCCAGAGACTCTCCTCCTCTGTGATCTTTCTTCTCCTCTGCTGTGCTGGCATACATTTGTCATTGAGAAATAACTGATAAGTGCTTTGCTGAGTCTTCCATTGTTATCAGATTATAGGGTCCTGTAGGTGAACATTGGTGAAACTCAAGTCACTACATTTTGAGTAATTTAGGGGAACTGCTCTTGCTCAGGTTTAATCAGCGACTACTGGGACACAATTCTTTACCTGTGGAGGCCAGGCATTCAGAAAGATAACTGACCTGATAATGGAATAAACTGCAAATATAAAGAAAGCAGTTTGTTCCATTTATGTTACATGGCACAAAATGCTCTGGTCACACGATATTTTGTATCTAGAGTATGAGACTAATGCTACACTTTAAAGAGTTGTAAGACTGATTGTGCCTGCAGTCTTACCCGGGAATCTCCAGGGTAAGATTTAGTATCAATCTATTATCTATCATTATAAATTATGACTTTGTTATATATTAAGCTATAGATATTTACTGAACTAAAGACAGAATTTAAACTGGAGTAAAACTGAGTCCACAAAGTGAACTACGCTTTCCAAAGAGTGACAGGCATCCAGATAATATTTATATTGTTAAACCAGGACTGAACAGTGTAAGTATTCTGACTGACTGACTAGTGATTTGGAAAAGTCAAGGTTTTATTGTGGGTGGTTTACAGAGTCTGTGAATCATTTACTACTTGGTGATATGGGTGCTTCGTTGCCTAGTTATCACTTGGTGACCACAATGGGGTCACAAAGTAGTCACAAAGCAATCACAGCAATCAAAAAAGAATACTTTTCTGTTCATACGTATTTCTTAAACAATGTAGTCTCTGGGAATGACAAACATAACTGAGTTACAAACAAAACATTTTGCTAGATACCAAATTATGTGTACTTAAAGTGTAACTTCTTTTTTTAAT
>NW_022111371.1:3823325-3828664 GCF_000313985.2 Echinops telfairi
TATTATAATGAAGTGTGTGCAGCCATGGAGTTAGAAAACAAAGAATATGCTCAGCATATCTGAAACTTAAAGGACTAAAAAAAAAGCCTCAAGCCTCAAGATGTAATATTAAAAGATCCTATGGGCAATACTTTGAATGATGAAAGAAGCATCACAATAAGATGGGAAGAATACACCGAGTCGGTACCAAAAGAACTAGCATACCTTCCATCATTTCAAAGGGTAGCATTCATGCAAGAACCATTGATGCTGAAGGAAGCAGCTCAAGCTGCACTGGAAGCATTCACCAAAAGCAAGACTCCAAGAATGGATAGAATACAAATTGAAATGCTTCACTAAACTTAGGAAGCACTGGAAGCAGTCACTTATCTATGCCTGGAAATTTGGAAGGGAATTATTTGGCCAACTTTCTGGAAAGGACCCATATTTATACTCATTCCAAAGAAAGGTGACCCAACAAAATGCTCAAATCATAAACAATATTGGGCTGCTAACTATGGTCAGCAGTTCAAAACTATCAGTGCTTCTCCATGAGAAAGGCAGAACTTTCTACTCCATAGAAAGTTAGTCTCAGATTTTCGCACAGACAGTACTAATCTGTCCTATAGGTTGGTCAGCATCAACTCGATGGCAGTGAACTTGGTTAGGCTGGATCATTAATATGATATGCAAGTGTGATTTCGGGTAGGTTGGATCATTAGTATGATACACAAGTATAATTTTGCTGAAAATCGAGCAAACAATAGTTGCAGCAGTATATTGACAGGGAGCTTCCAGAGGTTCAGGCCAGATTCAGAAGAGTACATGGAAAAGGAATATCATTGCTGATATCAGATGTGTCTTGGCTGAAAGCAGAGTATACTAGACAGATGCTAACTTGTGTTTTATTGACTATGGATGGGCATTCTACTGTGTGGATAATAACAAACTACTGACAACCTTGAGAAGAATGGGAATTCCAGAACAATTTATTTTGCTCATGTGGAAATTGTACATGGATCAAAAAGTAGTTGTGCAAACAAAATAAAGGATTACTGCATGGCTGAAAAATCAGGAATGTGTGTGTCGGGGTTGTTTCCTCTCAACATACTTGATCTACCTGTATACTGAGAAAATGTGAATTATATGGAGAAGAAGGTAACATCAGGATTAGAGGAAGACTTATTAACAACCTCTAATATAGAGATGAGTTAGCCTTGCTTATGAAAGTGAGGAGGACTTGAAGCATTGCCTGATAAAGATCAAGGTTTGCAGTCTTCAGTATGGATCACAGCTCAGTGTAAAGACGACCAGAATTCACACAGATGGACCAGTAATTAGCACCATGATAAACTGAGAAAAGTTTGCCGCTTTCAAGGATTTTGTCTTTCTTGGATCCACAATCAATGCTCATGTATGCAACAGTCAAGAGATCAAAGAACACATTGCATTGGATAAAAATGCTGCGCAAGGCCTTTTTAAAGTGTTGAAAAGCAAGGAGGTTACTTTGGGGAGTAAGCTATGCCTGACCTAAGCCATGGTATTTTTAATCACCTTACATACATGTGAAATTGGGACATTAATTCAGAGAGACCAAAATTTGTACATTCAATAAGGAAGATCAAAGAAAAATCGATGCATTTGAATTGTGCTAGTGAGAAATATTGAATGCACCATGGATTACCAGAAATGCAGACAAATCTGTCTAGGAAGAAGTAAAGCAGTAACATTCCTTAGAGACAAGGGTGGTGAGACTTCATCTCTTGTACTTTGGACATATTGTCAGGAGACACCAGTCCCTGGAGAAGGGCATCATGCTTGGTTAATAGCGTGGCAGGGGAAAAGAGGAAGACTTTAACAAGATGGATTGATGAAGTGGCTACATGGACGGGCTCAAACATCAGAACAATTGCGAGGATGGTTCGGGACCAGGCAGTGTTTCGTTCTGTTGTATGTAGGATTTCTTTGATGCAGAACTGACAGATGTACCTATCAGAATAACACAGGGAAATGCCTTTGTGTAGACAATTTAAAAAGTAAACATTTTACCTGTATTCAACCAAGATATATCTGCCACCAACAGTAATATTTATTGACATCTTCTTCTGAAACTGGTTTGCTTGAATGTTTGACAGCCCACTGTCCATGTAATGTCACGAAAAGTTTTTAAATATTTTCAGTGAAATTCTATGGTCTGTAACAGTAATGATATTTTTCAATAGTTTACACATTGCATTGGGTCACTTTTCTTTGTATTGGGTACAAATATGTATCTATGGCAGTCAGTTTGCCAATTAGCTGAATTCCTAATTTCTTGACATGTACTCCCAGAATGAATGCTTCCAGAGGTGCACCCATATTTTGAAGCATTTTGATTGGTATTCTATCAATTCATGAGCCCTTGTTTTTGCCAATGCCAGCTTGCACTTCTTCCTTCAATAACCCAGTATTTTATCATATGCTACCTTCTGAAATGGTTGAATGTTGTGTAATGCTTTTTCATCCTTTTATTCTGTGTGCTCTGTAGGTCTGTTTTTGATGCCTCCTGTTTTCTCTCCATACACTTGTATTGTTTTACTTGTTGCTGTTTT
Source organism: Echinops telfairi (assembly GCF_000313985.2). NCBI lineage: Eukaryota > Metazoa > Chordata > Mammalia > Afrosoricida > Tenrecidae > Echinops > Echinops telfairi. Next base: position 3,825,896 of record NW_022111371.1, read on the forward strand.
GTGGTTCTGGGCTCCGTGTGACTGGTGAAACCTCCTGGCTGGTCAGGATTTCCTATCACTAATGAGTATGGAGGGTAAAACCCACATTTGAATCTTCTGTGGTTTGACTTATATGTCTTCCCTTACAGGATTGTGATAGTTAGATAACATGCCAAAATGACACTCCTTGCTAGAGATGGAGCTCAATCTGTCAATCAAGTGGAGCTAGATCATACCTCCTTAGAGGCGTGGCCTTTTTTTTTTTTAAATAAGAGCAAGGTAGAACAGAGGAAATTACTCTCTGCCCATTCTTCGCTCTCAGTGGAGCTCCGTTGGCACTCTGTGCCTGTGTCTACCTCCAGGGGAAGCCCCATGTGGACTGTGCTCACCTGATTGCTGTTGGTGCCCTGCCACACTTCTATTGACCGTGGATCCATGTGACTCTGCATTCACTGGCCTCTGAGCTCCTTTCGTCCCTCCACTTTTCAGTGTCATCATTCTGCAGCTATGTGACTCAGAAAAGGGCCCCGGTAACACTGGACCTATGAACTTGAGTTCAACTGGGCTGGTGTGCCTGCTTGATATAGATCTGCTTCTTGATACAAAGTTCTTCACTGTACATAGATGAGTGCCACTGATTTGCTTCTCTAGACAACCCAACCTAACATACTGGGTTGAGTGGAAATAAACGAATAAGTTCTCTCATTCTATGCAGTCGCAACCCATGGTATTTTCAATTGCCTCATATGTATGTTGAAAGTTGGACAATGAATGAGGAAGGCCAAAGAAAAATTGATGTATTTGAACGATGGTGTTGGCAAAAAAACATTGAAAGTACCATGGACTGTCAGAAGAACAAACAGATCTGTCTTGGAAGTAGTACGGCCAGAGAGCTCCTTAGTGTCAAGGGTGTTGAGAGTCTGTTTGTGATACTTTGAACATGCTGTCAGGAAAGACCAGTCCCTGAAGACATCATGCTTGATAACGTGGAGGGGCAGTGAAGAGGAGGAAGGCCCGCCCTCAACAAGATGGATTGCCATAGTGACTACAACAATCGGCTCAAACATAGGAACACCTGAGAGGATGGAGCGGGACTAGGTGTTTTGTTCTGTAATACCAATGGTTGCTATAAGTCTGAACTGACTCACAACACCTAACAACAACAGGTGACCCATGTTGGATGGTCAGCACCCCTCCTTCCATTCACCTGTGAGACTATGCGACCCTTCCAGGTTGGTTCTAGATGTTAGTGCATTCTCAGCAGATCAGGCAGGCATATATCTATAACTGCTGAAAGTGAGTATTATTCACTAATAGGGTAGGCCCACCATGCATGCCTGAATCACCATTGCTACAGGTGGTAGGATACGAAGGGATTTCAGTGTAAATGCAGCCAGTCTGTGGGACTTGATTGAGTATGGGATGTATGAACATGTAGCCAGGTGAATATTGGATTTGTACTTATCATTTGGCAGAGATGCACATGGTGCCTGTCAGGATGTGACTGGCATTTATGGTAAGGTATTGTGTCTCTGTGGCTAGCCATGGGGCATGGACACAGGTAATATACTTATTGGCTTCAGGTTTGTGTGTCGTGTGCATGCACTGCCCATTCCTTGCTGGTTGAGGTGAGAGTGTATAGGTCACATTCCTGATGGTACAGAAATTAGCACTGCCAATTAGAAGGTGGGTGGAGCAGGGGGGCCAGGAGGAGTGAAGTTCTCATGTGTCCAGTTGCCAGAGTGGCAGTGGTATCCCATTTTACCTAGGTCACCAGGAATGTGGTGGCCTAGGTACAAGCCTCTAGTTGCTGGGCTGAGAGTGTGGGCAGATATATCAAGGCAAGTGAGCTCATCATTGCACTCCAAGAGAGTTCCCTTCATCTCTGAGGCAATGATATTTCAATGAGATAGACTAACACAGTGGCTGCAACCATGGGCTCAGGCAGAGGAACAATTGTGAGGATGGTGCAAGACTGGGCAGTATTTTGTTTTGTATTGTTGGGTTGGAGCCTGCTCAAAGGCACCTAACAACAATCTCTAGCACTGGGTCACTCCATAAAGACTGCAGCCAGCATTCTGGACCCTGTCCTGACCAAATGTGTGGAGGAGGGAGCTGTCTGGAGTCTGGCCGGGTGGGGATCAGGAGCAGCCACTGCAAGGATGCTCTGCCTCACCAGTATTAACCTGCTCAGATAATCAGGGACCATGCATGAGTAGTTCTGTCCTTAATTTCAGATTCCCCCTCCTTGTTGGACTGTCATCTGGATCTCGGGCTCTTGTCCAACTCCCTGTACTTTCCTGCTCAGATCCAATTTATATTGTGCTCAACTTGAACAATATTTCTCTCCAGCCAGAGATTCCATTAAATTGCCTTTCTGTGATCTGATACCAGGAATGGTGATTGGTTTTTTTCTCAAGGTGGACGTGCTATATGCTGGCTGGTAGACACCTATCTGTAAATCTTCTCATTCACTGTTCTCATTAATGGCTCCATTCCTTTGGTGGTTGATCTAATTCTTCATCTGTCTAGTTTCTGGACTGGGTTCCTAGGTAGCTATCTGTATCTGTTTCTTCTGATTTCTTTCTTTGTTTTGAAGGAATGTCGAGCTGTGTGTGTTAAGTTACTATCTTGGACCATCCACTTGACCTATTTTTCATTACTTCAATTCTTCCAGTTGGCTGAAACAGAGACTTGACTGGAAAGCACACGTGAAAGAAAACAAACAGACCCTGAACTATTCATATGGTTATATGTGTATGCATGTGTATGTATTGTTGTTGTTGTAGA
>NW_022111371.1:3830538-3841239 GCF_000313985.2 Echinops telfairi
AAGTTAGAAATAACCCTGAAGACCTTTGAAAGAGGTGTTCCCCTAAATTCGGTCCATTTTGTTTGTCTAAATGATATGCTGCAGAGACAAATAGCTAAACAAAAATGAGTAAGTTTAACATCTTATTTGCTATTTTGTATTGTTTTTCCTTTGGGGCCTGGAAAGAAGCTGCGAATTGGGGGTCAAAATAATTTAAGAGATAACAGATAAGGCAGGAGAGTTTGGCCTGCCTGGGGTAATGGAAAGGGGAGAAGAACACAACTTTGGGCAACTAACTGACAATTCAGACTAGAAATATCTTCCATGGATCTTAATCTGTTAGCTGTGGTGCACATGACTCAAGTTCTCTCAACACCCACATGCATTCTTTAGTAGAATTTGCTTTGCTCACTAGTGCTTTTTGCATAAATGAGTGCTTTTTAGGAAACTCAGTCAGAGGCCCCATTCTGCATCTGTATGATTGTAAGATTCAAACAGATGAATAGGTGGCGTGCATCCGGGCTACCCATTCATCTAGACTTTTAATTATCCAGAAGTTGTTGAGATTATTGCATCATCTCATCTTGTGAAACATCACCATGCCCAAGGAAGGAGTTATAGTCTTTGTCTTTAGGGACCTTATAGTATAAGAAATGAAACAAGTAGGATAACAAGAGAACTAGAAGGATGGGCTGCAGCACTTTCAGTGCCACTGAGAAGGAAGTCCCAAGGCTCAGAGGATCAGAAAGGTGAAATGATTGCCATTTGGTGTCAGAGCTTGGGCTTGGTGCCATCAAGTTGGTTCCGACCCATAGCAACCCTTTGCACGACAGAATGAAACACTACCTAGTCCCACGCCATCCTCGCAAGTCTGCCTCTGCCTGAGGCCATTGTTGCGGAGATGGTGTCAATTTATCTTGTTGAGAGGACCTTCCTCTTTTTCAGCTTGTTTCACGGAGAAAGATGAACACAACACACAGAAGAAAAGATGACTATTTTTCATAATCCTCTCATCCAAGTGTAATGACAAGATGTTATTTGAGATGGCCTATGGCCGACGTTTCTCGTTCGTTCCCAATATATCATCTAACTTTCTTCCTTAATATGGAGATGAGCACCCTGTGGAAATGCGTATATTTCTGTGATCCTGATAGGTTTTAGCAGAGCTTTCACATAAAGAGGGGCAAGAAACAAAGGTCTGGCAATATACTTCCAAGTAATCAGCCAGTGAGAGCCCTCTTTAGCATGGTTGTCTATTCTCTTCATGAATAGGGTTGCCATGAGTTGTGAGGCAGCTGGACAACAGCCAACAACAACAATGTCTGTATAAGTGGCCATTGAATCAAGTACCATCATATAAAACATTTGGGGCAATTTTTTTTTCTGGACATTGACTGCTACAGGGTTTGTATTGTCTAGTTGGTTCCTTCTTTCAGAAGATTCAATGCAAATGTTTCTTGCTTCACTCCTTTATAGGTGAATTGCATCATCTTTTTCTGTCACTAAGAAGGGCAGTTATCCAAGTGTTTGCATGGATACTCTGGTTGCAAGGAACTGATATCCTCTCATTGTGACTAATGTCAGGACTCTGTCCTTGACCATGGAGTGGTCCTTGTCTCCATGGCATTTACCTTCTGCTTTTTTATTTTGTTTTGTTTTGTTTATCTCCATGGTCATGTGCTCCAGCACGTGCATCCTTTCTGGCTCCTGCCTCACTATCTAAACCTTAAACACATAATCCACAAGGTTGAATTTTATACGTTAAAACTTGAAACTCAAAAACATTAGATCTTAAGGATTGTGTTTTATATTTCAGGGTTGTAATTTGTGTTTTATATTTCAGGGTTGTAATTTTGTGTTGTACAAACTCTTCCATCTATAGGAAAATATGGATTTAAGGAACTGCATTTTACCGGAAGTAATGGGTTTGCTTTATCTAAGTAAATTATTTGCATTGCTATCAACTTTCTACAAATCAACTGTTATCTACACCGAGTTCTAAAATAGCCTAGCCAAAGACATAAACTCACACCCAGATTGGGTGAGATAATTCCTAGAGACTACATAGTTTCCTTGAAAAAAAAAACCTAATAATTTCCTTTGCAAATCCAAAAGTCTAATTTTTTTCCATTTACTTCTCACCTTTTGTCACTCACGTCTAACCAAACTTGTTTTTCATAACATCCCTTCAGACAGCTAAACTTTCTTACTTTCCAGGCCTTTCACTGTCATTCTGCCTACCTCTAACACCCCACCCGGCATCCTCTAATGCCAGGGTTCTCAACCTTTGGGTGGCGACCCCTTTGGGGGTTGAACGACCCGTTCACAGGGCTTGCCCAATTCATAACAGTAGCAAAGTTACAGTTATGAAGTAGCCACAAAAAGTAATTTTAAGGTTGGGGGTTACCACAACATGAGAAACTGCATTAAAGGGCCGCAGCATGAGGAAGGTTGAGAACCACTGCCCTAATCCTTTCTCCTCTACCCATTCTTTCTTAATCTACAATTGAATATCTCCTCTTCAGTTGAGTCTTCCTCAACCCTCAAACTAAATGTTGTTTGTGGTGTTAGTTGTCGTTGAGTTGGTTCCTTCCATATAGGAATTGTTTCCTTCAAATCCAGTTGATGCCGTCTTCGTTTCCACTGGCATGTTTGACTGGAGCCCTGACAATGGAATGGGTTGCTCATTGGACTGATGACTACAAGGCCAGCAGTTCCAAACCGCTAACTAGCTTTTCAGGAGGAGAAAGATGACATTTTCTACTAAAGAGTAAAGCCTCAGAAACCCACAGGGACAGAATTATTCTACCCTAGTGGGTCACCATGAGTGAAAATCGACTTGATGACAATGGGTATTTTTATTTTGTTTTGCTTTGAGATGTTTGGATCTCACTGATGGTCCATCTCATTCTTGCTGATAGTCTATAGGAGAGAAAGACATGGAGTTTGGTAGACGGCTCAACTAGGTGAGAATTCCTTTTTGGAGACACCGCCAAACATTGGTTTGGCTTTTGTTGACTTGCCTTTATTTTCTTTAGTTTCAGTTCGAAATTGCATGCGAACAGTTGATTATCTCTTCCACTATTTTTGTTCCCGTGACATTTTTCCTTCGGTTCCTTCACTTTGAGAAATCGTACATGTTTTTTTCTTTTCTAACTCCGGGTCCTTGAGCATTTTGATACTTTGTCTTCTGGAGCTACAGTTTGAAATCATATGTTGATCAACATCATCATTTCTTCCATTTGTTTTAGCTAGTCTACATTCAAGAGCAAGTTTCAGTGACTTTCGATATCCACTCTGTTCTGTTCTTTCCTGTCTTTTAAAATACCTTTTGCTTTCTTCCTGTATGATGTTCTCAACTCATAAGGTCTTTGGACATTACTGTTCAGTGCATCAAAGCTATGCTTGAGATGTTCTTTAAGTTCACATACACTCAAGGTCATTTTTTGTCAATGTTTTCATTTTATATTGGTCTTCTTTTTATTTTCTTTAACTTGAACTTCAAATTACAAGTGAGCAGTTGATGATCTGCATTTCTGTTGGCCACTAGCCTTGTCTTGACTAATTATACTTCATTTATCTTCTCTCTCCACAGGTAGAATATACACACAAGTATAATGCACTGTGTGCAATGACAAATAGATCTGACAAAATTTGAGCTCTCCTGATTGTGTAGGAGCCCTGGTGGTGTCATGGTTACACATTGGGCTGCAAATGGAAAGGTCAGCAGTTTAAAACCATTGGCAAATCCTCCAGAGAATTATACCATTACAGTCTCAGAGACTGACAGGGGCAATTCAGCCCTGTCCTATAGGGTCTATGTGTTGGCATGGCCTCAATGGCAGTGAGTTTGCTTGTTTGTTTGTTTGCTTTGCTTTCAGTTGTCTTATTACTTTCAAATTTTCCTTAGATAAAATGTAAAGATTAAAAAATCCTTGGGAGTACTGTCCTCATTTTGGTTTTGGATCATAATAAGTAAAGTTGACAGACAACAGTATTCTATGTCCACAAAGTAAGGCTTCAAAGGGTCAGTGCTAGGAATTAAGAATTAAGTACTATCTACAAGTCCTAGTCATGGGGTGGTTATGTGTTGGGTTGTGATAGGCATAGATGGCCGTTTGAAACCGCCACTGGGCTTTTTAATCCTGTAGCACTCACAGTCTCAGAAACACAGAGGGTCACGATGAATCAGCATTGACTCAATGACCGTGAGTTTGGAGATTTTATATGAAAAAGGAGACATTTTAAGCATCTCTAAAAGAAGTTAAAACTAAAATAATAAACATTACCAGGAGGTTGGTGAAGATTTCATGAGCAAGACTGTCAGTTAATTGGGTAAATATTTATTTCCTTCTGACATACGTCTGTGTTCGTTGGGGATATTTATGGAGGGACTTGGTAATGAGCAGTTTACTTTATTATGATTCAAACCCAAGCCTATCCACATGAGCTATGCAGCCACCTAATTACAGACTAGTTAATAATGTCCCATTGTCAAAGCCTCCCACCCACCTGGATTCCAATCCCACATCAGGTTTTTCCAAAGACAGTTAAAAGTTATCAATCTACCATGTGTACCGCATGGTGCTCACATGGAAAACAGATCTACTCACTCGTTAAAGTGCACTAATTATTCCACATTTTTGAAAGTGAGAACATATGGGAACTGTTTTCTTTGTGTCTCTGCTTCAAAAACAAGCTACACAAAGCCGAACAAGTATTTTCAATAAACCATGTTGTTTGTGAATGGCATTCAAAAATTTACTAAAATTAAAAATGCTAATTCTCCTCTGGTCAATGCTTCCTAAAATTCAATTCTTCTTCTAAACTTCTTTTTTTATTTCTGTTGTTCTGCCACTAAGCTGTGACTGTTTCCACCAACATGTGCACCTCTTAATTAAAAGTGAAATATTCTGACCATTCAATTAGTTGTTGGGTCAACAAAATGTTAGCAGCTGGTAGGGGCCACTCTTTTTTCCCTCCTTACTAATTGAGCAGATGTCGTGGTCTAAGAGGACACTGCCTCTAAGGACATGGAGTCTGTCCGTGGTGAACACAACACTCAGGATCTCAGGGAGGAAAAGAAAGGTCAAAGAACTAGAGGTGTCTCAGACCGGAAGATTCTTTATCTTAATTTCCGTAGCAGAAATCAAATCTGGTTTCTAGATAGAAAGAGCTTAGGATCTGGGGTTCAAAGGCACATATTAAATCAACTGATCAATCATAGAAACAACCAGAACCTGAACTACCAATGAGTTACTTAACAATCAAACCAGGTAACCTAGGACCATGAAGTTGAGATTATTCAATAACGCTAATACTGAGTTAGATATTAATTAGTATATTATTAATGGAATTATTTGGGGGGGTGCATTTCAAAGCCCATCACATTTGCCATGGCTAGCTTACATTTGCCGGGAACAAACATGAGAACGTATCCCAAACAGAATGCAGAGAAGGAGCGAGTCGATAGCGTTGGATAGGCGAAAGGGGGATTGAGCATGAAGACCTCTGTAAGCCAGGCTATTGATGGTCTTGAAAGGGAGTTTTCCAAATCATTATTCATCCTCCTTTGCTCTCTTCACCACTAAATTCAAAGGACACCGCTTGTAGAAGATAAATCCTTCTACCTAAAAGAACAAGCAGTGGGAGCACCTCGTTCATGATCAGAGACATGACACAGCATGCTGCGGAAGTCTATGCAAGGCGCAGTTTGGAGAAATCAAGAAGCCAATGCATACATCCTAATTTCCTCTATCCTGGAGTTCTACATGGAGAGCATGAAGTTAGGACCCATAAACCCTGTCTTCAAGTCTGTTCTGACTTACAGGGACCCTATACGATGGGGTAGAACTGCACCACAGGGTTCTCAAGGCTGTAATCATTTAAAAAGCAGACTGTTATTCCCTTGGAGTGGCTGATGGATTAGAACTGCTGATCTTTCAGTTAGAAGTCAAGGACTTAACAAGCATACCATCACGGTTTTTTGTAAGTGTGTCTTTAGCAGGCAACGTCAAATGCAGAGGTGGAGAACGGAGGAAAGCCTCTGGTCAGATTTCTCAGGGAACTTAAGAACGTGGCTCCCACACATGTACCTACATCAACCTGGTAAGGTGAATGGCAAGATAGACAACACTATGCAATATGTCTGATCCAAAAAGTGGTTGCCAGCGAGTCTATTCTCACCCATGAAGACCCCACAGGTCTTTTCATCAGGGTTACCTCCAAGCTTTCTTCAGTAACCAAGAGAGTTGTACCACTTAGGGCTTCCATTGTGTCGGACAAAGAGCGTTAGCTTTTGCAACACTCTCCTTGTCTCTTCTTATTCCCAGCAACCAGGAAATACTTTATGTGAGAATTCCATATTAATCTTGAAATTCCAGTTGCACATTAGTCTTGGAGTTCCATTTGCTGTTCTTGTTTATCTCTTCTCTGTCTTACAGATTTGTTTTGAATGAGGTGGGAATTAAACTGCTTATTTTCCAGTGGAGTAACCATTGTACAAGTTGGTTAAATGACAATTACTTTTCCTGACATCCCAATTTCTGGTAACGACACAACCATTCATTGAGTTACCCAGGCTTGATACCATGCATTTAGCTCAGTGCCTGTGTCTCTTTCCATTGTAATATCCTCTATATCATTCCTAAAAGGGGAAAAGACACTATTAGATGAGCTAATAAGGAACCCTAGTGCAGTAGTGAGTTATGTGTTAGGCTGCTTACCATATGTTCAGCAGTTCAAACCCACTAGCTGCTCCACAAGAAAAAGATAAGGCTATGTTCATAGGCATGCAAACATAAGGAACAATTCGATTCTCCCTGGATGGTGGCCATCAGTAGACGTCAACTGAATAGCACTGGGCTTTTAGACCTTCTAATATCAGATCCTTATCTACTTAATTCATTCCCTCCTCACAGCCCCAAAAATGCATGCTTACAAAGTTAGAGTTAAGGACATTAGTGTTTCTGTTTTGAATCTCACCTATAATAATCAAGAGATGGATTCAATTCCGAGTCAAGGCAAGTATATAGAACCATCACTCATTTGTCAGTGAAAGCTTTCATTTTTCTATGACACAAGCAGATTTTAGTAGAGCTCCAAGACTAAGATAGGAAGAGAAGATAAACCTATCCATCTACTTCTTCAAACAAGCCAGTAAAAATCGTATGGATGGCAATGGTTTGATCCACAGTGGATCATGGGTATGGTGTAGAACCATAAAGCATTTTGTTCTCTGGTACTTGGGCCACTACATGTGTGGAGCTGACTCCAAGAGAGCTGAAACTGTAACAAGTGAAACTGACCTTCCAAGTTAGTTAATATCTAATAGTGTGTGAAATGGAAATCACTTCTGCTTTCATATATCTTACATAGGCTATTTCCAAGGGTTGGTAAAAGCCCAATAATTATGCAACTAAATACGTAGCTTAAAAGGCTCATAAGCACTGAGCAAAGGAAATTCAGAGTGCTACAAGGGATTGCAACAGAGGTTCTGATGTAGTCTGTGTACTGCACAGTGCTTAAAGACAGATTTCTCTGAGGAGTGACATTCAGTGGAAGAGCCATCGGGGGTTACCTGGGTGGAGGTAAGTGGGGGGCAGTCTGAGAACTGACCACAAGAGCCTGAAGAATGAAATGACCAACAAAGGAACTGCAAATAGACCAGTAAGTCAGAAGTGCAGAGCCCAAGGTGTCCATATACGGTGAGGCAGGGAATGGAGGCAATAGTCCAGTCATGCAGAATTTGTGGTCACCTTACAGATTTGGTTTTATTTAAAGAGATATGGAAAACCATTGCATAGGTCCAACTCATGGGGCATCTTGAATGCCAGGGCTTTACTGAAGAGTAGCAGTAGGAAGGGTTCAGCACAGATTATTGGAGACAAACCAGTCTCTAGACCAGTAGTTCACATCTTAACGGTATGTGGGCATCACCCTAGTAAGGTACAACCTTCTGGGTTCTACCTGGGTGTCACTCCCAGAGAATTATGCAATTCTTCAACTACAGTGGGATATCTTGATTTTCGAAAATTCTTCGTGCCAATTAGATATGAAGCCAGGGTTGAAAATCACTGTGACACTTGGATGTTCCTCTACATCAAAATGAAAAACTGAAGAAATGGAACAACACTGGATTGTGCTTTTGTTGTTGTTAGATGTTGTTGAGTCCGCTCCAATTCACAATGACCTTATAAACAGCAGAAAAACATTGCTCTGTCCGGGGTCATTCTAACAGTTTTTTGTTTGTTTGAATCATAGCTACAGCCACTCTATTAATCATCTTATTGAGAGTCATCTTCTTTTTTGATGACCCTCTAATTACCAAATATCATGTCCCTTTCCAAGGACTGACATGCCCAAAGTAAGGTAGATAAACTACCACGGTTGTGATTTCCTGAAGAGCATTCTGGATGTACTTCCTCCCCAAAGATCTGGTTGTGTTTTGGGCAGTCCCATGTACTGCCAGCACCAAAATTCAAGTGGATCAATTCTTCTTCAGGTCTTCCTCATTCATTATCCAACTTTCACATGAATATGAGGTGATTCAAAACAGCATGACTGGAGTCAGGAAGATATTAGCCCTCAACGTAACCTCCTAGCTCTTAAACACTTTAAAGAGATACTGGACAGCAGAATTACCCAGAGCAACACACTCTTTGACCTCTGAACTGCTGCTTTCCAGGAGCATTGGTTATGGATACAAGCAAGGCAGGATCCTTGACAACTCCAAACATTTCTCCTTTTATCGGGGTGGTTCCTACGAGACTAGTTGTGAGGATGTTGGTCCACACTGAAGGGCGTAATCCTTCATCTTCACCAGCAAAGTGCTTCAATTCCTGCTCACTTTCAGCAAGCAGGGCTGTCATCTCCATATTGCAGGTTGTTAATAAGCCTTCCTCTAGTCCTGATGCTACATTCTTCTTCACATAATCCAGCTTCTCTGATGATTTACTCAGCATACACAGTGAACAAGTACAGTGAGAGGGCACAAGGCCTGGCACACTTATCCTGGTTTTACATCATGCCGTTGGGCTGTTAGAATAACAGCCTCTTGTTCCATGGACTGGCTCTGCAGGAGTGCAATGTAGTTTTCTGGAAATACTGTTTTTTCTCAAGGGATTTTCCAGCTATTCACGATGGTTAGGATGCACATGGTCAAATGCCTTGACATAGTCAATAAAACACAAGTAAACATCTTTCTGGTATTCTCTGCTTTGAGCCAATTTCATCTGACATCAGCAATGATATTCCTTGTTCCATGCACTATACTAGATCTGGCCTGAATTTCCAGCAGCTATCTGTTAATGTACTGCTTTGGCCTTTATTGATAATCTTCAGCAAAATTATATTTAATGTCATATCAATAATATTTTTATGTAATTTATGCATTTTGTGGGATTCCCTTTCTTTGGAATGACTACCAATATGGACCTCCAGTCCATTAGCCAGGTAACTTTCTTACAGATTTCTTAGCATAGGTGAGTGAATGCTTCCGCTGCTTCATTAGCTTGTTGAAACATTGCACTTGGTCTTCAGTCAATTCCTGGAACCTTGTTTTTAGCTATTATTGCCTTCACTACAACTTGGACTTCTTCCTTCAGTACCATAAGTTCTTCATTATATGTGACCCCGTGAAATAGATGAATGTCCACTAGCTCTTTGGTACTTTGACGCTGTGTATTCATTTAATCTTCTGTCATAGCTTAATTCATTGTCCAAGATTTTGCCCATAGAATCTTTCAATGCTGCAAATCTAAGCTTGATTTTTTTTCTTTACCTCTTTTATCTTGATATGTGCTCAGCGTGTTCTTTTTTGTTTTCCTAATTCTAGGTCTTATTAAAATATTTTAACTTGTGTTCTTAAGCTGCCCTTTGAAATGTTCAGCCCAGTTCTTTTATTTAGTTATTTCTTCCATTTGCCTTAGCTATTATACTTTTCAGAACAAGTTTCAGAATCTGCTCTGACATCACGCTGGTCTTTTTTCTCCTGCCTTTTAATTGACTTTTTGCTTCATGTATGATGTTCTTAATGTTATCCTATAGCTCATCACGTCTTCTATCATTAGTGTTCAATGACTCAAATCTGTTCTTGAGATGTTCCTGAAATTCAGATGAGATATACTCAAGGTCATATTTTGTCTCTAATGGACTTGCTTTAATTTTCTTCAGCTTCAGCCTGCACTTACATATGAGCAGTACTGCTTTGATTTTTTTGCTGATATTGAGCTTTCTATTGTTTTTCCACAGATGTAGTCAATTGGAGTTCTGTGTATTCCACATGGAGTTCTCCATGTGTATAATTGCCATTTATGTTGTTCCCAAAAAGGTATTTTCAATGAAGAAGTCATTAGTCTTGTAAAACTCTATCATGAAATTGCTAGGTTTCTTTATATAACCAAGACCATATTTTTCCAACTACTTTTCCTTCTTCTTTTGTTTCTGTGCTTTGCACTCCAATCACCAATAATTATCAATGCATCTTGATTACATGTTTGATAAATTTCAGGCTGGAAAAGTTCGTAGATTTTTCAGGTTTTTTTTCACTAATAGCTTTAGTGGTTGGTGCATACATTTCAATAGCTGTGCTATTATTTTAAAAATTAGCAGGGCTAAAAAGATTTGCTTTTATTCATATAGATATTATTCTCACACAGATGAATTTTACTTCAAGATAAATCTTGAAATGTTCTTTTTGAAGACCAAAGTGATATCAGTTCT
>NW_022111371.1:3842736-3844564 GCF_000313985.2 Echinops telfairi
GATCTTGCTGCACAAGACCTCTTTAGAATATTGAAGAGTAAGGATGTCATTTTGAGGACTTAGATTCACCTGACCCAAGCCATATTTTCAATTGCGTCCTAGGCATTTGAAAGTTGGAAATTGGATAAAGGAGACCTAAGAAGATTTGATGAATTTGAATTGTGGTGCTCAGGAAGAATATTGAAAGTACCATGGACCGCCAAAGAACAAACCAATCTGTGTGGTAAAAAGTTCATCCAGAGTGCTCCTTAGAGACAAAGTGGGGAGACTTTATCTTACATAATTTTGACATGTTGTCAGGAGAGATCACTTCCTGAAGAAGGACATCATGTTTGGTAAAGGGGCAGTGTAGGGCAGGCCCTCAAGGAGATGGATTGACACCCTACTGCAACAGTGTACTTGTATTAGCAGGGTTCTCTAGAGAAACAAAACCCGGACACTTATGATAATAGATAGATGATAGATAGATAGATTGATCGATCGATCGATCGATAGATAGATAGATAGAGCATTAAGGAATATAATAGCTGATTAGTCCACACAGCAGTACAGAGGGCTCAGTTCAACTCACTTCCGTGGAAAAGTTAATATACTGGAAGTATTTCTAATCACAAGGGTTGCTGGGTCCAAGCTCAAGGAAGCATAGAGCTGAGTCTTCCATAAGGCAATACTAGCAATCTGACCACAGACATCAAACAGCAGATCAGGTCACCAACAGCAAGATGACAAAATTCGACAGTCCCAAGCTCAAACAATGTATACACCAGCAGCATGGTAAAGTCAGTCTCGAAGGAACCTCAAGCTCTAGCAACCTGATCCACAAGTTGGAAGTACCCAAAGTAGTGTAGTTCACAAGTTCAGGCAGAGAACTAGAAGCTGCACACTAATCTGATCACCAGAGAGCAAGAGAAAGGCAGGGCTTGCAGAGCCATTTATCTCTTTGCCCTCCAATCAAACTGCGACCTTACTAATCACACAAGTTCCTATAGGCCAGGATGGCACAATAAACCTACCTATCACAGTCCACCCCTTGCCAATTTGGCACCTTACACAATTCTTTAGCCATATATAATTTCCAGATATTAATGAAATCACACTTACACCTAACATCAAACATCGATTACACATATAAATGAAAACACACCAAATCTAATTGTATCTGGTACATCATACATTAACAAAGGAAAGCTATTCAATATATAAAGAAAATAAGTTGACAATTACAAACCTTACTTTTGCAATTGATCATGTGGTCATAGCTGATAGGTAGAACTACCTTCTTCTACTACCTGTTCTGTATTATCTTTACCCTAAGCCAGCACCTCAGCTGGTCATAGTTCTTTGCCTGGTGGGGTGACCCAGACCTTCATTCCTGAGGGGTCTGGGTCATTGGACATCCTGTCAGGATTGGGTTGCTGTGGTTTACCATTTACTTTAATCACAGGGCATGGTAGTACAAAACACAGTCTACGGGATCTCCTGGATTCCAGACATATTCTTCATTACCTCCATTATGTAGCACCAGTCCAATTTCTCCTTGGTAGTCAGGATTAATCACACTACTCAGTACAGTGACACCCTTCCTGACCTGTTGATCTAAAGGCATAAGAAGCCCAAATTGGCCAGGGGACATTCTCAGCTGCTAGTTCAGTGGAATCAGTGCTGTGTTTCCAGATGGGAGAGTTCCTTTCTTTGGGACTAGGACCTCTAGGCCTGAAGCACATAGGGTTGCTGGGACAGGAAGCAAAAATGCTCCAAGTGGATCACTAGGAGTAATAGTAAATGGTGCCACTCCAGCTTCCACCCCTTGGTTCCTGGACCCATGAAT
>NW_022111371.1:3844913-3856969 GCF_000313985.2 Echinops telfairi
GTAAGTCCACAAATAGTAGTTTTGGTAGAAGCATTGCATGCAGGGAAGGCAAATCCATATCCAGAGTAGGTGTCTATTTCAACAAAATGCTGCCCACTCTATGATGGAAGTGGTCCTATGTAATCAACCTGCCACCAGGTAGCCACTTGATCTCCCCAAGAAATGGTCCCATATCTAGGACTCATGTTGGTCTCTGCTGCTGGCAGATTGGTCACTCAGCAGTGGCAGCAGCCAAGTCAGCCTTGTTGAGTGGAAGTCCATGTTGCTGCACCCAGGCATAACCTCCAAACCTGCTACCATGCCCACTTTGTTCATGTGCCCATTGGGCAATGACAGGAGTAGCAGAGGAAAGAGGAGGACTAGGCTCCACCATATATGTCATCCTATCCACTTGATTATTAAAGTCCTCCTCTTCAGAGGTAACCCTTTGGTGAGCGTTCATGTGAGAGACAATTACCTTTATTTTCTTGGCCCATTCAGAGAGGTCTATCCACATACCTCTTCCCCACAGCTGCTTGTTACCAATTTTCCAATCGTGTTTCTTTCACTTTCCTAACCATCCAGCCAAGCCATTAACCACAGCCCATGAATCAGTATACAGTCTTACATATGGCCATTTCTCCTTCCAGGCAAACTGCACTGCTCGAAGTTCTGCCCATTGGGAAGATTTCCCTTCACCACTGTCCTTTAGGGAGATCCCAGAAAGGGGCTATAGTGCTGCTGCTGTCCACTTAAGAGTGGCACCTGCATATCGTGCAGAGCCATGTGTAAACCAATCATGGCTTTTATGTTCTTCAGTTAAATTATCATAAGGAACTCCCCAGGAGGCCATAGGTGCAGACTGAGAGAAGGAAAGTACTGTTACAGGAGGGGAGACTGTGGGCATTTGGGCCACTTCTTTATGCAGCTTAATTCAGGTCCTGCACTAGCCCAATCTTGTACATACCACTTCCTTTTAACAATGGAGTGTTGCTGTGCACGTCTAACTTTATGACTCTGTGGGTCAGAAAATATCCAGTTCATGATGTGCAGCTCAGGCCTCATTGTGACTTGGTGGCCCATTGTGAGGCACTCAGTCTCCACTAATGCCCAGTAACAGGCCAACAGCTATTTTTCAAAAGGGAAATCATGGTCTACAGAAGGATGGCAGGATTTTACTCTAAAATCCTAACGATCTACACTGTGCTTCATCAATAGGGGCCTGAAAACGACTCCACACTGAATCTCTATCTACAACTGACATCTTTAGCACCATCGGATCAGCTGGATCATATGGCCTCAGTGGCAAAGCAGCTTGCAAGGCAGCCTGAACCTTTTCTCCTGGAGAACACTGCCTCAGACCGACAAGTTGGTGCCACGTAGATGGCGCCATAATTGTGTATTTAGGAGGCACAGCATTTTCTTGTTCTGGGCCCCACTCAAAATTGGAGGCCTTTCATGTCACATGATAAATAGGTTGAAGTATAACCCTCAAATGAGGGATATGTTGCCTCCGTTGTGCCTTCTGTTTAGTTGTTGGGGGGGCCAAATGCACTAACTTATTCTTCACTTTAATAGGAATATCTCAACATACCCGACACCACTGAACCCCCAGAAATTTTACTGAGGTGGAGGATGCCTGAATCTTCATTGGGTTAATTTCCCAACTTCTTGCATGCAGATGGTGTACCAATGAATCTAGAGTCTTTGATATATCCTCCTCCTTGAGTCCAACCATCATTATGTCATCAATATAATGGACCAGTGTGACATTTTACAGAGGAGACAGACAACCAAGTTCCCTTCACCCTAAATGATGGCACAGGAGGGAAGAGTTGATGTACCCCTCGGGGAGAATTGTGAAAGTGTATTGTTGCCCCTGCCACCTGAAGGCAAACTGCTCCTGGTAATCCTTTGAGACTAGTATTGAGAAGAAGACATTGGCCAGATCAATAGCTGCATACCAAGTACCAGGAGAAGTATTAATTTGCTCAAGCAATGAAATCACATCGGAACCACCTGGTTAATTTTATAAGAATCTACTCTCATTCTCCAGGATCCAGCTTTTTTTTTTTTTTCAGGCCAAATAGGTGAGATAAACTTGGGATGTGTTAGGAATCATCACCCCTGCATCCTTCAAGTGATGGTGGCACTAATCTCTGCAATCCCTCCAGGAATACGATGTTGTTTCGATTTACTATTGTCCTAGGCAATGGCAGTTCTAATGATGTCTACTTGGCCTTTCCTACCATCATATCCCTTATTCCACATTTCACGGGTCCAATATGGGGGTTCTGCCACTTACTAAGTATGTCTATTCCAATGATGCATTCTGAACCTGGGGCAATAACGATAGGATAGGTTCAGGGGCCCACTAGACACACAGAGAGGCATGCTTGAGCTAAAACTCCATCAACAATTTGACCTCCATGTGCCCCTAGTCTGACTGGCAGGCCTTCAAAACATCTTGGGTCTCCTGGAATTAGTGTTCGTTCAGAGCCAGTGTCCAGTAATACCACAAAAGTTTGATTAGTTCCTTTCCACCAATGAACAGTCACTCTTGTGAAAGGACACAGGTCCCTTTGGGGAAGGCTAGAAGAAAGACTAACAGTATAAAAAAACCTTCAGTGACAGAGCAGGGTCCTCCTTCAAAGAGACCCGGCCTCCCCCTCATTCAAGGGGTTGTGGGTCTGTTAACTGGCTCAGGTCTGGGAATTGATTGAGTGGTGGCTGTGACTCTTTTTTGCTGTTCACCTGATCGAGCATTCTTCTGCCTGCATAGATCACGTAAATATTTAGTAGGTTTCACATGTATTTCACTCCCAGGGACACTGTGGCTAAGTAGTCAATTCCATAAGTCCACATGAGACAGGTTGCTTTGATTGCTACGGCAACCTTGCTGTCCATTACGATAACCATGTCCACCCTGTCTCTGTTGATTTAATGTGCTGACACTTGCCCTCTACCATTACAGGGTCCAATTAGCCCATTACAGGCAAATGTCAGAGTTCAGTTAGGGCAGTTTCCACTGTTAATCCTGGTGTACATACAATAGCAATCACAGGAGTCTTCAGAGATGCTGGGGCCCACTTCACAAACTTGTTCCTTACAGTTGTGGTGAAAGGTATGTCCTCCGGGTACTCCCTTTTTGGGTCTCTGGGATTATTCTGAAAGATCCATTCCAACATACCAATTTCCCTGTTTCTGATGCCATCTTCTACAGTGTACTGGGGTAGCTCAGGTACCTCAAAGTTGGTCTAATCTAGGCTATCTGGCAGCCCATGCTCAGTGAACCAACCCAATAAGGAATCAGATGCTCTGAACCTCTCTTGCTGAGACATTGAAGGAAGAATCTGTGCTTAGGGGGTTCTTATCAAGAAACTCAGACTAGTCCAATGTTACATTACTTGCACCAGTGTCCCCCTCTTAGCAACCAGTCCCAGGGATATTCCCCAGGCTTCTGCTTATATGTATTAGAAAACTCAAGCAGATATTTATGAGTCTAGAGCACTTCTTTCTGAGTTGTCATCTGAATCTCACCTTTATTAACTTTTTGAGAATTCTAGTTACAGGTCTAGAGGAAATAATGCGTGGTGGGGGTGTTTCCTTGGGCTCTCAGCAATATCAGCAGTGCTACAGATGCAGCCCCACCTGGCATTTCAGCTTGAACAGGTTAGTTAATCTGCTCAGGTGTGGGTTGCTTTACTGCTAGCTGGTTAATCCACTCATGTGGGAGGAGTGGATCCATTGACTGGGGTGGTCCAATTGACTCAAGAGGCTCAATATCCTTCTCTTCTGGATCTTCAGCCCTTATGTTCCCATCCCATGTTTAAGGGTCCCAATTCTTTATGATTAATCCCCTTACTTTATATTGAACACTGTTCTAGACAAGAAATACAGCTGATGCTGTAATTCAGCTACTCATATGATGAGAACCTGAATTTGCTTTTCGGCAATGTCAGCTCTATTACTAGAGGAGAGAAGACTCTCCTTTGTATCACATGCGGAAGCTTTTAGGTCTGTTACTCAGTACTTGAGACATGCTTCTGAGATTCTGAGATTATCTCTTTCCTTGATCACATTTTCTATTGTAAGGAGAACCAGCTAACCAGCTTCCCCATACTTCTCATCCTGATGAAACTGATGGAAAATATCAAACACATGATCACCCAAAGCCTCTCCTTTCACCAGCACTTCATCTATTGCTGGTGATACTGTGGATATTAGCTTCACTACTTCACACCATGAATTAACATCCATGACATTAGGGGTAGAGATAGCATTACCAGTGCTGTCAAACCTAATCAGACTGGAGAGCCAACTTGAGAAGCCCATATTTATGATCTTATTTCTCTAGAACTACTCCCAGTACCAGTTGTGTTAGCCAGGGTTCTCTAGAGAAACAAAACCACGACACTTAAGATAATAGATACATAGATAGATGATAGATAGAGCGCAAAGGAATATAACAGCTAATTAGTCCACCCAGCAGTACAGAGGGCTCAGTTCAACTCACTTCTGAGGAACAGTTAATATACTGGAAGTACTTCAACTCACAAGGGTTGTTGGGTCCAAGGTCAAGGAAGCAGACAGCCAAGTCTTCTTTAAGGCAATGCAGGCAGTCCAGACACAGACAGCAAACAGCGGGGTGGGTCATCAACAGTCAGCAAGATGGCAGGATTCTACAGTTCCAAGCTCAAGCAATGTAGAGACCAGCAGCATGGCAAAGCAGGTCTCGAAAGAACCTCAAGCTTTAGTGACACGATGCATGGGTTGGCAGTCCCATAGATAGAGTAGCTCATAAGTTGAGGCACAAAACTCGCAGCCACACACTGGTCTGATCGCCAGAGAGCAAGAGAGAGAGGTAGGGCTTGCCAAGCCATTTATCTCTTTACCTTCCAATCAAATTGCAACCTTATTAATCCCACATGTTCCTATTGGCCAGGTTGGCACAATAAACCTACCTATCACAGCATTCAGGCATAGGAACAATTGTGAAGATGATGCCCAGACAGGGTCGTATTCTAACCATTTTACTTGTGAATGTGAACATCTGTGGAAAGAGCAGAGATTGTGAGTTTGAATTTGAATTCTAGTTCAGCCTGTTTCCTAGAGAGCTCAGCCTAAAATAAAAGTCAGAGTACGCCTTAGAGGTAAAGATGGCAACTCTTATCCTCACTACTTTGAAGGTGTTGTCATGAGAGCCCAGTCACTGGAAAAGGACATCATGCTTAAAGTGGAGGGGCAGTGCAAAAAAAAAGGAAGCTCCTCAGGGCGATGGATTAGCACAGTGGCTGAAATGATATGCTCAGGCATAGGAGCAATGGTGAGGATGGCTCAGGACTGTTTGGTTTTGTTGCTACTCTGGATCAGAGCCATTCAATGGCACTTAACAACACAGCAACAACAAGCTACCACTGCAAAGTATTAAGACACATTCTTCTTCAGTATAGGAGCCCTAATGACATAGTGGTTACCTGGTCTGTGATCGCAAGGCCAGCAGTTCAAAACCACAGGTCACTCCATAGGCAAAAGACTGGGTTTTCTACTCCTGTACGAGTTATAGTCTTGGAAACTCACAGAGGCAGTTCTAGCATATTCTATGGGGTTGCTATGAATCAGCATCAACTAGAAGGTAGTCAGGTTTGTTTGTTTATTTGTTTGTTTTGTTCTTTTGGTATGGCTTCATTAACTTAACTGATAATATCTTTAAGAAATAAAACAATTTTTAAAAAAGGAATAAAACAAAACAATCCGATTTCCAATGAAGTTCACATTCACATCCTAGAAAATCAACACATCTTTGAGGGCTGCAGAAATCAATCCACAACCACATGGCTTTCACAAATACCTAATGTGTCATTTTCACATTAAAATTATGCGGGAAGTTTCTATATTTTAGGCCCATGGGCTAAACAGAGAATTATGCTTTTATCATTGACATCCTCATAATATTTCATGATTATATGTCAAATCATATTTGTTATGATATCCATTGAGCAAGAGGAAGCCAATATATTTTATATATTCTGTCGGGACGTGTTATTAGTGTGTCAGTTTTCATCCAAGTCTCTAGGTGGACTGAATGCCAGGGAGGTTGGCACACCGTAGAAGAATGACCCATCTGAGGTGTTATACTGAGAGATGATAATCAAGGGTATGCAACAAATATGAATGGAAACACCAAAACAGAATGGTTGACGGGAAAACGGGTTTGCTCAAAAAACCTCTCAATTCACAAAAATAAGTTATTATTATTTTGAAAGGGAACTATGCTATGGCAAACCATTTGGTATAAACATGTGGTTGTGGCTTGTGCTATGCATGGTCCTCCACCCAAATAATAACTCTCTTCTCCACACGTCCATTGACTCCTGGTGACCAATGGGAAAGAAAACTGCTTTAGCGGGTTTGAAAAGAAATTCCGGAGTTATTTTCAGGGTATAGTCTTTCATCTTTACATCAAATGTATTTAAGCCCCGTAAGGAAAAGATTAAAAAATAGAAAAGAAAAGTGCAGGGTGTGCTAGAAAGAGGGGGTGAGTGCTCACATCAGCTGGCACACTCAGCCACCCAGTTGTTAAGTAATTTATGGGAAACGTTTTCATCTCTATGTGAAAGTTCTTCCCGTTGGGCAATATGAAACATGCCAATTGCTGTGTCTGTGCCTGCAAACTTTACTTACATCCAGGTCAGAGAAGTGGCAAAGATGGCAGGTAGCTTTGTATCCTCGAGAGGAGTTTTCAGGAGTCCCCCTTAGCCTTCTCTGACAACACAAGTGTGGTTGGCAGAACAACAGCCTGCCCTCATTAACTAGTGGTGTCATAACAAATAGACCATTAAACAGAGACTTTAGTATCTTTTTCATAGCTTTGAAGAGACTCAAAGTCACTTTGGGGAGGCACACTGTATTGGTAGTCCCCCTCGCCCCCCGATGACTTCATCTTATTTGGCTCCAGACACTCATATGGTATCTGCCTTCCTTTTGTGTGTATTCATTGTGTCTATTTTCACGTTTTCCCAGAGAAAACTCAGAAAGGATTACTAAGCTTAAAACCCGCTCTACTCTGGCTTAACTTTATTAACGTAACCTCTATTTCTAAATAGGTTTATATTTATAGGGGATGGGTTATTGGTTGTTACCTGTTGGTTTTTAATAAAAGCTAAACTCACAGCCATCGAGGCAATGCCTGCTCATCGCAATGCTATTGTACAGGCTAGAGCTGTCCGTGTGAGTTTTCAAGATTGTACTTCTTTATGGGAGTAAAACGCTTCATCTTTCCCCAGCAGAGCAACTGGTGGTTTTGAACTCCTGAGCTTTTGGATCTTACCTGAACGCATAACCACTGCACCGCCAGGGTTCCTGTTGTTGTTAGATTCCATCAAGTCAGTTTCTGCTCATGGCAACCTTAAGCACAATGGAACCCATTTTGCATCATGCATACAATTATTGTGATGTTGCAGCCACTGTCAATTCATCCTGTCTAGGGTCTTCCTCTCCACTTTACCAAACACGATGTCTTTCTCCAGGACTGGTCTCTCCTGACATCCCCAAAGTATTGACACCATGGTTCTATATCCTCCCCTTTAGGGAACTCTCTAGCTATACTTCTTCCAAAAACAGATCAGTTAGCCCTTGAGCAGTCCATAGTAATTTCAATATTGTTGGTCAGTACTATAATTCTAATGCATTGATTCTTCTTTGGTCTTCCTTATTCAGTGGACAATTTTCACATGCATATGAGGCAAATGAAAATACGACAGCATGAGTCAGACAGACGTCTTAATCCTCAAAAAGACATCCATTTAAAGAGGTCTTGTCCAGCAGATTTCCCCACCGAAATATGTCCTTTGATATCTTAACTGCTGTTTCAATCAGCTCTGGATCCAAGCAAAATAAAATTCCTGACAACTTTAATCTTTTGTCTTTTATCATAACGTTACATATTGGTCCAGTTATGAGGATTTTGGTTTTCTTTATGTTGAGTTGTAATCCATACAGAAGGCTACAGTGCTTGAACTTCATTAGCAAGTGCTTCAAATCCACCTCAATTTCTGCAAGCAAGTTTGTGTCATTTGCACACACAGGTTGTTAATAAAATTTCCTCCAATTCTGATGCTTCATTCTTTTTATATAGTTCAGCTTCTTTGATTACTGTACAATAAGAAGCGACAACCCTGATGCACACCTTTCCTGATTTTAAACTATGGAGCATTCCCTTGTTGTGTTTACACAAATCCCTCTTGATCCAAAGATTCTACATGAGCACAATGAAGGGTTCTTCTTCTCAAAGTCATCAATATGGTGTTATTTTCTATAAAGTCAAAAGTGTTTAAATAGTCAGTGAAACACATCTTTCTGATGCTCTTGGCTTTGAATCGAGATCCACTCGATATCAGCAATGATATCCCTTGTACCAAATCCTCTTCCATATCTGAATTGAATTTCTGCCAGCCCCCTTTTAATGTACTGCTGTGATCATTATTGAATGACTTCACCAACATTATACTAGCATGTGCTATTATTCAAAATCTTCTGTATTCTCTGAGTCACCTTTTTCTAAAATGTGTACCAATATGGATCTCTTCTAGTTGGTTGGCCAGGTGGCTCTCATCCAAATGCCATGGCACAGGTGAGTGAGTGCTTCCAGTGCTTCACCATCTTGCTGAAGCATTTCACTTGCTATTTCATCAGTTCCTGAAGCCTTATTTTTGGCTAATGCCTTCAGTGTAGTATGGGCTTCTTTCAGTACCATTGGTTCTTACTCACTGCTACCTTTTGAAGTGATTGACTGTTGAATAGTTTTTGTTTGTTTGTTTATTCTTTTATACTGACTGTGTCTTTCATCTTTTAAAATGTTTTACCTTTCTCAGAAGATATATTGGCATATCATTCAAATTTCATACAATTCAATAGTTCCACCACATCAAGAAAATTTGTACAACCATTCCTACAATCAGTTTTAAAACCTTTTTTATTCTTTCATTCGTCTTTATTAAATCCACATTTCACAACAATCTCCCCATCCATACCTCCAAGGAATTATAAATATAGTTACTGTCTCTATCCATTTAGCTAACGTTGATCTAACCTGGGGT
The DNA here is from genome assembly GCF_000313985.2 of Echinops telfairi. NCBI lineage: Eukaryota > Metazoa > Chordata > Mammalia > Afrosoricida > Tenrecidae > Echinops > Echinops telfairi. The sequence goes on from NW_022111371.1 coordinate 3,853,991, forward strand.
TTTGGGGTTTTTTTTTAATACAGAAATAAAGCACTCCTTTTCAAAGTAAAACAGGTAGAAACCTCAATAGAAAACAGATAATATTAAAAACTAGAGCAAATTAAATGGATCATAAGGGAGATTAAATAATAAGGTTTTAACTTAACTGCAAATTTTAACGTAACTGCATCTGCGATAATCCACTTCCCAATACATTTGCATTATAGCAAAGCTATTCACATAGCCTGGTCCATGGTCAGAGGGGATTCACCAGAAGCTTAATCCACATGTATTTTTCTCTGCCCACCTTGCTTTGTTTACACTGAAAACAGCTTTAAAGTGGGTCAAAGGGGAAATCAAAACATAAGTCATTGCATTTTAACCAAGCTATACCTTCCATAATTGGTTTTACAATGTTCTCTGTCTGATAACAAGGCTATTTATATCCCTCAACTATGATCAAAGGGGATTCATCAGAGGCTTACTCTATGTGTGGACCCTACTAATGGATTTAGGGCTTCCACTGTCATCCACAGCCTTCTGCAATCAGGGTATTCATAATATAAATTCTGATACCTTTCCCTCCTTTGTATTTGGATTATATTATTTACAACCCTTAGATCAAACAGGCTTGTGTGCTTCTTCCAAGTAGAGTTAGCTAACTTCTCACTTGGATGGCTGCTAGTTTGAATACAAGCTTTTAAGACCCCAGAAATGATTTCTTCTGATAGCTGGGCATCTTCTAGTTTCTTCGCCACAATTTGCTACAGCACCCAAATCTTCAATGGTCTCTTCACAAGGGAAAGCATTAAGCAGGGCCATGTTGTAAGAACTAATTTTTCTTAGCTTGAGACTAGAATAAGTGCAAGCCCCAAATCCATTCATATGTCTAGGCTTACGTGTCTCTGGTTCACCTTGGAGAAGACATCATTGCCATTTTATCTTAGAGAACATTATAAATCATCCCTTTAGGGCATCACTCCCATTGCCATACAGCCAGCAGCTATACAAGTGTTAATATATTTTCCCCACAGAATAAAATCTCAGTGAAATCCATGAATCACATATTTAGGCCATAATAGTGGATATCAAAACTTACTTTGGTCCAGAGGACATCCAATCTCAAAGTCATCAATTGGGAAGGGCCACATTAAGAGGCCGCGTGTTCCGTTGCTGTTTCTTGCATCTTTTTCTGGCATCATAATTAGAGAACGGCTTATTAAAAACCTGACTTAAGCAGATGACACAATCTTGCTTACTGAAATTGAGGAAGACGTGAAGCACTTGGTAATGAAAACCAGAGAGTGCTGCCTTCAATATAAATTACAATTGAATGGAAAGAAAATGAAAATTATCACTACTGGACCGTGGACAACATCATGATAAATGAAGAAAAAATTGAAGTTGCCATGGATTTCATTTTGATTTTAACCAATTGATTTTAATCAATTCTCATGGAAGCAGCAGTCAAGAATCAAACAACATATTGCATTGGGCAAATCTGCTGCACAAGACCTCTTTAAAGTGTTAAAGAAAAAGAATGACACTTTGATGAGTAAGGTGTGCCTGACCTAAACCAGGGTATTTCCAATCACTTTGTATGCATGTGAGGAGCCCTGGTGGTGTAGTGGTTATACATTGGGCTGTGATCCACAGGGTCAGCAGTTCAAAGCCACCAGCCTCTCTGTGTGAGGGAGATGAGGCTTTCTAAACTATAGAGACTTCTAGGTTCAGAAACTCCCAGGGGTAGTTCTACCCTGTCCTATAGGTCCGCTATGAGTTGGCATTGACCCAATGGCCGTGAGTTAGGTTTTCGCATGGATGTGAATAAGATAATGAATAAGGAAGACTGTAGAAGAATTGATGCATATGAAGCATGATTTTGGCAAAGAATACTGAAATTAGCGTGGACTTCCAGAAACAAATAAATCTTTCTTGGAAGAAGGACAGCCACAACAATTCCTTAAACTCGATTATGGTAAGAATTCATATCACAGACACTGGGCGTGTTAGCATGAGAGAGAAGTCCCTGGAAAAGAGCATTATGCTTTCTAATGCAGAGTGTCGGCAATATAGAAGACCCTTGAGCAGCTGGCCTGGCACAGCAGCAACAATGGCTCAAGCTTACAATGGGGAGGAGGTCACCTAGGGTTTCTTGACGGCACCTTATAGCAGCACCGTGTAACATATTTCGTGCTTCTAGTCTATCTCCTAGTTTGTTGTATAGTGCCTCCTAGGTCTTCAAAGCTTACAAGTGGTCACCCAAGACACAGCAATTGGCCTCTATTCGCCTAGAGCAATATATGGTGAAGGAGAGTCAGGAATAGGAGGAGGAGATAGATCGTGTGACTGATTTCCTTAATGAACATTGAGAATCCGGGTGGCATAGTGGTTATGCATGTGCTGCGAACCTCGAACGCAGCAGGTAGAAACCACCAGCTACTCTGTAGGAGACAGAAAAGGCTTTCTACTCCCTTAAAGAGTTCTAGTCTCAGAAACCCACAGGGGCACTTCTACCCTGCACTGTAGCGTCACCCTGAGTCAAAATTGACTCGCTAGCCCGGAGTTGGTTTTCTTGGTTCCTTTGTCATTAAACAGGAATAACTTGGTGGCAAGTGATTGTTTTACTGAGAATTTTGAGCAAAGAGTTCATGGAATAACAAAAGAGGGAACATTTTTTTTAAATCTCTAATTCTAAAGGACTCCAGGTTACCTTGAGCCATGGAGGTCAAGTTAACCCAAGAAATTATTGCTTTGAGAGAATCTTTACACCTCAATCCAAAAAGATATCCTGGAATCTTTTAAAAATTGAGCCAGCCAGGGTGCAGTACAGCATTGATGAAACACACAACATTCCTCCAGTTCTTTAATGCTTCCACCCTCCTCACACTACCATGATGCCAGTTCTATCTTACAAATCTGTCTAGACCAGACCAGAGCATGTACACTGGTACCAAAAAGAGTTCTTGACACACAGACTCCAGAACAAATAACCCCCTT
>NW_022111371.1:3857678-3859981 GCF_000313985.2 Echinops telfairi
CTGCCTTAAGCATTATGACAAGTACTATCTATGTGGAATTCAAGCAGCAATAGCAACTTGGAATACTATTGTTAGAGTGCATCCAGTTGGTTTCCATTCATTGTGAACCTGTGACATCAGAAATCAACACTATCCAATCTGGCACCATCCCCACCATTAGTTTTGTTAGAGCCCATTGTTGCAGCCACTGTGAGCATCCTTCTTGCCAAGGGCCTTTCTCTTTTTGCTGCTCCTCTTGTCTCTCCAGAGTCTTGTCTCCCCTGACAAGCCCCAACTCCTTATGACGTCTCCCCATCCTTGTCTCTGTGGAGAATTCTGGTGGTATTTCTCCCCAGAAAGATTTGTTTCTTCTTTTGGAAGCCCACAATACTTTCAATAGTCTTCATCAGCACCAGAATTCAAACACATTGATTCTTCTTTGGTCTTTCACAGGCAATTAAAAATAACTATATCTTGAATCTATTACACCTTAATCTTCCAAGTAGTATCCTTGCTTTTCAACACTTTAAAGAGTTCTTGTGCAGCTGATTTAGCTAAGGTGATGCCTCATTGGTTTGCTTGACTGCTGCTTCCAGGAGATTGATTGTGGATCCAAGCAAGATGAAAGCCTTGACAGCTTCAATTTTTTCTCTATTTATCACATCACCTATTGGTCTCGTTGTGAGGACTTGGGTCTTCCTTACATTGAGTTGTATTCCATATTGAAAGCTTTGATATCTATTCTTCGCTAAAAAGTGTATCAAATTCTCACATTCAGCATGCAAGGAAGGTTGTGTAATCTGTACATTGCAGGTTGTTCTCCAATTTTGATGCTGCATTTTTCTTCATATAATCCAGGTTCTCTGACTATTTTCTCAGCACTTGGATTGGATAGGTATGGTGAGAGGACACAGCCCTGACACATACCTTTCTTGAATTTTAAACCATGCAGCATATCCTCTTTTATGTTTGAAAAAGTGCCTCTTGGGTCATGTGGGGGTTCCATATGAACGTAGTAGTGTTAAGGAATTCCCATCCTTCTCAAGATTATCCACAGTTTGTTAGGAGTCACACAATTAAATGCCTTTGCATAGTCAATAAATAGGCAACCATCTTTCTGGTATTCTCTGCTTTCAGCCAAGACCATTCTAACATCAGTAATGATACAATTTGTCGAAGGACCTCTTCTGAATTTGGCTTAATTCCATGGCTGCTGCAACTTTGTTGGATGATGACCTCCAACAAAATTTTACTTGCATGTGATGTGAAGTATATTGTTCTATAATCTGTGCATTTTGTTGGGGAACTTTTCTTTGGAATGTACAAATATGGATCTCCTCCAGTTGGCCAGGTGGCTTTCTTCCAAACTTCCTGATGTAGATCAATAAGTGCTTCCAAGGCTTCATCAGCTTGCTAAATCATTTCAATTGGTAGCCCATCAATTCTTGTAACCTTGATTTTGGCTAATGTTCTCAGTACAGTTTGCTTTTCCTCATTTAGTTCATTGTTTCTTACACATATACTAAACGCTAAAATGGTGGAATGTTAACTAGTTACTTTTGCTACAGTGACTCTGTATTCTTTCCATATTCTGGGGGGTGATGTTTCCTGCATTATTAAATATATTTCCCATAAAATCTGTCAATATTAAAAACCAAGCCTTGGATATTTTTCTTGGTTTTTTCAGTTTAAGATATATTCTGAGTGTTTTTTCTTCCTATTTTGTTTTCTAATTCTTAAGTTTTTGCACGTTTCAATATAATATTTTATTTTCTCTTTTCATGCTGATCTTTGAAGTTTTCTATTCAGCTCTTTGAATTCCTCATTTCTTCCATGTGCCTTAGCTACTCTATGATTATGAGTAAGTTTCAGAATTTCATGTGACATATACACTGATCTTTTTTTATGCCCCCCCCTTTTTCTTTTATGTAAAAACAAAAGTTTTCAATTTCCAGAGAGATATTAATAGCCCCCCCCTGCTAAAACATGGGAGATAGGTCAAATAAGTTGAGAACCTATGATCTAAAGACTATAATCATGTCTTAGCTATTATCTGCCTTCCATACAAGTGAGAAAGTAAATGGATTGAGTCCAAAGCAAAAGGTGGTATATCAAGCATAGAACCTGTTTTTTAATATAATGGAATTAACCAATGTTATGAGAACCCCACCATAAACACACACATACACACACACACACACACATTCACACAAACACTATTGAAAAGTCAGTGTTGATGTAGAAATTTTTAGGAAACACTCTGGAGTACTGATGACAGACCTCTAATGATTTATAGACTGAAAACTATATCATATCTACCTAGA
>NW_022111371.1:3861204-3869976 GCF_000313985.2 Echinops telfairi
AACTGTTTATTTCTTATATTGTATATTTATCTGTATATGATTTAACATTTCATTTCTCGTTATATATCTAATTATCTTTATGATTTAACATTTCATTTCTTGTTATATATCTAATTAACTTTATAAATAAATATATTATCAGGAATTTGGTTTTATCTCTCTAGAGAACCCTGTCTAACACAGCCTCCCAAAGAGAAGGTGCCATTTTGAAAACCGAAATATTCTCTAGAGATACCAGAGCATGGTGACTTGGTTGTTTCCGTGGCTGAGTACAAGAAAGTTTTCGTGGCTGACTCATAATGATGACCTGAGAAAGTATAGAATTGCCTTTAAGCTCAAGTTTTCAGGGCTATATTTCTTTTTATTAAATACTTCTATTGGGGCTGTAATTTTTACAGAAAAGAGCAGATTTCCAAATCTTTTCTCTCACAGATTGGCCAGGTGGATGTGAATTCCTAACCTTTCCGTTAGTGGATGACTGATGAACCAGTATGCAACCAGGACCTGTTCACCCATTATTACCTCTTGCTGTGGAATGGATCTTAACTCATGGTTATTCCATTGGACAGAATAGATCCAGGCAGTTTCCAAAGGCTGTGGTATTTACAGAAGCAGATGACCACTTTTTACTCCCACAAAGGAGCTAGAGGGGTTGAACCACCTAACTTTCAGTTAGCAGCTGAGAGCTTAGTGACTACCACCATGGTTCCCTGTGTATTCGTTGTAAGACTAAACTAACTCTAAGATAAAGTTTAGCCCTGGTTCCCTCTATTAAACCTTGAAAATTACACACACAATTAAATTTAAATGATCTTGAAAGTATGATTCAAAGAGTGGTGTTGGTGTTGGTGGCGGAGGTATTGTTCTGTGTGTGTCTTCTACCTTCCTTTGATCCTTCCTATGTGTTTTGATGCATCCTGAAATAGCACACATCTAGCTACCATTTCTCTGCCTATTTTCAGTAGGATGGTGGCTTACCTGTTGCTGGGATGCTGGAAGCTATCCCACTGGGTTTCGAAGCCAGAGTCACTCACGGTGAACAGGTTTCAGTGTTGCCTCAAGACTGACTAACTAGGAAGAAGGAACAAATGAGATCTGTTTCTTTTTTTAAAAATGGCTAGAGATAAGCTTAAAAATATTAATGGAATATTATCTGATATTCCAGCATATTGGCTCAGAATATTGCCTGATATAGTTATGTTGGAAGGTATTCAAATTATGACTGAGAAAGAGTTGTCTCTTCAAAGTAGGAGCTGTGCCGTCACAGTCTGACATGACAAGAGTTCTGACGCATATCAACTGTATGCACAACAGAAAAAAACACTGCTGGTCCTATACCATCCTCACAATTATGTTTATGTTCGAGCCCATTGTTGCAACCACCTGGTCAATCCATCTTGTCAAGGGTCTTTATCTTTCACTGCCTTTCCACTTTGCCAAGCATGATTTCCTTTCCCAGATCCTTGAAGAAGAATAGACCTTAATGATGTGAATGGAGAAAAAGTGGAGATACTCACTTCCCGGAGTAGCATGAATCAAAATGAAAAGAAATAACTGAAAACATCCATCAGAAACCTGAGCATGAAATGTACAAATTATGAAACTAGTAAAATTTGAGATGTAAAAATGAAATGGAATATTTGAAGAACTATGTCCTAGACATTAGTGAGTTGAAATTGACTCATATTGGCCATTTGGAATCAAGCAATCATAGGGTATATTATGCCAGAAATGTTAAATTGAAGAGAAATAGCATCACATTCATTGTCAAAAAGAGCCCTTCAAGATCTACCCTGAAGAACAACATTGTCAGTAATTGGGTAATATCCATATATCTGTAAGGAAGATCAGTTAATATGACTAGAATTCAAATTCAAGTGTCAACCGCCAGGGTGAACAATTGGTATATTGCAATTCATCAAATATGCGTTCAAGATACATAAATAATTAACTAGAGATTAAAATGCTGAAGTTGAAATAAAAATAAAAGGACAAGTAGTTGGAAACTTTGGACTAGATGATAGTGAGAACTCCAGGGGTCATCTGAGAGAATTTAACAAGATCGACTACTTCTTCATGGCAAACCCCTATTTTTCTAAATCATTTTATTGGGGGCTCTTAGAACTCTTATTACAATCCATACATCAATTTTATCCGACATATTAGTACATATATTCCACCATTCTTTTCTACACATTTACTTTCCATTGAGCCCTTGAGATCAGTTCCTCTTTCTTTCTCTGCTTCACCAACCCCCAAACCCTGTAGCCCCTTGATTGATTGTAGATTGTTAATTATTTTCAAATCTCACACTGACCGCTGTCTCCCTTCCCCTCTGGTTTCTGCTGTTCTTCCCCCTGGATTGGGGGGTGTGGTTATGTGCCATTCATTGCGATCGGTGCTCCCCTCCTTCCTCATCTCTCTCCTCCTTCCCTCTACCCTTTTGGTATTGCTATTTCCATTCCTGTCCCTGGGGGCAAACCCTTATTTTGAACAGCATACATGGTGCCTACACACATGAGCCTTGCCAGATAGAATAGAGAGGAATTAAATCAACTATGTCTGTGAAACAGAGTAGAACTTCCCAATGGCCTGGGTTTGTTTTGGTTTGCCAGTACTTTCCAATAGACAATAAGATGTACTTATTTGATCTACCCATGCCAAAGACAGAAAAATGGATGTGTTTGAATTTGGGTGCTGGCAAAGAATAATGGGAGTACCAAGGACTGCCTAAAGGAGAAATTGCTCTCAGAGGAAGCACAGTTCCTTAGAGGAAAGAATGGCAAAAGTTTCTCTTCCATACTTTGGCAATGTCAGGAGAGACCAGTCCCTGGAGAAGGACATCATACAGGGGAAAACAGAGGCACAGCGGAAAAAAGAGGAGGACCCTCATCAAGATGGATTAACACAGTGGCTTCAACAATGAGCTCAAGCACAGGAACCATTAAAAGGATGGAGCAGGATCAGATAATGTTTCAGACTGCTGTGCATAGAGTCACTATAGGGGGGAAGTGACTCAATAGCGCCTAACAAAAACAACAACCCCACACCAAAACAATCAATATCTTGAGTAAAGCATTTTGGTCTCTCTTTCTCAAAGGGATATGCTAAGTGCCTGTACCATTGTTGGGGACCTCATAAACACTCAGTATGTTTAACTAAATTAATAAATAAAGGTGATTGTTGGCTGTTTTTAGTATCTCATTTTGTTTGTTGCCTGCTATATTATGGAAATAAATAACAGAATAAAACATTGAAGGGGTACCCCCCCAAAATGGAATTTTGTTTTCAAAGTTATGTATTTAAATTTTTTTACAAAACATCCTTATCACTTTCAAAGTATGCAACACTACAGTTAATATATTTGCCAAATCTGTGATTCCATTCTTGGAGACATTTTTCAAACTCACCTGTTTGAATGGCTGGCTGCACCTCCCTCATTTTTTTCTTCACCTCTTTTATGTCATCAAATTGCTGTCCTTTCACGTCTCTCTTCATTCACAGAAACAAAAAGAGGTTGCACACAGTGAGAGCAGGTGAGTAAGGTGCCTGGGGTAAGAGAGGCATGTTGTTTCTTTCCAAAAACTGGCACACTGAGATGACTGATTGAGCATGTGCATTGTCGTGGTATCAAAACTACTCACCCAGCTTGATCTTTGATTTTACTTGATGAACTTGTTTAAGGGTGAGGTGATGATGGCATCTTCCACTGGCTTGATTGATGTTTGGTTAGGGTATCATAAGAATAGCACCATGTCTTATCACCAGCAATGACCTTAGGAAAAATTCTGGGTCACTTTGGAGCTATTCTTTCAAAGCATGGCAATCTTCCATTTGATTTGGCAGCATCTCTTCTCATTCCTAAAGCTTCCATTAAAATTTGCTGAACCAAGCTCTAATATAATCTAAATAACTTCCCCATCTCTTCAGTGGTCTATCATTGGTTTTTGAGCAAAAGTGCACAAATTTTGTCAACATTTTCATCTGTTCGTGAAGTTGACTGATGTCCAGAACAAGGTTTTTCATCAATAGACATCTCACCTTTTCTCGAAACAAGAAAATAACTCCTACATTCGAGTTTTCCCCATAATGCTGTCCTTCTAAGCTGTGTTCAACATCACAACACTTTCTGCAGGATTTTTCCCAAGCAGTAAACAAAATTTCAGAGTAAACAAAATTGCATGCTGTTCTCTTTAATTAAACACAAAAAATGAGGTTTGAGCCAAAATTCTTTCATGAAAAAAAAAAGGAACTGTGGCCAGAGAGAACCTCCCCAGGTGATGCCGCTGGGTGCACTAACTCAGATGGAGTTTCTGGATGCTAGGGGAAGTTGCTAGGTAGCAGGGGAAAGGTGTACTATAAAAGCTCCACACAGAAAAACTTTTTTCTGTTTTCCTTTTTTCTCCACCCCCTCATACAAGTCATTATTTCCCCTTAATACAGAGCAGAAAAAGAAATCTTTAAATGCAGTAGTGTGAGGGGGTTTAAAAATAAAACCATAGGCAAAACAAATTTAAAGGTTCATTAAAATTTCCCACAAAATTTGTGAAGCCCCTTTGTGTGTGCTAGCAAGTTTTCCAGAAGCAAACGTATAAAAAGTATGTTTAACAAATTTGTGAAAATAAAATTTATTTTGTTTGGCAATTGCGTGGGAAAATGTTATAAACTTGAAGCAAGTAATGACATGTAATGCTTTGTTTCTATCAATTAGTAAAAATATTTTACTTTCATATGAAGTCAAGAGTCAAATGGTTTCTTCTATATAATTAAAGTATTTATCAGGCCAGAGAGATAGTATGCTGTTATATTCTTTTTAATTTTGCAGAAAATTATTAGTCAACATGTTTCCCTTTCTCCAGCCCTCCCTTTGGACTAAGAAGTTCAATAGCAGTTTTTGTTTGTTTTTCCATTGAAGGAAATGGTGAACTTCAGGGAATTTCACTTGCTGTAACTAATTTAATTTATTTTTAAAATGACTGAGTATTTCCTGGTGTCAATATCATTTTAGTTTGGTAAACACAGCAATAAACTTGACTTTGTCCTTGAGTCTGAGAGGCTTATCTTTTATTGACAGTAGAAATCGGGATACATAGAAAACATGGCAAAAAATAATGAGGGTATATGGTTGGTCACACCAATAGACTAGATGTATTATTTGGAATGTCAACCAGAACATTTCAAGAGGAGAGTCCCATATATTACTTAGATTTATTTTATTACATTAAAAAATATTTAATAAGTTTGTGTCATTTTTACGGTATAACATCTTATTAGAAATATAAATAGTGTAACATATTTGCATTTTAAAACATTCTTTTCATTGGGTTCCAAGCTTGTTTCAAATATTAATCAAATTGAAATAACTCCCCACAAAAATGCACTGGACTCAACATTCAAGTCCATATCTTTTATCTTGTAAATTCAATTGTTTTTTCTTCCAGAAATATGAAAAGAACACTGATGCATGCATTTGTTGCCCTCCTGAATGTTTCATCTGAGATTTAAGTGTTAAGTTTAAAACAATTGCATCAAATTCCCAACTGCCCTCCATAATTTACAATAAGTGATTTGAACATAGCCAGGAACATTTTGTTCTTATGTAAATATCTGCTTTCTTATATGTTAAATAGATATTCTACTACAGAGGGTAGCTGGCAAGGGAGATGAAAGAAGAATTGATGCATTTGAATTATGGTGTGGGCAAAGAATATTGAATGTACGTTGGACTGCCAAGAGAACAAACAAGCCTGTTTATGAGGGAGTACAGCCAGAGTGCTCCATAGAAGAAAGGATGGTGAGACTTTGTTTCATTTTATTAGGTGGGATCAGTCCGTGGAGGAGGACATTATGATTTGTAAAGCATAGGATTAGCAAACCAGATGACAAGTGTCAAGGAGATGGGTTGACACAGTGGTTCAACAATGGGCAGAAGCATAGGAAGGATTTTGAAGATGGGACAGGACTGCACATTGTTTTATTCTGTTGCATATAGGGTTTTTAAATAACTTGATGACATCTAACAATACGCTGACAACTAACCAAACATAAAATTGAATTGCCATGCTATTTTAATATAAAAGGACATATTATGTTCAGCTCCATGAACACATATTAGGTTTACCTGAGGGGAAGATGATGACTTATTTCAAATATCATAATTTAAAAACTTTAAGGAGTCCTGGTGGCATAGTGGTTACACATTGAACTACTAACCCCAAAGTCAGTAGTTCAAAACTATCAGGTGCTTCATACGAAAATGAAGAGACTTTCTACTCCCATGAAGAGTTAGTCTCACAAACCCACAGGGGCAGTTCTAGCCTATCCTATAGCATCACTATGAGTTGGAAACAACTCACTGGGTTTAGGGTTCACACTCAAAACTTAACTCATAGCCATTATGCAAAGTAACCCTATAGAATAGTATAGAATTGCCCCTGTGGGTTTCTGAAGCTGTAAGTATTTATAGGAGTAAAAAATCCCATCTTTCTCTTGAAGAAATGCTTGTAGTTTCTAACTGCTGTGATTAGTAACCCAACATGCAAACCACTACACCATCAGGGTTCCTTGTATTCCAAAATTCTCACTGTCATCTATTCAATGTCGATTCATAGGGACCCTGTAAGGCAGCATAGAATTATTCATATGAGTTTCTGAGACTCTAAGTCTTCTCAGGAGTAGGAAGTTCTGTCTTTCTCCCATCAACTAGTCATTGGTTTTGAACGGCTGACCTCGCAGTTAATAGTCCAACACATAACCGCTATGCCACCATGGCTCTATGTTTCACACTTGTTGATGGTAGGTGCCATAGAGTCAGATACTGATCCACATTGACCCTGTGCACAACGGGACGGAACACTGCACTGTCCTGTGCTATTCTCACAACGGTTCCTATGCCTGAGCCCATTGTTGAGCCCATTGACGCAGCCATCTTGTCAAGGGCCTCCCTCTTTCTCGTTGTCCATCCATTTTCTAAACATGATGTCCTTCTCCAGGAGCTGGTCTCTCCGGGCAATATATCCAATGTATATAAAACAAAGTATTGCCATCTTCGCCTCTAAGGAACATTTGAACCTTACTTCTTCCGATACAGATCAGTTTGTCCTTTTAGCAGTCCATGGTACTTTCAATATTCTTCTCCAGTACGACAATTCAAATGCATCCATTCTTCTACAGTCTTCCGTATTCAATGTCTAATTTTCACATGCATATGATGCAATGGAGAACATCATGACTTGGGTCAGGTATACCTTAGTTCTTAAAGAAATATCCTTGCCTTTCGATACTCTACAAAGGTCTTATGCTGAGATTTACCTTCTGCAATACATATTTTTATCTCTTGACTGATGCTTCGATGCACATTGATTGTGGATACAAATGGGACAAAGTGCTTGACAACTTTGATCTTTTCTCCAGTTGTCATGATATTACTGTGTTAGACCAGGTTGACTAGAGAAACAAGACCAGTGACCCTCATATATGTGTAGCAAAGAACTTTATATCAATAAGTAATTATATAACCAGAAACATCCCAGCCCAGTTCCACAGAAAATAGTAAGTGTGACACTTATCCTTAAGTCCCTTTTCAGATTCATGCAGCCAAATACAATAATGCAGGCTGATCCCAGGCTAGTGGTCCAAAGTCCTGTGGATCCAATGGCAATGTCTCTGGCAGCAACCAGGATCAGCCAGCAAGAAGGTGAAGGCAGAGAGTGGGGAGGTTCCTTCTTATTAGAAGGCCATGCCCACAAGGAGGCACCCTCAGGCTATGACCTGATTGACAGGTTTGATACCATGCCTACACTTTTACATATCTTCAAGTTCCCTGTGTTGCCTTTTCAATGACCACTTGCTTTCTTATCAAAGATGGTGCAATAGATACATAATTTCATGTCAACTTGAAGATATATAAAAGTGTAGGAGTGGAGGGTAGCTTGTCAACCATGTCATAGCCTGATGGTGCCTCCTTGAAGGTGGGGCTTTCTCATGGGAGGACTCTGGGAACCTCCCTTCCTTCTCTGCCTTCACCTTCCTACTGGTGGACCCTGGTTGCTGCCAGAGTCCTCTATACATTTACTGCCATTGGATCCATATGACTGTGTTATTACTATGATTGGATCCACCAACTTGTGCTATTACTGTACTCTGCATCATTGCTTATGACTGCAAAAGTCTGAAGAGGGACTGATGGAATAGAATTGGACTTATGGACTTGATTTGGCCTGGGATGGAATGTTTTTCAGCTATATAATGACTTCTTACACATATATGAGTGTCACTGAATTTTATTCTCTTGTCAGCCTGGCCTAACACAGATGGTCTTTGATCCTCCCATAGCTCATCAGGCCTTCTGTCATTATTATTCAATGCAGCATCTCTTGAGATGTCCTTGAAATTCAACTGGGATAGACTAAATGTCATATTTTGGCTCCTGTGGACTTACTTAAATTTGCTTTAGCTTTATCTTGAACTTACATCTGAGCAATTGATGTTCTGTTCTATAATCGGCCCCTCTTCTGATTTTAACTGCTGACATTGAGCTTTCCCATATGTTTCCCTCCAGATGTAGTCCATTTACTTCCTGTGCATTGCATCTGGGCAAGTCCATGTGTGTAGTGTTGTTGAAAAGTTGTTTGCTATGAACAAGTTGGTTTAGCACATTTTTTTTTAGTTAAAAAAATAATTTTACCATGAGTCCTTCCAGCTCTTATAACTATCCATACATCAATTGTATCAAGCATATTTGTACATATTTTGCCATCATTTCCAAAGCAT
>NW_022111371.1:3870076-3881522 GCF_000313985.2 Echinops telfairi
CCCTATATCCCTTCACCCATGTTTCTGTTGATTGTCCCCCTGGGGGTGGGGAAGCATTGTACATTGATCATTGAAAACAGTTTCCCCATTCTCCCCATTCTGCCCCCACCTTCCCCCTATCCTCATGGTATCGTTACTCTAATTATTGTCCTTACATTTATCTGTCCTGGATTCTGTGTGTTGAGAGCTCTTATCTGAACCAGGGTACATGCTCTGATCTAGCCAGGTTTGTAAGATAGAACTGGGGCCATGATAGTGGGGGTGGGGTCATTAAAGAATGAGAGGAGTGTTGTGTGTCTCATCAGTGCTAAACTACACCCTGACTGGCTCATCCCTTCCTTGTGACCCTTCTGTGAGGGGATGTCCAATTGTCTACAGATAGACTTTGGGTGGGCTCCATTCCAAAGCCCCCTCGTTCGCACTAAAATGGTTGCTTGTTTTGTGTCTTCTGATGCCTGATACCTGATCCCATCAACACCTTGTGACGACATGGATTGGTATACTTCTTGATTTTGCAAAATTCTATCATGTAATCTCGTTTCATTTCTATCCAAGCCCATATTTTTCAATTACTGTTTCTTCCTTTTTGTTTCCAATTTTTGTATTCCAATAACCAATAACTATCAATGCATATTGATTGCATGTTTGATCAATTTCTGACTTAAGTCTTCAGTGGAATTCTTCAATTCTTCATCACCAACTTTTGTGGTTGATGCATAAATTTGAATAATAGTTGTATTGATTGGATTTCAAATGCATAGATATAATCAATAGTTGTATTGATTGGATTTCATATGAATAAATATAACCTGATCATTGATAGCATTATGAATCGTAATGGATTTAACAAGATCCTTTCTGACAATGATGTCCAAGACATTCCTCTTGATTCTGTTATTTCCAGAACAGTAAATCATTTGAGATTTTTTTGAAAATGACCAGTACCAACCCATTTCCACTGACCAATACCTAGGATATTGATTTTCATGAATTCCATTTAATTTTTGATCACTTCCAATTTTCAAATTTCTTCCTCACACATTCCAAATTTCAATCACTATAAGATTTTTGCAGCTGCTTCTTTACCTTGAGTCATGCCCCATCACCAAATGCCCCGAAGTCTCCACTCCCAGAGGCTTGAACGGACTCAAGTCACCATGATTGACACCTCCCTCCAAGAAATCAGTTCCTCCCCAGTCACGTTTCAAATGCCCTCAGACTTGAGGAGCCCATCTGCCAGCAGTATCTCTGAGAACCTTGCTTGTTTGAGTCAGCTGACAGATACCTTGGCTTGCATGATATTCTGTTTGGTGCAGCATAGTAAATACAAGGTGAATTCTTTTTAGCTTGCAGAAAACTTTAGCAACTCTCAGACACCACGTGTGTTAGACTAGAACTGGTCTCCATAGGGTTTCAAGTCCTGATATTTCAGAGCTAAATCAACAAACCCTTCTTCTGGAGCTTCTCTGCATGGACTTGATTCTGGAAACTTTCGGTTAGTGACCAGACACGTTAAACATTTGTATTATCCTGGGCCTTGAATAATGTTTTGCATTCATTTCCTTTTGCCAGTTTTCAAAAATAGATGAATGTATTTGAGTGTTAAATGTATGGAATTATGGACAGAAGCTAGGGATAACATATTTGAACTATCTTATATGGGAACCAGACAGCAAAAGAAGAGATGAATGTCAGATATGGATTATTACACATTGTTGTCAAGGTAAAATATTTTCTTGAGAGACAACTATTAGGATCTACTTAGCTAGGGGCAAAGAAAAAGAAGAAAACTAAAGATGTAAAGAGAGGACTACTATACAAAACTAGTAGTTGACCCAAATCAAGTCCTCTATCTTGAGCCAGAAAAACTAGACAGTGCCCAGCTACAACTAACAACTGTTTTGACCAGGGACACAACAGATGGTTATGGATTGAGAAGGGGGTGGGAGGATATAAAACATAACTCAAATTCTTAAAACAGAACATAAAAAGAACCAAACCACCACCCTTGTCATCCGTAGATGCCCTTTCACTTGGCATTGAAAATACTCCCAGAGGCCATGCTTTAGTTATATAAGATATTGGCTCATAACATAAAAAAACATCATCTATGATGATGAGCTTTAAAAATTTCATCTATCTGAAACCAAATGGTCAAGAGGAGGGCAATGGGAGATGTAATCTAAATCGATGGAAACAAACATGGAACTACTGAGAATATTGACACACTGAGAAAGATGTAACCAAAGTTGCGGTGCACTATGTATATTGTTATTCTTTGTGTTAATGTCATCAAGTCGATTCCAACTCAGAACCACACGGAGACCTAAACTCTGCTTGGTGTGGGACCACCTCCCAATCTTTTTTGAATATGTGAGCCTATTATGGCAGTTACTGAATCAATCCATCTCATTAAAGATCTTTATGTTTTTCCCTAATTGTTTACTTTATCAAACGTGATTTGATCCTCCAGGAGCTTACTTCTCTTGACAACATGTCCCCAAAGTACAAAGATAGTCCTATTTCTAAGGAGCATGCTGATGATGCCGAAGACTGTAATCTTTGATCTTCATCAATAGGTACTTCAAGTCCTCTATAGATTTAGCAAACAAACATGTATCATCTGCATATAGCAGGTGGTTGAGGAGTCTTCCTTCCATCCTTGGGGTCCATTCTTCTTTTTATAACCTGATTTCTCAGATTATTTTCTCGTTTTACAATGAGATAAATATGGTGGAAGAACATAAGCCTGAAACCATCCACTATCCCCTTGTTTGGTTCAAATAGCTGCCTCTTGGTATATATACAGATTCCCTCTGAACACATTCCAGTGTTCAGGATCCCTCATTTTCTCGATGTTATCCATGATTTATTAAGCTTCAAATAGTTTCATGCTTTGGGAACACAGTAAACTTTTTTTCCCTGGAGTGTTGTGCATCCAGCTTCAGTTATCACGATGGTATACCTTCGTCCTCTTCTGAATCTACTTTGAATTTGTTTCCTATTGGCGTACAGTTGCAGCTATTGTTAAATGATTTTAAGGAAAATCTTACTTGTATGTAACATTAGCAATATTGTTTGAACTTTTCCTAGTCTAATAGATTCTCTCTGTCTCTCTCTTCCTCTAAGTAACAATATAAATCCCTTCCAATTAATTGACTAGATATCTGTCTTCAAACTTTCTTTCCATAGATGGTTAAGTGCTTTCATTGTTAAAATCTTTGCTTGAAACACCTTAATGGTCATTCTAGCAATTCCTGATGGCTCATATTTCACCCATTCCTTTAGTGCAACTCTTGGATTATTTTCTTCTTCATTTTCACTGGTTCTTGGTCACTTGGTCATGTGCTCCTTCCTGAAATAATTGGACATCAACTGATTCTTTCTGTTACAGTGACCATGCATTAATTTTATATAAATTTGATGCTTCCTGAGTTATCCTATTTTTTGGCATGGAGGCTTCTTGGCAAATAACGTTATAATACTTGCTCTTCTTGAGCTATTCTTGAAAATCTTCTGAACATTTCTTTTAGTTTATCATTTCTATGTAGAGATGTCTCAGATTCTCTTCTGAACTCATTTTAATCTTTTGTTTTCTTTTTACTTATCTCTTCAAAAATCTTTTTTTTTCTTCATGTGTGATAAATTTGCTGTCATCTTGGAAATTGGTCTTCAGTCATTAGTGAGCACTGTAGCAAATATATTCTTGAGATGATCTTTAAAATCAGGTGGGAAATTAAAGTCATATTTTTGCCTTTTCTGGGGTCCTTTTAATTTTTGTAAGCTTTAACTCTAATTTGCATGTAGGAAATTGATTGCCTTGTTCTTACTCATTATATTGAGGTCTTCTATCACCTCTTTCTACAAATGAGGTCAATTTGATACTGTGCATTTCATCCAGGAAGGTCCTTGCATATACTCACTATTTTCATTGTTGAACTATTTTTTTTAGGTTTTGAAAAATGAAATTGATCTTGTAAAATTCTACCATGCGATCTCTGGCATTATTTCTACCAGTGATGGGGTATTTTATGACAACTGATATGTCTTTGTTTCCAACTTCTACATTCCAACTAGAAATTACTTGTATCTTGGCTACATGTTTGATTAGGTTCAGGCTGCAGAAGTTGTTAAACGTGTTAGCTTCTTCATTCTCCAGTCTTAGTGGTTGGCGTGCAAATTTTAATAACAATCATGTGATGTGATCTTCCTTGTCAGTTTATGGTTATTATCCTATCACTGGCATCATTTTACTTCAGAAGAGATCTTGAAATGGTCCTTTTGTTAATGAATGTGATACCATTCATTGTTAATTTGTTATTCCCATCATAGTAGACCGAATCATGGCTCAATTCAAAATGGCTAATACCAATTTATTTCAGCTCACAGGTGCCTAGAATATTGATCTTCAAGTGTTCTATCTCATTTTTGCCAGCTTCCAATTTTCCTTAATTTATACTTCATGCGTTACATGCTCTGGTTACTCATGGATGTTGGTAGCTGCTTCTTCTCATTTTGATTCATCAATAAATGAAAGCCCAAATGAATAAATGAGCGCTAAAAAAGTTCTATCACGTGGTATAGTGGGTTAGGTGTGGGGCTGCTAGCCACAAGTCCAGCAGTCGGAAACAACTAGCAGCTTCAAAAAGGAAAGAGGAAACGTTCTACTCCTGTAAAGAGTTACGGTCTCAGAAACCTGCAGTCTGTTCAAGCATGCCCTACTTGCTAGCAATGAGACAGAACTGACCCCATTGCAGCGACTTTGAGTTCTCTTTTGTATGTTTCAGTTCTGAGACATCATTAAGTTCAGTTATTCTTCAGTCATATTTTGAATGCCTTTCTCCCTGATGGGACTCATCATCTGGCACGCTATCAGACAGTGGTCCATTACTATGACTAAGGCTTTCACTGTCCTAGTTTGGGATAATTATACCACCTTTTCTTAGCCTGTCTTAGTCTGGAAGCTCTAAGGAGACCTGTGTATTGTGGGTGACTTGGTTGGTATCTGAAATAGTGGTGACAAGCGTTTCCAGTAGCACAGAAACACTCCAGCCGTCACAGTCTGACAAACTGAGAGACAAGTGGTAGGAATAATGTGTGTAGACATTGTTAAATGGAAACCTCATTTGCTGTGTAAACTTTCACCAAAAGCACAGTAAAATATTACATATATATTTCTATATATGCAAACTTTCTGGACTGGACCATCAAGCATCAGGATTTTGCTCTTTGTAGGCCCCAAATAATTCATTCATTTCATATGAACATCCCAAAAGATTATTGAAAGCAGTGTTTCTGAAAGTGGAAAAAATCCACCCGTGGCACACATTGGGATGATGATCCAAGCTACGAAAGAAGATGCCTGTAGGATGAGCTATTTTACAAAATTTTTTATTTGCCAGGAGTAAGCTGAGTAAATAATTCTCTGAAAAGAGGATAGTAGAAAAAATCAGTGTGGGAACCTATGATCTAGAGGAGGCAGAGTTAAAGTACGTTGAGCATCATATGTTGTTGTTCGATGCCATCAAATTTGTTCTAACATAGCAAGTTCCTACACACACAGAACAAATCAATGTCTGGTCCTGCACTATCCCCACAATCCCATGGTGCGGCCACTTCAAAGCCATCTCTTTGAAGGCCTTCTTCTTTTCCTTGCCCTCTATTTTACCAAGCACGAAGTCCTTTTCCAGGGACTAGTCTCTCCCGATAACATGTTCTAAGTATTTCAGATGAAACCTTGCCGTTCTTGACCCTAAGGAGCACTCTGGCCATACTTCTTAGAAGACAGATCAGTTTATCCATGGTACTTCCAACAGTCTTCTCCAACATCACAATTCAAATGCGTCAACTCTTTTTTTATCTTCCTTATTTAATGCTCAACTTTAACATGCATATGAGGCCATTGAAAATACCAAGGCTTGGGTCAGGCACACCTTTGTCCTTTCTGGCCATATAAACCCCCCAAAATCATCAATACCAGCTAACATAAAACACCTTACCAAAGAGAAGCAATGCTAGTGATCACACCAGGGGTGACTTAATTAAACATTTCACCAGTATGGCCCACAAATGATGTTATAAATATCCAAATGGTGCTTAGCAGAAAAAAGATCCCCTACTCCAGATCTAGAAGAAGATTTTAGTGAAGTGAATAACGAGGCCAGAAAGCAGTGGGGAAGTATAAGAAAAGAATGCACACAGATCCAGCAAATAGTACTGGACCCACATCTGTTAGAGAAGGAGACTGACCATCTAAAGAAGTACGATGAAAGGTCATTAATTCCACCTGAGCCCTCCAGCAGGAATATTAGGACAGGAAAGAAAAATTTAGCAAATAAATATGCTATTTAAAGCACAGAACACTCAAAAGCTGAAGAAAGGATGCTTCTTGAAGCACACTAGCTAGAGATATTGGAACTCTGGCCCCTAACAACTCATGCTTTGGGAGCATCGATAGATTTGGCACAGAAATGTGCCTAGGATGTGTTGAGCCTTTAGTTGAAACAAATATAGTTCTACATGGGCACTTTTATAAATAAAAAAAAATGGTTAGCCAAGTAAAATAAAGCATGGGAAAGTTAAAACAGTAAACTTATTGCAGTTTGGAAGTACATGCTTATGGAGACTAGGAACAATGTCTCCTGAAAAATCCACATTTGGTGCAGCTCTGGAATTTCAGTTACACGAAGTGTACATGGAAAATGTGCCTTCCAGTCAAAGCTTATAGCAGAAGGGTATACTCCTTGTGCATTTATTATCAGACTTGAGAGAACTTTGTAACACGTCCTGACACACAACTGAATTTTGAGCATTTCTTAACTGCCATGATAACTTATTCACACCCTTGACTGTAAGTTCTGAGTAGCCACGTCAATGGAATTAGAATCTAGAGGTAAATTCTAAAGCATCTGTTATGTTAGCATAGATGACCCACCACCTCCTATCATTGTTCAATGTCATTACTCTCTTTCCAACCTGCAGTGCTCAGGTGGCATGACTCCAGCCAAAGATACTGCAGCAGAAACATGCTTGAAACTTGTAGGAAATGCCACATGCCTATTACTGAGGGAGAGAATCAGATGATGGCTCATTTCATGTGTTTCCCTGTTTTATTTTTCCTTCCTGTCCTGAAGAGTCACAGTTGTCAGGGGTCATGAGGACAACCATCAACTGAGGATGGCAGCAGAGGAGCACAAAAGGTCAGTGTCCATGATAGCAGCACCCAACATCTCCCAAAGCCGGGACGAGCTGCCTCTATAGAATTCCTGTTTGAAGAACAAATTTATTTATCATTCTGATAATTTGTAGTCTTTTACACTGACTTTCCTCATCTTTGTCACTCAAAGCCATGGAAAGAGTCTATAACATGACCCCCGAGGTGGAGATTCTTCAATTCTAAATCACTTGTCCAGTCTTTTGAATCCTACCTCTCCTCGGGTGATGGTGGGCATGTCAGGTCATGAAGTCCTCCAAGAAGCTGGAGCCCATTCCCTATCAGTGAGCTTGAGCTCCTGAGGCTGTGTCTGATTAGTAACAGAAAAAAGTACAACTCACTGCCATTGGGTTGATGCTGACTCCTAATGGCCCTAAAGGACAGGGTAGAACTGCCCCTGTGAGTTTCCATTTCTCTTTTTGTCCCTAATGTTTGGTTTAGACCCACATACATCACTTCCTCCCTTCTTTCTTTTCATCTTAATTTGATCAAAATACCTTGATATTTTAAAGAAAAAAGTTAAGTTATAAGAATTACGAAATGCTCTATTTAAATTTTGCATGTAGATACTTTGCCTAATTTTTTAAATACACAAAAATTAGGCAATGTATCTACGTATAAATTTTAAGTAGAGTATTTCTTAACTGATAGTTAGATATTCAGATAGATATTACTGCGTATGCATTGGATTGCTAACCACAAGATCAACAGTTCAAAACTACCAGCTGCTCTCAGGAGAAAGATGAGGCTTTCTACTACCAAAAAGAGCTATGCTCTTGAGAACTCTGGGAAACCTTATCTAAAGATAGAGACATCATTAATATTAAAGAAAATCATATCATCATCAATGAGGGTGGCGCATGATGGGGATCCAATGCCCATCTCTAGACAATTGGACATACCTTGCAGAGGGGTAGTGGGGAGGAGATGAGTCACTCAGGGTTCACTATAGCAATCATGAAACCCACAACCTTCCTCTAGTTCTTAAACGCTTCCTCCCCCCAACTACCATGACCCCAATTCTGCCTTGCAAACCTGGTTAGACCAGAGGATGCACAGCGGTACAGATGGGAACTGGAAACGCAGGGAATCTAGGACAGATGAACCCCTCAGGACCAGGGGAGACAGTGGCGATACCAGAAGGGAAGCGGGTGGTGGGGGGGGGCGGAAATTGATCACAGGGATCTACATATAACCTCCTCTCTGGGGGATGGGCGGCAGAGGGGTGGGTGAAGGGAGATGCCGGGCAGTGTAAGATAAGATATAATAAAAATTTATAAATTATTAAGGATTATTGGGGGAGGGGAGATGAAGGGGCGATGGGGGGGGGGAGGAAAATGAGCTGATTCCGGGAACCCAAGGGGAAAGCAAATTTGGGGAATGATGAGGGCAACAAATGTATAGGTGTGCTTTACACAATTGATCTATGTATTGTGATGAATTGTATGAGCCCCAATAAAATGATTAAATTCAAAAAAAACACTTAAAATGATTAAAAATATTGTACAGAGATTCTCAAAGTGGATCCCCGGATAAACAGTATCTCCTGAGAATTGTTAAAAATGCCCATGCCTCAGAGCAATGAAGTCTCCAGGCAATACCAAAAATAGACTTTGGGGCCAGGGCGAGGCGTCCCATCAGACTCCACTGGAAAATACTCCTAAAGGTCAAAAAACAGACCTGGAACTATTTATAGGCTTTTCTTTTTGTTTGTCATTGTTATTTTGTTGTTTGGTTTTCTTTTGTTGCTTTGTTTTGCTCTGTCTTGTTTTTTGTGCATTTTTTTCAAATCATTTTATGAGAGACACATATAACTCATCACAATCCATGCATACATCAATTGTGTAAATCACATTTGTACATTCATTGCCCTCATTATTCTCAAAACATTTGCTCTCCACTTAAGCCCCTGGAAAGGGCTCCTCATTTTCCCCCCTCCCTCCCAACTCTCTCCCCTTCATGAACCCTTGATAATTTATAAATTATTATTTTGTCATATCTTACACTGTCCGACATCTCCCTTCACCCACTCTTCTGTTATTCATCCCCCAGGGAGGAGGTTATACGGAGATCCTTGCAATCAGTTCCCTCTTTCCACCCCATCCTCTCTCCACCCTCCCAGTATTGCCACTCTCACCACTGGTCCTGAAGGGATCATCTGCCCTGGATTCCCTGTGTTTTTTGTACATATTATTATTTCTGCAGGTCTGTCTAGATAAGATAGGCAGGATAAACAATCTGGAGGAGAAAACAACAGGACCAACAATGGCAGAGGGGAGGGATGAGGAAGTGGGTGTTAATGAACCCAGGGACAAAAGAACAACAAATGATCCAAGCAAGGAGGGTGTAGGAGGTGTGGTAGGGCTTGTCAAGTGCAATGTAACCAAGAGAAATTACTGAAACCCAAATGAAGGCTGAGCATGATAGTGGGACAAGAGGAAAGTAAAGGGAAATAGAGAGGAAAGAACTAGGAGGCAAAGGGCATATGTAGAAGTCTAAATAAAGGCATGTACATATGTAAATATATGTATATATGATGATGGAGAAATAGAGCTATGTGAATATATTTATAGGTTTAGTATTAAGATAGCAAATGGACATTGGGCCTCTTCTCATGTGCTCCCTCAATGAAAGAACACTTTGTTCTAGTAAACTAGCATTCCATGATGCTCACCTTCCAGACGAAATTCTGGAAGACAAAGCAGGTGCATAAGCAAATGTGGTGAAGAAAGCTGATGGTGCATGGCTAACAAAAGACATAGCATTTGGGGACTTAAAGGCTTGAAGATAAATAAGAGGCCATCTAGCCGAGCAGTAACAAAGTCCACTTGGAAGAAGCACACCAGCCTGTGTGATCATGAGGTGTCAATAGGACCAGGTATCAGATATCAAAGAACAAAAAATCATATAATTGTTAATGAGGGGGAGTGTGGGGACCCAATGCCTATCTGTAGGCAACTGGACATCCCCTTACAGAAGGGTCACTGGGAGGAGACAAGCCAGTCAGGGTGCAGTATAGCATCGATGAAACACACAACTTTCCTCTAGTTCTTTAATGCTTCCAACCCCACCCTCCACTATCATGATCCCAATTCTACCTTACAAATCCGGCTATCCCAGAGGATGTACCCTGTTACAGCTGGATACACAGGGAATCCAGGACAGATAAACCCTGGATTATAATCAGGACCAATAATGAGAGTAGCGATACCAGGAGGGTAAGGGGAAAGGTGGAAGAAAAATAGGGAAACTATCACAATGATCTACATATAACCCCCTCCCTGGGGGACAGACAACAGAAAAGTGGGTGCAAGGGGACAGCAGTCAGTGTAAGACATGAAAAAATAATCATAATTTATAAATTATCAAGGGTTTGAGAGGAGGGAAGTGGGGAGGGAAGGGACAAAATGAGGAGCTGATACCAAGGGGTCTGGTAGAAAGCAAATGTTTTGAGAATGATGATGGCAACAAATGTACAAATGTGCTTTACACAATGGATGGATGGATGGATGGATTGTGATAAGAGTTGTACGAGCCCCCAAGAAAATGATTTTTTAAAATGCTTGTTCCTAGGAAGAACCACAGACTTACTGAATCAGGAACCCTAGGGGTGGGTGGTAGTCATCTATGTTATGCCAAGGCCTCTGTGGGAGTTTTACTGATACTGACGTTTGAAAACTACTGCTCTAGACTTCAAGCTGTACAGCTCTCTCTCTCTGAGTCACATTAAAAACATTAATTTATACATGCAAGCTCCTTAAAGACAAGAAAGGTGTCTTATCTATCAGTGTGTCATGAACACATAGTAAAGTTCCTCCCACAGAAAGTACAGTCTATAAGATGCACATGCCAATGAATGAATCCCAGAATAACAGTGGTAAGACTTTTTTAACTCAGGCCCAGATGACACAAAAACAAAGGCAACTGATTCAAAAATTTGCTCAGAAGTAAAACACATGAAACACCAGGCACAATTCTTTTCAGTCTTTACTATAACACTGGCATATAATTTTTTTATTTTAATAGATCATTTTATTGGGGGCCTTTACAGCTCTCATAGTAATCCATACATCAATTGTATCAAACGTATTCGTATATGTTGCCATCATCATTTTCAAAACATTTTCTTTCTACTTGAGCCCTTAGTATCAATGCCTCTTTTTGCCCTCCCTCTTTCACCCTCCCAACCTCGTGCCCCCTTGATAAATTATAAATTATTATTTTCATATCTTA
>NW_022111371.1:3882529-3884913 GCF_000313985.2 Echinops telfairi
AAGTTATTTACTCTATTTCCTTTTACTTTTCTCCTGTCCCACTATCATGTTCAACATTCATTCGACTCTCAGTGATTCCTGTTGGCTACATTGCACTTGATCAAACCCCACCAGCTCTTCTACACATTCTTCACCATAGATTTCAGATCTCTTGTTGTTCTCCCTGGGTTTGTTGGCTCCCCCTCCCTTTCTCCCACCTCCCCTTCACCCCTGTCCCCCCAGGAACTGTTGGTTCCATTGTTATTTCCTTGGGATTGTTTGTCTTCTCTATCTTATATAGACATGAAAAAAAAAGGAAAAACAAAAGAGGGCCTATAAGTAGTTCCAGGTCTGTCTGCTGCCACTTATGAATGTTTTCTGACCAAGTCTGATGAGGTGCCTTGCCCTACCCTCCAAGTCTGATGTCTATTTTCAGGATTTCTCAGGGACTTCTTTGCTTTACTCCCCTTGCTGCTCTGTTGTACTCCCTTCATGTGTCGTGCAGTGAGGGGTGGGTGTCAGACTGGGCACAGTTCCCACACTATGTCTCTTGTGCTGTCCCCTGAACCACTGTGTGTCATTGAGGGGATGTCATGCCTCATGTTGGGGCTGGCCCTGGTGTCCTCACTGCTTTGGCTGCTCTGAGCAGGAGTGTCTCATCAGAGTTTGGTGGACCAGGATGTGGTCCACTCCCAGTTACATCATTTTGCCATTTCTCTTTTCTACTGTGAGTTAAATTTTACATGTAGCAAAAGACATCAACCATACATATACAATATCAAATTTCAAACTGGAGTGAACATGTATGAAGTTGCCACCCATATTAAGAAGTAGAATTTTGATGAAATTATTTAAAAGTCTCTATGTGTTTCAACCACCACTTATCTGTCAGTTTGTTCTTCTGTTGTGACAACCATATCTATGAACTTCCCCAAATGGAATACATCTGTGAGAAAAAAAAGGATGGAGAAGCTTAATAGTAGCAGCTAAAACCAGGCCAGGGGCTGAATGTGATTTAAACCATCAATTGCTCATATGGAACCTCAGATTGAAGCTGAAGAAAATTAAAACAATTTTATGAGAGCACAAATATGACCTTGTGTCTATCCCATCTGAATTTCAAGAACATCTCAAGAACAAATTCGTTACATTTAGCACTAATGACAGAATTAGTGTTAAATGTAACGAATTTGTTCTTGAGATGTTGTAGAAGGACATCAAGCACGTTATTCATGAAGAAAGCAAAAGATTGTTAAAAAGACAAGAAAGAAGGAAAAGATCCAAGTGGAGGTCAGAAGAAACTTGGAAACTTGCTCTTAATCGTAGCCTCACTAATTCAAATGAAAAAAGTAATGAGGCCAAATAACTGAACAGAAAGGACAGCTCAATAAAACAAAATAAAATATTATAATGAAATGCGTAAAGACAGAATTATAAAAACAAAATTAAAAATATGCTCAGCTTATTTGAAAAAAACAGAACTCAGAAAAACAAGCAAGTCTCAAGTTACAATATTGAAAGATTCTGTGAATAAAATATTAAAAGACTCTAGAAGCATCCAAAGAAGATGGAAAGAATGTATAGAATTCCTGTACCAAAAAGAACTATAGTAATCAACATTCCACCAATTCAGAAGGCAGTATATGAGCAAGAACCAGTGGTACTGACGGAAGAAACTCAAGCTTAACTGAAAGCATTATCCAAAAACAAGGCTCGAGGTATGGAGGGTACACTAATTGAAATGTTTCAAGAAGCTGATGAAGCATTGGAAGCCCTGACTCATCTAAAACAGGAAATTTTGAAGATAGCTATTGAGACAACTGAGTGAAAGAGTTCTATATTTGTACCCATTCCAAAGAAAGGTGAACAAATGGAATTTAGAATTATAGAGTATTAATGTGATATCATTAATATCACATTCATGTAGAATTTTGCCGAACATCAATAGCTAACAATAATTGCTTATTACATTGTACATTGACAGGAACTACAAGAGATGGAAGCTAGATTCTGAAGAGGATATGGATTAAGAGATGCCATTGCTGATGTCAGATGGATCTTGGCTGGCTGCAGAGAATGCCAGCAACATGTTTACTTGTATTTTATTGACTCTGCCCAGAAATTCGGCTGTGTGGATCATAGTAAACGATGAATAAGCTTAAGAAGAATGAGAATTCTAGAACACTTCATTGTGCTCAATAATGTCTGTTTCAACTATATAAGGGAGAATGTGGCTCCAAGATTGGAGGAAGATTCACTAACAATCTTGGATAAGCAGATGACATACTCTTACTTTATTGAAGTGGAGAGAACTTGAAATACATACTGATGAAGGTCAAAGGTTATATAGCCAGACTACTACCTTAAGAATGGATTACACTTCAACTTAAAGAAATAAAAAATTC
>NW_022111371.1:3885999-3887784 GCF_000313985.2 Echinops telfairi
GATTTGGTGATGGAAATGAAGATGTAGATCACATGGTAGAATTTTTGAAAATCAACAAAGCTAAAGAATGTTTAGCTGTCAAGAGACAGTTGTGGAAACAGAACAAGGGCACCCTGCATGGTTAAAATCAGGAAAGTTGTGCATCAGGGTTGTATTCTCTCACCATACTTGTTCCATCTGTATGCTGAGCAAATAATCAGAGAAGCTGGATTATATGAAGAAGACTAAGGCATCAGGATTAGAAGAAGGCTTATTAACAACCTGTGATATTCAGATGACATAAACTTGCTTGCTGAAAATGAAGGGGACTTGAAGCACTTGCTGATGAAGATAAAGGATTCCAGCCTTCAAGGTTGACTATGTCTCAATGTAAACAAAACTGAAATCCTCATCACTGGATCAATAAGAAACATCTTGATAAATATAGAAAACGTTGAAGTTATTAAGGATTTTGTCTTGCTTGGATCGATCCACAATCAAAGCTCATGTAAGCAGCAGTCATGAGATAAAAAGATGCATTACGTTAGGCAAGTCTGATGCACAAGACTGTTTTTTAATAGTGAAAAGCCAGGATGTTACTTTGAGAACTAAAGTGCACCTGCCCCAAGTCATGGTATTTTCAATTTCCTCATATGCCTGTGAAAGCTGAAGATTAAATGACGAAGACTGAGGAAGATTTGATGTATTTGAATTGTAGTGTTGGAGAAGAATATTGAACGGACCATGTACTAAAAGAGCAAACTGTTCTGTCTTGGGAGAAGTACAGGCAGAGTGTTCCTCAGAGGCAAGGATGGTGAAACCTCATCTTACACATATTAGACATGTTGTTAGGAGAGACCAGCCCCTGGAGAAGAACATCATGTTTGGTAAAATAGGAGGGCAGAACTGTGCAATGCTTTGTTCTATTGTGCATAAGGTAACCATGTATTGTAACCAAGTCAATAGCACCTACCAACAAGAACACAGTGGTATAATGAGCGATGAATTGAACTCCTAGCTCCAGCATCAGCAGTTTGAACCCAGCCGCCTACAGGAGAACCATAATATTCCCTACTTCTATATAGATTTAAAGTCTTTGAAACTTAAAGGGGGAATTTCTACTCTGTTGTATAGGTCACTGAGTTGGAATTCACTCAGTGGCAGTGAATTTTTTAATATCTATCTATCTATCTAGGCAGTCCAGTGTGCTTTATATATATTTTCAGCCTTTGTTCCAATAGTCCAGTGTCATAACTTCTTCACTTTTATAATTTGCTGAAGCAAGTATCACCTTCTTCTCCTGAAGGGTGATGGCTATGCCTAGTCTTTCGAATTCTCATATAAATTCTAAGATCAACCTACCATGTTACAAAATGATGGTGGTTGTGATTGGTTTTGCATACTAGGTCAATTTTGAGAGAACTTATATCTAAAATGGAACTGTGTTAGTCCAGGTTGACTAGAGAAACAAATTGAGGGAGACTCATATGTGTATTAGAATCAGCTTTATATAAAGAGCAATTATATATTGAGAAAACATCCCAGCCCAGTCCAGATCAAGTGCATAAGTCTAATAATACCCTATATGTCAATACTAGTCCATAAATTCCACTTTAGATTCATGCAGCCATGCAAATGACGCTGAAAGCAAGAAGATCACAGGTCAGTGGGCAGCAAATCTTGTGGATCCAGTCATAATGGAAGCATCTCAGTGCTGGCATGGGTCTCCACATGGCTCCTCCAGTTATAGGGCTCTGGCTCAATTGGTATAGCTCCATCTGGCTCGCTATCAGAAATACTTCACCA
>NW_022111371.1:3888653-3893631 GCF_000313985.2 Echinops telfairi
TTCCTGTAAACCAAGTCCACTGGTGTCAGTGGCCAAACTCAACCAGTCTCTCTATTGCTCCTTTTCTCCCACTTCCACTCAACAAGTGGGTCTAGGTGGTAACCTATCAAGCATTTCAGGCTGCTACAGGCTTCCTTTAACTTTTGGTCCTAGAAAGGGGTGTTTTTTCATGGTTCCAGACTTTTCCAGCCTCAAGCACAAACCATTATTTTAAAATTCAAAAATCCAAAGGGTTCCTTTTTCCCCCCTTCAATCTGTCAATAGCCCCTTGGCAAATGTCCTGAGCACTCAAGACACTGGGTGAGGCTTATAATTTCAGAATCTTCCTTGCAGGCATGTCCTAAGCCATTTGAAGATTTCAAATTGGTGGCTGAACCAGTTAGCTTACATACTCTCTGTTTTCACCCTTCCCAACAATTATTTCTATCAATCATTGTATCAATATTAAAAGCAGGATAAATCAATATAAAAAAGTAGAATCAGATCCTAAATTCAATTCTTAAAACAGTCAAGTTCAGCCGTTACTTACCTTAATCCTTAAACTATTCCATTGATACAAAATATGGCCTTAGGCCTCTGACTGAATTGCCTCAAGCCAGGAACAGGCCTTCTGTCAGCCATTTTGACCTTCTGTCAGCCATTTTCACTAAGCAGCTCTGAGAAATTCAAGGGGCGAGCTCAAAATATACATTAAAAACATTCATTTTTGCCATTTCAAACAGGAATAACCAAAGACAACAATCAAACAAAAGAATCAAAACTTTAACTTCTCATGTCCTTTGCAGAAAACAACCCAGTAAACTGCATGGCTATATCTGACCTCTGGTTAGCCAAAGAATAAAAACTACCTTGAGGCAGAGGTTAAGCATGCATCTACTCTACATTTTTATGATTTTTGTCTCTAGTAACCAACTCCCAAGATACTATAATGCGTTCGTGCAGGTTGACTAGAGAAACAAATCCAGGGAGACTCATATGTGTATAATAATGAGCAATTATACATTGAGAAAAATCCCAACCCAGTCCAGATCAAGTCCATAAGTCCAATATTACCCCAAATGTCAATATATGTCTATAAATTCCTCTTTAGACTCACGCAGCCAAGCAATGACGCTGAATGCAGAAAGATCACAGGCCAATGGGTGGAAAATCTTGTGGATCCAGTGGTGGTGGAAACATCTCAGTGCTGGCATAGGTCTTCACTGGCTCCTCCAAGCCCAGGGCTCTGACTCTATCAGCGTAGCTCCATCTGTCATGTCATCAGAAATGCATCTGAGCTTTCAACTGGGAAACAGATAGACAGCCTTTCCATGTGTTCTGGGCTTCCTTACAACGTGGTGACTGAGTATTAAAAAAATGAATATTCTGAAAGAGGAGTGTGTGCAATAGCATCACTTCTGATCATAGCATTATATTTTAACCCCAAAGAGAGGATACAGGTTCAAGGTCTTGTATGAAGAAAAGACAACCATGCTGTAAGCAACATATATGATGATGTTGGTGGAACCATCTTAGAAACACAATTTGTAGTAATATCATATGTACCAAGGAATCACATGAAAATAGTAGCCATGTTGGCAATGCTGACTCTTATACTTTTTATTCCTTATCTATCTTTTTTCTTGTCAAACTATATCAAAACAAAAGTTGACATTGAGTAGATTCAGATTCATGGTGACCCCATGTGTGTCACAATCATGTGCTCCACAGGGTTCCACGGGTTGGTTTGTCAGATAGATCACCAGACCTTTTCTTTAAGGAACTCCTGGAGACTCTTCAATCTCCAGCCTTTCCAGTAGCACCCAAATGCTTGTGACAGTCTCTACCACCCAACAAACAGGTCACTTTAACATCATCCTTAATAGAATGAATAATAGATATCCTATCACAAAGGGAATGATTTTAAACATTCCATTATTAACACTGACTCACTGTAGGCTGATATGTATGATGACAGGGCATCCTGTATCTCCCATCAAGAAAGGACTGGCTGCCTACTTTTGAGGATTATGGTCTGTCATGCCCCTTGGAATCTGCCTCAGTTGCTAAGAGTTGCTATATCTGAGATCACACCAGGCCAGCGGTATCTCAGGCAGTCACATTAAACGCTGACTATATGAGTGCTCTATCTCTGATGGGTTTTACTGACTCCAGAACTCACAGACTGTTTCCTGAGGCTTTGTTGAGCCAGTTTCTCAATTCACCTCTTCTTCTGTCCAATCCTGCTTTCTTCCACTTCCCTTCCCAGAAAGAGAGCACAGATGCAGATTTCTCAGTATCTGCCTCCAATGGACCCATCATGTAACTGTTGGCACAGGGGGTAGTTGAGGGGCCAAATTATGAGATGGTGTTTGAGGAATGGAAGGAAGACCTCACTTGTGATGGTTAGAGTTGATGTCAACTAGATATACTTGGGTAAAGGAGCCCAACATATCGGTCAGACCACACCGCCTGAAGATACCTCGTTGAAGGTGTGGCCTTTTGTATAAGAGAGAGACCCTCAGCAGAGCTGGGATCTCTCTTACCCCTTTACCTTCTGCTGAATCCCAATCCTATATCTCGTTTGTCAGATTCCTGCTGTGTAGTAGTGGACTGCCAACCTTAGATTCATTCAGTTGACCTCAGGTTCATTTACCTCTGCATCCAACAGCCTGTGGCCCTCTTGCTTCATCATCTTACTTCCTGTTGGTCAGCTTCCATAGCTGAATGAGTCAAGAGGAGCTTCTAGCATACATGTGACTCTATAGACTTAAATCAGACTGGACTTAACTACTTTTGCAACTGTCCAAGTCATTTCTTGATATAAATATTTTGCTGTGAATGTACTTGATACATGGGTGTATGAATTGTTATAAGAGCTGTTAGATCCCCCTATAAAATGATTTAATAAAAAAAACTTGCTGTGTACACACACACACACACCCTCATACACAAGCTTTGCTCGACTGTCTTTGCATCTCTGGAGAACATGTCCAGGCACAGCACTCCTCATGGGAAGTGGACCCCGGAAAGCTTTTGGCAGAGGTAGTGGTCCAATAGTTATGTTTCCTCAAGGTGACTTGGGCGCATATGCCTGCCGGTGAAAGATGATGCATTGAAAGGATGGAAAGATTAGGCATTTGAGAGGTCTGGAAAAAAATAATAACTATATGTATAATAAGATTGGATGGATGTTGCTAAGAACATTTGATGTTCTACAACATGTTAGGCAGAATCACAGGTGACTGATAGGCAGTGAAAGCCTTACACCCACAAGTAGAAGTCACTGGAGAACCAATCCAGTCTGGATCTGAGCCATGCAACTTCAACAATGCAACTACAATCCCACTTGCTCAAGCAGACATGCATTCCATACACATTCCCTACTTATTTCTGCTCTGGCTACCTGATCTTCATTTAGCTCCTTATGTTGAGGAGCAACCTGGTAAAAGGAGATACCCAAACCGAACCGAACTCACCAGTGTACTCAATTCTGACTCAGAGGGGCTGGTCCTTTCAAAGGGATGGCCTTTCAGATAGCAGCCAAG
The DNA here is from genome assembly GCF_000313985.2 of Echinops telfairi. Taxonomy (NCBI): domain Eukaryota; kingdom Metazoa; phylum Chordata; class Mammalia; order Afrosoricida; family Tenrecidae; genus Echinops; species Echinops telfairi. Next base: position 3,892,181 of record NW_022111371.1, read on the forward strand.
TGTGTTAACCATTGTGCTCCAGGCTCCTAAAGGGAGATGAGGAGGATGAAGTGAAACCTCCATCACTGTAATGAGGTTTGTAGCAGAAACTGGTACTCCTCATCACCCTCTTAATAGCCATGCAGCTTGGTGTGGTGACTTAATTGCCTGCAATCACAGGCCCATCTTATTCCAAAGGGGTTTGAGCTGCACTTCCCCATTCATAATTGCAAGTTGATTAGCTAATGTCCTCACCATTTTCCCAGTCCCTTTTCATGTAACTGATGCCTTACTCTCCTCAACTAAGCAGAGTCAATGTCATCTCCCAAAGATAGTGTTACTCTTCTTTGCTGCACTTCCAATAGAGCAGTAATAAACAGTCATGCACATCCCACTTACTGTATATACTCGTGTATAAGCTGAGTTTTCAGCACATTTTTAATGCTGTTTTTGTGGTAAAATTAGGTACCTTGGCTGATATTTGGCTATGCTTATAATCAAGTAAATATGGTATATAGATTTTCTGCAATTAACTATTGGGATATTTGTTAGAGGTTTGAATGCTGGGTCAAAGAATCAATCACACAACACAATCAATTATGCCGACTGCCGGAACATCATAGGCCAGTGGGTGGAAAGTCTTGTGGATCCAGTGGTGGTGGAAGTATCTTAATGCTGGCATGGGTATCCATGTGGCTCCTCCAGCTCCAGGGCCCTGGCCATCATCAGTTTGTTTCCATGTGGCTTGTCAACAGTAATGTCTCACAGGAAGATAAGGAGAGAGAATGTGTCTATCTGGCCTCCAGTAAGCTACTTATCTCTGTCATGCCTCCAAATGAAGTCATCAAGGTGGGACCTGGTTGACAGACTAAACTCCACCCCTCACTATTACGTCTCAAGTTGACACCAGATTATGTAACTAGTACACTTGACCACTTCAGTCTTTTCTCCATTTATCATGATGCTACCTATTTGTCCAGTTGTGAGGATTTTGGTCTTCTTGACACCGAATTGTAATCTGCACTGAAGGCTGCAATATTTGCTCTCCATCAACACATGCTTCAAGTACTTCTCACTTTTAGCAAGCCAGGTTGTGTCATCCTCGTACTGTACAATGTTGACAAATCTTCCTCCAATCCTGATGCCACATTCTTTTTTATATAATCCAGCTTCTCTTGTTATTTGCTAAGTATACAGATAGAACAAGTAGGTGAGAGGATACAACCCTGTTGTATCCCTTTCATCATTTTAAACCATACAGAATCCCCCTATTCTATTCCTACAATTTCCTCCTGATTTGTGAATGAGCTCCTCATGCGCAAAATGGAATGTTTTGGAATTCCCATTATTCTCAAGGGTAGTCAGAGTTTTTTTTATGATCTACAAAGTCAAATGCCTCTACATAGCCCATTAAACACAAGTAAATATCATTCTGGTATTCTCTGGTTTGAGTGTGAATTCATCTGACATCA
>NW_022111371.1:3894234-3897316 GCF_000313985.2 Echinops telfairi
GTATAGCCAGACTGTATCTTAGAAGCAAAGATGGTGAGACTTCCCCTCACATACTTTGGATGTATTGTAAGCAGAGACCAGTCCCTGAAGAAGAACAACATGCTTGGTAAAGTACATGGGCAGGGAAAAAGTGGATGGCCCACAATGAGATGGATTGACACAGTGGCTGCCACCATGGGCTCAAGAATAAGAACAATAGTGAGGCTGGGGCAGGACCCAGCAGTATTTCGTTCTGTTGTTCACAGAGTTGCTATGGGTTGGAATCAACTCAATGGTGCCTCACAATAACAATGTGTGTGCTGATTATCCTTATGAGATTATTGTTAGGTTCCTTATTCGATTACAAGTGATTACAAGTCATAACAATCTCATGTGACATAATCGAACTGCCCTAGTTCAGTGTTCTTGGCTGTAATCTTTGTGGAAATAGATTTCCCAGTCTTTCTCAGGGAAGCCCCAAGGACCAGGTCATTGACTCAGAATCCCAGTGAGCTGACTGTTCTTTGATTATAAGAACTTTGAAATTAACATGTTGTCTTAAACAATACCAGCTCTTATGGCAACTTTGGGTATTTTTCACCAAAGTCCTTTCATGTAAACGATAGCCTCTAATGACCAAACACCTAGTCTACGAACATACAAGAAAATAATGAAGGCACTGGCCTGAAACCTTTGTTCCCTGAGTGTCACTGACTGGTAGCCTTTCAACAGCAGGAAGTCACCACCGACAAAGATCATTTACCCACCACTGCAAGGAGCCACCCAATCTTTGCATCTGGCTCAAGCCAGCTACTTGAATGAGCCCAGCTAAAATAAAATACTAATATGAATTCTTCTTTCACTCTCTCCGATGAAAGTGACATATGGAAAAGCCTCTTTCTCAGCACATGATCTATAATTCAAACAGAAGTGCTGCCTACTTCCTCATTAGCTAAATTGTATTCATCGCAGGAAGCAGCTTTTGGTAGCAATATCGATCAGCAGGAAGTAAGATGGGAAAAATTAACACAACTTGAAAACCTTCCTCTCTGGGGTGTAACTCACCATCTGGGGATGATTTATTAGGAAAGGAACAAGGAAACACTGTCCATCTATTACTTCTCTGTTTTACATATACAGTCAGTTCTCATTAACCTGGGTCCCACCAAAGCAGGCTTTGCAATAATTGAGAAGTGATATTTGTGATTTGCATGGAAGGCAAAATTCCATGCAAATAACTCAACTTGGAACTTAGATATTTATAGTATATGTAAGCCAGGTACACTCTTCTTCACGTCTTAATTGTTTTTATATGTAATCGTGCATAAATAGAGGCTTTAAAAAGTCCATGGAAAATTCCATTTTCTTTCTATTCCATTTTTTCCATGAATGTTGAGGTCCCCTTGCATAATACCCACAATGTATGCAGTGGGTGAAATGAGTATCTCTGATCGCTTTAACATCCCCACCGTTCAGCTCCATCGATCATTCAAACTTCTATGTCCCTCGTTTTAGATTAAAAGCATTTTGTATGATATGAACAATTCACATTTATACTGTGCATCGAGAGATTCAACCTAAGGAATAGAGAGATCATTTAAAATAAATAGTCAAGGTAAAAGTGCAGTAAAATCCTTGTTACAGAGCTCTGCTTGGAGAAATTCACACACACACATGCAAAACTACCTAAAAATTGTTACTGGAGATCCACATTATCTTTTCTTTTATGTGTTCTAATAATTGAACAATTAACAGTCTGCAAGTAAATTAAAACAAAATTACAATCTCATAAATCCATTATCCAAGTTATTTTTACTAATTTCCTGTTTACAGTACTCCAGTTCAAAATTGTTTTTACCCCTTACTCCTCTTATTTTTAAATTAGTGCATTCCTCCAAATGAAGCTTAAATGAGTTGAATAAAAAACAAAATGTTTTTAAAGAATATAATTGACCCAAATAATTGCATGTGAATTTGAAGTTAATGGGAGGGGATCTATCATGAGACAAGAATAATAGGAGGAGGTAAATTGCACACAATTAGTCATTTATTCTATTCACATCTCTTCTGTGTTTGTGATAAATTTCCAATTTGTTGTGACGTGATTTCAAATTAAAGCTAACAATCAACTGTAGATCAATGTTTGGGTAACAGCAAAAATTGTAAGTGTCTTCTTGACAAGGCACTCGCTGCCTATTGAGCTGATTCCGACTCCTGGAGACCCCATCGAACAAGGCAGACCTGTGCCTGTGGGTTTCCAAGACCGCACCTCTTTACTACGGGAGTAGAAACAGCCCCAACTTTGTGCTGGTGCTTTAAGCTGCTGACTTTTATGACCTAACACCATCAGTCCAGGGGGAAATTTCAAAGAGAAATCAGACCCAACTTCATGCCATTGACTTGTATTCTAGCTACAGAGAAAAATGACTATACATGGCAAGTAATATACACATATAGAAGGCATATAGATTCAATTGATTCTGACTATAAAATGTAGGATATGTGTGTTTGTGTGTGTGTATATATATGTGTGTGTGAATACAGTATATATATATTCACACATATATATATGTGTATATATATATATATATTACATTTATCAAGTTGATTCTGACTCACAGTGACCTTGTCAGACAAAGCAGAACTGCCCTATAGGTTTTCAAGGTTGTAACCCTTTAAAGTGACAAAGTGCTGTCCCTCTTTCCCATGATGAGGCTGGAAGGGGAACAACCCACTGTCAGTTGACATCCAATTTCTGTGGCCACTGCACTCCAGCTCACGGGGACCTTTACATAAGATAAAAAACAACAACAGAACGATAATAAAACAGTGCCTGGTTGTGCACCATCCTCATGATCGTGGGTTTAGTGGGGGTCATTGTATGGCTGTAGGGCTGATCCATTTTGGGAGCTTCCTTGTTTGTGCTGATCCTCAACTTTATCAAATAGAAACATTGCATTTCCTCCCACAGTGGCACGGTGAATAGTGTTATATGAAAGTGTGCTGTATGCTGGTTTGTGCCATGGTGCCAAGTAAAGGAGAGTGGAAGCTTTCTGATCATCAAATTCTGTCTTAAAGAGATAGAGTCTAGGCCTGAGGCTGG
>NW_022111371.1:3900106-3902678 GCF_000313985.2 Echinops telfairi
TATCAAATAACACTCACCTTTCCAAGAGGTCTTCCTAGAGAAAAGAGGGAGCATCAGCAAGAAGCAATTGGTGGCATCTTAGAATAAGTTTAGGTAGAATCCTAAGTCCTGATTAGGAATTTGTTGTTTTCAAGAAATTGATAAAATAGAACCTCACAATTCAGAACAATTTAGAAGAGACATAATTCAGGCTCTCCACCCTCTCTCAGTCTGGTAAATCTGATCCTCTTTATGAACTTGAATTTTGGTCTAACGTTTTCTCCTCCTCTGTCCAGTCACTTCTGCTGCCATTTCAGTCAGAGCAGTTGGTGGTGGTAGCTAGGCACCATCTATTTCTTCTGATCTCAAGCAAGTGGAGGCCATGTTTCACGTCATTCCTTAGTCCTTTGGATTAATTGTATACATATATAGATCTATACACATACATATTTGTAAAAGTTATATCTATATAACATCTATATATCTCCAACTCTATATATGCTATAATTCTACATGCCCCCCCATCCCTGCTGAGTTTATAGAACTACTTACACATACATTTGTACATTACTGGTTGTTATTGGTGTCACTTATGCTGTTGGTGGCAGGATTACACATGTGGCAGGATTACACATATAATAGGATTAGCCATTGTTGGCTTTCACTTTTCCATAATTCAGGTGTCTTCCTTTACATTGTGCTGACTTCCCCCACACTGTGATGGATTTTCCCTTAAAGAATGTTCAAAAGTCATCTTCTATCCAGTTAGTGATTTCCACCACCACCACACACTCCTTTTCATCTCTGGAAACCCTCAGAGAAAGTTTCTTTCTGCATGTTTAACTATTCTTGACTTTATCATAGCAGTCTCATAAAATATTTGTCCTTTTGTTATTAACTTCTTTTCACTCAACATGTTTTCTAGGTTCATCTATGCAGTGAGCTGTTCTGCAGATCTATTGTTAGTCTTTAAAGTTACATAGCATTCTATTTTACATTTGTACCATAATTTATTCATCCGTTGATGGGCAAATAGGTTGTTGCCATCTTTTTGGCTACTGTATTTTCAATGAACACAGGTGTTCTTCTATCTAGTCAAGTCATAGCTCTTATTTCTTCAGGGCATACGAGTATACCTAAGACTTGGAAGGTCGGATCATGTGTTGTTTCTAGCCATTCGATTTTTCCATGGCTATTCTTTCATAAATTGGCAGCCTATTGCTCCTTCTTGGTATGTTCTTAGTCTATAAGCTCCGCTGAAAGACCTCCACAACATGGGTGACTCAGATAGTAATCCTGGGGGCATAAATTCGAGCACCCCAGCAACCTGCACACCATCACAGTATGACAAACTGAGAAACAAGTGGTAGAACGAATGCACAGAATCTCTAGATCAAAAAGAAATAGTCCACATTCCACCATTTCAAAAGCTACATATGCTCAACAACCAATAATATTGAAGGAAGAAGTCCATGCTGAACTGCAGGCTTTGGGAATTGGAGTAACAATCAAAATAGTTCAACTAGCTGAAGGTAGCACTGGAACTGACAGGTTGGCTATTTTACAATTAGAGAAGTTAACAGGTTGCCATAAGCCAGGGAAATAATCCTTACTGTTTACTGATTTGTAGCCCTGGAAACATTCACTAGTCTATGCCCCAGGCCAGAGGTTGGACACGCCTCCACCCTTCATCTTTCTTTGCCTACTTTGACAGCAACCCTTCTTCCCACAGCACTCTACATCTATGCTAGGTTTGATAAGTCATTATAATGGAGACACAGAATATATGGACAAGACTACTGTTTTAGGCGTGAGGTGGAGGTGGGAGTGAAATACTACTGATTAAGGGGGGAGGAAAGTTTAGGGAAAGATTTATTTTCTTACATCTATAATCAATGTTCATGGAAACAGCAGTGAAGAAATCCAGTGATGCACTGCATTGGGTAAACCGACTGCACAAGATCTCTGGAAAGTGCTGAAGAGCAAGGGTGTCACCTTGAGGACCACGGTGCACCTGACCCCAAATCTTGGTATTTTCAATCCTCAGGTTGATGTAAAAGTTGGAATTTAGTCAGGAAGACCTTCGACGAATCAATACACGTGAATTATGGTGCTGGCAAAGAATATTGAAAGCCTCATGGACCGTCAAGCAAAAACCAACAAACAGAACTGCCAAGGAAGAAGTAGTGCCTGAACATTCCTTGGAAGCAAGAATGGTGAGACTTTGTCTCATGTGCTGTGGACATGTTATCAGAAGAGATCAGTTCCTGGAGAAGGGCATCATGCTTGGTAGCGTAGAGGGGCAACAAAAAAGAGGAAAGACCCCTGACCAGAGAAATTGGCACGGTGGTTGAAACAATAGACTCAAACATAACAATTGTGAGGATGGTGGGAGACCATCCTTCTTTTGTACCAAGGGTCACTATGAGATGGAACTGACAGGATGGGGCACTTAACAAGTACAGAAGTTAACAGGCTACACATCCACGAGCAGTACACAGTCAGGATACAGCCGCCGCTCCACATCAGCAGCATATCTCCTCAGCCTGTAGGCAAGCCTCTTTCTGGTCCTCAGCCTCTCACTCACATCATC
>NW_022111371.1:3905064-3906010 GCF_000313985.2 Echinops telfairi
CCTCAAGGCCTGGTGGGCCAGGATGTCAGCACCATTCCTTGTTTGTTCCTATCCTCTCCTTGCTTCTGCCTGTAATCTCAGCCTGTCTCCTTTGGTCTGCCCTAGGTCTCCATGCAGCAGCCTTTGGTGCCTTTGATCTCGACCTCTAGCACCTTAGAGAGAGATCTTAAACATGCTCCACTTCTTACAGAAAAACTTCCCGGGGTTTTTCTCTGTGTTTCTGCCTCTGGGATGGTTCTTATATGTGGAGGGATGGATTTGATGGAGGTGTCTTTTTTGTCTTTCAGCAGACCATAACCAAAAGGAAAACAAAGGAGAGTGACTTAAGTCTCACCGACTAGTAAGGTTATATTTAAGGGTATATTTCACCTTAATCTCCTACCAGAATTCCCTCCAAAATGGGAGTATAGCCACAGGCAGAGGCTATAGGGGATTGTGGTTAGAAAAGCCATATTAATGGATGATATCACACACACACACAGTGATCGTGAGGATTTGGGGGCCAACATGGCACCTGTGAGAAGATGTGGGTGGAATTTGGCCTATCAAGCAGGACACAGCCTGATGATCTCCCTGGGAGGACAACCAAGATAGGTAGCTCTCTGGAGGTTGGCCTCTCTATGTGCCTTCACCTTCCTGCTTGCTAGTGAACCTGAGAGTTCTGTGATGTTTCCACCACCTTTGAATCCACACAGCTTTGCACCACAGGCCGGTGATCTTCCTGCAACCGACACCAGTGCATGTGACAGTGTGAGTCTGAAGAGGGACCTATGGACTCATATCAGACTTATGGCCTTGTGTCGGATTGGCTGGGATGTTTTCTTGATATATAATTAATTCTCGATATAAAGCTCTTTCTTACACATATGTGAGTGTCACTGGATATTTTTGGCTAGTCAACCCAACCTATTGCACAATACATACATGCACACACACCACACACATA
>NW_022111371.1:3907403-3909865 GCF_000313985.2 Echinops telfairi
CACCCCCATCCCTTTTATAGGATTTTTGGTAGCACTGGGGCTAAATCCCCCTCCAAGCCTTGAGTTCTAGATCCAAGGCATTATTTACTAATGGCGTGTCCACGGGTACCATCCCTAAGGCTAAACCAATGAGTCGTTCACTTGGTCCCCCGTTAAAATCAATGATAATTTCAGAATTCAAACACAATTATCAAGTCACCCCTCTCCAATGATGTCCTAGTCTACCTGTGTTCTTAAGGTAAAGACAAAAATCTGTAGTGTCTGCCCCTGCCCCTCTGGCTTCCAGCCACTCACTCTACTGCTGTATCTTGTTCCTACAATTTTGCCTGATGCAAATGGAGAGCTGGAAGACCAGACGGGCCCCTCCCACATGATGTTCTGCTAGCTAAGATGATCCTTACATCTCCCTTCACCCACTCAGTGCTCACCCACTTGTCAGATAAAGCATCATCTCCTTGGATAAAATTAGGTGAGTTCTCTGTTTCAATGTTTAATAAGTCCCTGATACATTTTCTTCATAGCCTATATCTTAATTATATTTGTATAATTATGCTATTACAATACTAATGACTCTTGAGGTTCGACTAGACATGAAACTCAAAGAAGACAGGAACTGAATCAGTTTGTCCAGAATTGTATCCTCAATGCTTACTGTAGTGCCTGTCATTTATTAAAAAAATCAATATATATTGGGTGGGGGAGGGTGTGATGGTGGATGGATAAAGGAATGGATGGATGGGTGGATGAATAGATGGCGAGATTGGTAGACCAATGGGTAATTTCACCAGAAGCACAGAGGAAACCTTTGACTCAGGCAGAGAGATAGCTCTATTACTAAGGATGGGTGCTGCAGAATGTCCTGAAATCAAACTTGACACCTGCTTTGCTTTCTTTTCTCACTTCCCATGGTCATGCGGGAATGGGTCTCTGTCCTTCACTACTGACATTGCGGCTTTCCCATTCCTATATACATGCCCATACCTGAACCTTCTGACCATAGATGGGATGCCATAGAAACCCTATCTGACCTCCTCCAACTTCAGAAGGTAGAATCCAACTTCACATACTCCTAAGGATGATTCCTATTAGATAAAAACAGGTCATGCTTCCACTATCCAAATTTTATACCCTGTTCTGACACCAACCATCCCTCCCACAACACTCTACTTCTTTTCTGGGGTTGACAATCCTTTGGAAAACCCACACAGGACTCACAAACAATACTCGTGATTATGGGAAGTGTTACTACAGAAGTTAACAGGTTACGACAAGTTAGTGTTAGAAAACATTTGGAGTACAGTCCTTTGTCCACAGCAGCCCATCTTCTCAGCCATGTCAGAAGTCACATCTCTCTCATCCTCAGCCTCTCATTCATATAGCATTTGACCTTTGCTCTGCTTAGTCAAGTGTTGCACAGCACCTTTAGCTCTGAGAAATGCCCACAGAGCACCCTCACTCTGTCACCCACAAGTCAAGATCATCTGGTAGGAGTCATAAAGACTGGGGCTAGAAGAGCCAAATTAAATAATTTCAATTCACCACAACTACATTTTCCTTAATACCCTCTACCTTTCATTAGTCTTTTCCACGAGTGAAATGACAGAGATAGAGATTGACAAATAGGCATGTGGAGGTCCCAAAAGTCCAGATGACAAACCAAAGGTGCATGGTTCAAACCCACCCAGTGACTCGATGGGAAAGAGATCTGGCGATCTACTGTCATAAGGAACACAGCTCAGGACACCGTAAGGTTCAGTTCTACTCTGTCACACGGGCTTGCAGTTCATCAAACTTCACTCAAAAATACCTGGCAACAACTATATGGGTCCACAGTCCCATCTCCCCAAATGCTCGTTAATCCTCCGCACAACTGTGAAAGGACATCTGATGATCGTGCTGCTCTTTGTACTCAGACAGATTATCTCTGTGAAAAAGACAAATTCTGTCTCCATAAAAATTTTTCCCAAGGTCAAACAGGAATGAAGTTAAAAAAAAACAAAGGTTTTCAACTCAATCTAGCTCCCGCCCTCTCATCACATTTCTTACATAGTTCTAGACAATTCAGGATGTTTTTCATTGTTCTCTGAAGATTAAGGCACACAGGCACACACACATTAGTTCCAGCCTGAATTTAAGCCTTTCATCATTGCTGATGTTCCATTTAAATACTCAGCTCCCACCTACTAAAAGAAGAAGGGGGGTGGGAAAGAAAGAAAGGAGGGGGGAGTGAAATAATGAAAAGACGTGGAGCAAATGAAAAGAGATGTCATATCACAAGAAATCTTGATTACTCCACTCGAAAGGCTGTGTTATTACTGAATGTGTGCGGGAGCTTTGCAGGGAAGTATTCAAAAAATTAGCCAAGGTTAAATAATCAGTATGAATGCACCCGAGCTGAAAGATTATAACATGCTAAGGGAAATTTTGCATAGGATGAAGAAAAATGTTATAAAATTGAAATC
>NW_022111371.1:3909991-3911162 GCF_000313985.2 Echinops telfairi
GTGTCTATATACCTAATAACTGGTTTGCCCAAATCCGAATCATACCTCCCTCTCCCAATTCTGTATTCTCTGCTCACCCATTCTCACTGCCAATGAGTTAGTCTCATTGGGACCTTGTGGGACAGAGTAGAATTGTCCCTGTGGGTTTCTGAGGCTGTGTATCTTTTTTTTTTTCTCAATCATTTTATTGGGGGCTTGTACAACTCATCACAATCCTTACATACATCCATTGTGTAGACCACATTTGTACATTTGTTGCCATCATAATTCTCAGAACATTTTCTTTCTACTTGAGCCCTTGGTATCAGCTCCCCCTTTTTTCTGCTCCCTCTCCGGCCCGCCCTCCCTCACAAATCCTTGATAATTTATAATATATTTTTATTTTTTCATATCTTACACTGTGCAATGTCTCCCTTCACCCACTTTTCTGTTGTCTGTCCCCTGAGACATGACATCCCTCACTGACTCATAATGCTATGGGTGACAATACTGGAGATACAGTGTGGGAATTGTGCCGATCAGACCCCATCATACTGAGGTGAAACACTAGGGTGTGCAACAGAACATCCAGGGGAACAGAGCAACAAAGTCCCCAAGGAATACCCAAAATAGACTTTGGGGACAGGGCATGCCACCCCATCAGACTCCACAGGAAAACACTCCTAAAGGTCAATAAACAGACCTTGAGTTGTTTACAGGCTTTTCTTTTTATGTCATTGTTATTGTTGTTGTTGTTATTGTTTTGCTTTCTTTTGTTGCTTTGTTTTATTCTGTCTTGTTTTTGTGCATATTATTATCTTGGCAGGTCTATCTAGATAAGATACAAGGGACAAACAAGCTGGAAGAGAAAACAAAGGACTGTCCCCTTGAACATGGAAGAGTGGGTGGCAGGGGAAAGAAAGTGGGTTTTAACAAACCCAGGGACAAGGGAACAACAAATGATCTAAAACAGATGTCAAGGAGAGTGTCAGAGGCCTGTTAGCTCTTGAACAAGGGCAATGTAACTGAAAAGAATTACTGAAACCCAAATAAAGGCTGAACACGATAGTGGGGCAAGAGGAAAGTAAAAGGAAATCCAGTGAACCCTCGTTTATCACGGTTAATCGGTTCTAGACCCTACCATGATAAATGAAATTCCGCAAAGTAGGATTCCTTATTTGTAAATCTGATA
>NW_022111371.1:3911354-3913189 GCF_000313985.2 Echinops telfairi
ATGTACATATGAAAATATATTTATATATGACAATTGGGCAATAGATCTATGTGCATATATTTATAGGTTTAGTGTTCAGGTAGCAGATGGGCATTGGCCCTCTATTCAAGTACTCCCTCGAGGCTGTCTATCTTTACTGGAGCCGAAAGGCTCATATTTCTCCCTAGGAGATAATTTGGAACAGTTGATCTTGTGGTCAGTGGCCCATCATGTAACCCACTATACCACCAAGGCTCATGACTTCCATAACTAAACCCAGTTGGAAACCAATTGCCACTGAGTCATTCCCAAGTCAGGGCACCACATATGGGCCAGAGTAGAACTATTCGCCACAGAAGATGCCTAGACCGTTTTGGCCAAGGTGACTCTGGGTAGAGTAGAATCTGCTTCCTTTCAGTTGGCCTCAAAGCTTGTGAACTATTGGCTCTATGCAGAGACTATGAGACTCATTACACTGGACCTAATAACAATTTCCACAGCTCATTAGTTCAAAGTCCAACGACTTGTAAATACATGTAAATCAATTGCATTATCATTAGTAGATAAGCAGTGATTCAAGTGCCAGGAAGGGCAAGTATTGGCTAAGTGCTAGATTACCGTTCAAACTAACCTTGGGACAAAGTGAAGGCTCTCTGCTACAGTAAATATTTACAGTCTCATGCAGGAAACAGTGCAGGGGTCACATCAGTCCTTCTCCAGCTACATTAGGGAGAAGGAGACTCCAACTCCACAGCAGCGCAAATATATTTGCCACAAGGCAGATGTTGGACATGCCTCCACCCTCCGTCCTTTTTTACCCTATTCTGACACTGACCATTCCTCCCAGGACACTCTACTTCTCTGTTGGATTTGATCATCGGTTAGAGAACTCATAGACTACATACATGATTTGGGGGGATGATTGTGAACATGAACAGATGATCACAAGTCAGGATCCGAAAAAATTAAGACAGAGTCCTTTGTTCATAGCAACACAGTTTCTCAGCCAGCCGCCAAGTCTCATTCTGGTCCCTAATCTTTCAGTCACATGGACCCTTGGACTCTGGTTGTACCAGGAGCCAAGAAGCTGGCTTCTCTGCCTCGTGATCTGAGCAACGCTCCTTTGCTCTCCCTCACAGTTTCAGTGCTACAGCTTCTGGCACCTTGGCTGCCTTTATAGGCAGGGATCCAGCACGTGATCTGCTCATGGCTCCCCTTTTTGCATGCTTGTGGGATTTCCTCCTTTCCTGCTTCCATTGCTGACTCACTTAGATACAGGGGAGTGTCAAAACCAACCCATCACCAAATTAGAATCCTCTGCACCAGTGGTTCTCAACCTGCCCAATGCCGCCACCCTTTAATACAGTTCCTCATGTTGCGATGACTCCCAACCATAACATTATTTTCATTGCTACTTCATAACTGTAATTTGCTACTGTTATGAATCATAATGTAAACATCTCATATGTGGGATATATTTTCTTTGTTACAAATTGAACATTATTAAATATAACTAAAGCATACTGATTAATCACAAAATAATATGTAATTATATATTGTGAAATATTTATGTTTTCTGATGGTCTTATGCCACCCCTGTGAAAGGGTCATTCAACCCCCACAGGGGTCGCGACCCACAGGCTGAGAACCGCTGCTCTACACCTTACGAAGAAGAATGACGCCTCAGGATTGGAGGAAGGCTTATTAACAACCTGCAAGCTACATAGGAGCACGACACAACCTTGTTGACTAATGGAAAGCCAAGAGTACTTAAAGGATTAGCTGATGAAAATCAAAGACTGTAGCCTTCAGTATGGATTGCAACTCACTATAAAGAAATCCAGAATCCTCAGACA
>NW_022111371.1:3913446-3914992 GCF_000313985.2 Echinops telfairi
GGTTCAGTGACCTTGATCCAACTCGTGGTATTTTCAGTTTCCACAGATGCACGTGAAAGCTGGACAACAAATACAGCTGACTCCAGAAGAATTGCTGCATTTGAATGACAGTGTTGGTGAAAACTATTTTAACTGCCATGAACTGCCAAAGAACAAATTTGTCTTGGAAGAAGTACAGCCAACATGCTCCTTAAATGCAAGCATGAGTAGAATTTGTCATCCATGTTTCAGATATGTTATCAGGAGAAACTAGTCCTTGGGAAAGGATATCATGCTTGGTAAAGTCATAGAAAAAGAGGAAACTCATCCAGGAGATATAAGGGCAATCAATGCCTTCGACCCTGGGCTCTAATATAACAGTTGTGAGGATGTTGCAGGATTGAACAGCGTTCCAGTCTGGTGCACCAGGCTGCAATTCAGAGCCAGCTTTATGTCACCTTATTTACAGTGATTGGATGGCAGTTCAGGAGTCCTTGTGGTGTAGTGATTATGCGTTGGGCTGCGATCCATAGAGTCAGCAGTTTGAACCCACCAGCAGCTCCGCTGAAGAAAGAGTGGGCTTTCTACTTCTGTAAACAGTTATAGTCTCAGAAACCCACCGTGCATGGCTATGAGTCGGAACTGACTCCACGGCAGCAAAAGTGTGTGTGGTGAATGGGAGTTACAAAACCATTCCATTTCAGTTCATCCCACCCAGATACGCTGTATAGGGTCAGTATGAAGCAGAATGGACTGAAGCATAGTGGGATAAAATTACTGGGGATGCTAAGGAAAATTGATGTCTTTGAATTGTGTTGTTATCAAAGAACACTGACTATGGTCTTCCAGAAGAAAGAACTGTCTTGGAAGTAGTAGAACCAGCATGCACCTTTGATGTCAGGAGGATGACTCTTTGTCTGAGGCACTGAGTACATGCAATCAGAATGGTCCAGGAGAGGGCACACCGTGGGTGCAAACATAACAATTGTGAGGAGGGCACAGGGCTGGCAGTGTTTGCTTTTGTTTCATTCTGTTGGAATGCGCGAGAAACTGGCAGGACAGAGCCATGGCAAGTCCGGAAACTGTTCTCCCAATTCTCCAGTCAGACTGGAGATAGGACATGGGACTGGGACATGTGCACAGCCCAGGATCACCCAGCGAGGGCTCAGGGTCACATAGGAGAAGCTTTTCAACTTGCAAGCATTCCCATTTGGGGGTATACATATCTGCTTTAAGGTACCTGTGAAGTCATTTCACTTAGGAATGATTTTAGACTTTACTAGATTGATAGTCTTTTTCAGCTGAGGGAAGGGTTGACTTTTACATGTGAGATCTACAAAGGTGGAGCACAGCTCAAGTGGCTACAAGCCATCTTTTGGAACCACAAGTATCACTGCAATACAAGCACCCTGGGGATTTGGGGAATCCTGTGAGCAGATTTTGCAGTCCTAACAGCCCTTCCTTCCCTGCAATCCTCAAGACCCAGAGACTAGACCTGGCCACTGATGATAAGAGTAAAGGGTCTGCTTGTAGGAGGGACAAGCAGGGAACATATTCCTCTTTGGCC
>NW_022111371.1:3915956-3919322 GCF_000313985.2 Echinops telfairi
CTGCTCCAAGATGAAGTGGTCTTACTCCATAGAGACTGACAGCTTCAGGAGCAAATGAAGCAGGACCACTCTGTCCTACAGGGTCACTGAGCCACCATGGCAGCGGGGCTTCCCTGCAAAAACTTTAAAGAGAAGTATGTGTCGGATGGAAGCGCCAGAGGGCTTCTGTGGAGAAATCTTGGCATTTTTTGATGAGTTCAACTCAGGAAGAAAGCTACCTCATGTGAGACCCCCAACCATCTCTCAGTGGAGGCGTGCGTGCTGCCATGGTGCCGAACAGGTTTCAGGGGAGCTTCCAGATGAAGACTAGGACAGAAACCTGTCCATCAGCTCGTGACGACCTTATGGATCACAATAGCTCGCTCAGAAACTAATTACAGATCAAGGGGATGGCATAGGTCTGGGGCAATGTTTTGGTCCTTTGGCCACACGCGCTGAGAAGCTGACTTGTGGGCAGCTAGTAGCAATAGCGTTGTGCCATGCTGGAGAACAACCCTTTGTTGGTGAAAGACGCGCTGAGAGCAGAGTCATTCTGGGCAGAGGACTCACACTGAGTCACCGGGGAACAGGGTGTCCTTAGCACTCTCACCTGCAGTTTTAAGGAGAGGTGTGATTATGCAAGAAACAGTAAGTGAAATGTTAATTTATTTATAGCTTGTGGGAAAATCTCAACTTGGGAGCCAGAAAAGAAGTGGGGCGGGGCTTCCTTTAAAGCCTGTATTTTCCATCTACTGAATTTTGGTGGGATCTATAGCCACGTGGTTTGATTCTGACTCATACATGGACTCATCACAATCCCATAGATAACAGAACAAAACAAAGCCTGGTTCTGTGCCATGTTTATCCTTATTGCTCTGTCTGAGCCCATTGTCACAGCCTGTATGTCAACCCATCCTCCTGAGAGTCTTTTTTTATTTTATTTTGTTGACCCTCTACTGTACCATGTTTGATGTCCTTAACCTCTAGCTGCCTTCAAACCCCAAACCCACACACACTGCCATCAAGTAGATCCCAAGTCATAGGGAACCCATCGCTTCATATTTTCCCTTCAACTGCCCCCCAAATGCTTCGATAAAAGTTTAATGGGCATTGCAATCTTCCAGAACATCTGATTGTTACTTGAGACAAAGTCCTTGAACCACACAGAAAACCCAAAACCACTGTCAGTAAGTCAATTGTAGCTGAAGACACTTTATAGAAGGCACTCAGGGCTGTAAATCCTTAGGGCAATAGGACAGCCTCATTCTCCTCCCTCAGAGAGGCTGGTGAATCTGAGCCATTGCCATGACCAGTCCAACCCTACCCAGCAGCCCCAGCCAGGTTCCTTCCAGTACAGAACCAGACAGTAGTGCATGATAAATACAGCAACAATAAAAAAGGAGGAAAATAATAAAGCCCACTAATAAGAAGCTATTCTTACTTAAACATGCTTTTTTATAGCCAATTTAAAATTATTTAGGGTTCCATTTTTAGAGAATTAATACTATTTTGAATGCTATATCCAAAAGGAACTCATTGGCGTCTTTTGGAATATTTCTTTTTTTTTTAATTGTTTTATTAGGGGCTCATACAACTCTTATCACAATCCATAAATACATCAATTGTGTAAAGCACATTTGTACTTTCATTGCCCTCATCATTCTCAAAACATTTCCTCTCCACCTAAGCCCCCGGCATTAGGTCCTCATTTTTCCCCTTCCCCCCTCCCCCTCCCTCATGAGCCCTTGATAATTTATAAATTGTTATTTTGTCATATCTTTCCCTGTCCGACGTCTCCCTTCACACTTTTCTGTTGTCTGTCCCCCAGGGAGGGGGTCACATGTAGATCCTTGTAATCGGTTCCCCCTTTCCACCCATTCTCCCTCTACCCTCCCAGTATCGCCACTCACACCACTGGTCCTGAAGGGATCATCCGCCCTGGATTCCTTGTATTTCCAGCTCTTATCTGTACCAGTGTACATCCTCTAGTCTAGCCAGACTTGCAAGGTAGAATTCGGATCATGATAGTGGGGGCGGGGTGGAAGCATTTAGGAACTAGAGGAAAGTTGTATTTTTCATCGTTGCTACATGTTTTTAAAGGAAGTTGGACAGATGGATTCTGGGCTGGGGTCTGACTTTGGACTGTTGTCTTACAGGAGCAGCATGCATGGTGGCTAAGAAGCCAGATGGGCTGGGTTGCAACCCCCAGCTCTGCCACTCACTTCCTAGTGAGACTAAGCAAGTTAGGCCCCCCCCTTTGGGCCTCAGCTTCCTGAGCTGCAAATGAGGTGGGGGTCTGTTGAGAATCACATCGAGTGAGTTACCACTAAACGCTTAGAACAGTGATGGAAAACCTCACACACTCGTCCTCCCGTCGAATCCATGGCGACCCCTTGTGTGTCAGACTAGCACTATGCATTTCCGCAGGGTTCTCAGTGGTCGATTTGGGGAAAGTAGATCTAATCAATTGGCCTTTCCCCTAAGGTCCCTCGTGGATAGTCTGGAGCCTCCCAACTCTTGGTGAGCCAGTAAGCAATTCAAACAATTCCACCACCCAAGGATTCCATCAAAATCAATGCATACAAATCCTGGTGCTGGCGAAGAACATTGAAAGTACCATGGGCAGGTTAAAAGACATCATGCTGGGTAGAGGGGCAAAAAACAAGGAAGGCCATAACAAGATGGATTGACATGGTGGCTGCAACAACAGGCTCAAGCATAGGAACAATGGTCAGAATGGCCCAGAACTGGGCAGTGTTTTATTGCACAGAGGGTGACCGTGGTCAGAAGCACCTGGATGGCACCTAACAGCGAGGATGCCTCTGGAACATCCGCTGCCTGCCGACAAGTCTCTTCAATCTCATAGCGTCCCTGTAGGACAGAGTAGATTCGCTCCAGTGGCTTTTCTGAGATTGCAGATCTCTACAGAAACAAACTCTGCTGGTGAGTTTGAATGGACTTTTCCATCAGCAGCCCTGTGCTGAGTTCACTGCACTACCAGGGCTTCCATCGAAAGCACACGACCCATTGTGTGAATGTCTGCTACTCTTTTTTTTTTTTTTTTTAGCTTACACCAATTTGTTTATAGAGGACAAAATAAAATTAAGCAGATACAGCATCTTCTTTTCTTTTTTTTTTTTTTACAGCATCTTCTTTAAGGCCCATCTCCCATACATCTAAATCAAATTCCCTGGCATCAAGTGGATTGCAACCCATAGGGACCCTAGAGCATAGGGTAGAATTACACCATCAATTTTTATGAGAGCAGGAAGTCTCATCTTTCTCCAGGTATATGGCTGGTAGTGGATTTGAACTGGCAGTCTTTGCAGTTAGTCATCCAACATATAACCCACTTGACAACCAAGTGCCAAATAAGAAAAAAACCTG
>NW_022111371.1:3919422-3921395 GCF_000313985.2 Echinops telfairi
AGCTCCTTGGCAAGGAATGAAAAAATATACACACAGGGCTAAGCCCTTTAATAATGGTGGGGCAGGGGAGAGGAGGGTCTGTGATACATGCTCCAGAGTTCCATTCCTTGTAGGACAGACCGGAGGTACACCCTGCAGAGTTCCTGAGAGGCTTCCCTGACTGCATTAACCCGTTCACCAGCTGTACCTTTAATTGCTTTTCTTACTCAACCCACCCTTGTTCCCTCACAAAGCTTCTTGGATGACTTCCCAACTACTTATGGTACTAAATCCTTGTCTCAGATTCAACTTTGATGAAACCCAAACTACGACAATGTCAGTGACCCATGAACGTATGACCTGGAACAGATCTGGACAAAAGAGGAACAGGAAAAGAAATAGATGGTGCTCCCACTCTCATCCCTAGAAAGGCCATTCTGAGGCACCCTTGGGGGCTCCCACAGAGAATGAACCTCAGGGGTTCACAGAGTCGGCTACTCTTTTTAATGTTGTTATTGTGTGGTGCCATTGGGTCCATTTCCACTCAGAGTGACCTGTGTGTACAGCAGAGCACACAACTTTGCCTGGCCCAGAGTCATCCCCTTTTTCTGGTTTGTGTTGTTGTTCCAGTGCCATTAGGTCAGTCCTGACCCCTTTTGAATGTGCGCTTTAAATCATTTCATGCTGAATCATGTTGACCTCCAGTAGGCTGTGCGGAGAAAAGAGTGCTGCTCAGGGACCGTTTAAGGTTTCCATAGATCAGTGAGATATTTGAGTGGATGGAGCTTGCTTTATGTCTCTGAGATAGTAGTTCCCATTGGAAAAAACAAAGAGGAAGATGTATATATTCTTCTACTTCATCAGGAGGCTGTTTTCTGATTCTGGAAGATGTAAGGTAACATACCTGAAGCATGAAGGTATCCAATCACTTAATTATAACTGCACTTCTGCAGAACACATTCTGGTAAATGCATTCCATGTGCCAAGTGCTGAACTGGGTGCTCAGTAGTCGATATGAAAAGAATATTCTTGGCTGGGTAATTTAGTCAGTGACTCATATACTGAAGTCTACCCATTTATAAAACTGTTTTATTTTTTTAACCTCAAAATATCCAATGATCTTTGCTCAACTTTTGGACTAAACATTTCAGCCTTCAGCTGAACACACTTCTGATTTAAAAAAAAGAAGAAGGTACCTTTTTCAAGGTTGGTTCTTATTTAGTGTCCAATCTTAAGTCAGAGGGGATTTATATTTTGCCTTATTTATGGTTGTGTTTCAACAACAATGAGTACATTTATGTATTTATGTGTGCCATCCCTGAGGTTCTTTTTGAGTGTTGTTTGTTTGTTTCCTTTTTTTAATGAAATAACTTTTTATTGTTAATTGGTTTGATGTTTACATGGCAGCTCAATTTCCCATTCAACAATTCATACAGGTTTTGTTTCATGTCATTGATTGCAATCCCAACAATGGAATATTATTTGTGTTTTCTTTTTCCATTTCCCTTTCTTTTCAAAGCCTTCACTGTTTGGTTGAAAATTGCACCATATGGATGGGTTCATTTCCAGACCTGAGGGTTGACTAAGGGCCACAGTCTTCAGAATTCTATCCATCTTGATCTGATCAGTAAACAGTCCTTTTCTTGATTGTGAATTTTTGTCCATGGGCATCTAAATATTTATCATCACATTAATGGAACTGCATCACATGTCCCTGGGTGACAAAAAAGGGTAAGTGTCTAACTACTAACCAAATATTGGTGGTTCAAATCCACCCATTGGGGGCTCCAAAGAAAAACCTGGTGAACCAATTTGAAAAAGAAATAAGTCACTGGAATCCCCATGGACCTCAGCCCTAAGAAGATGCACAGGGGGTTGCCCTGAGTTACAATGGACTTGATAATTTTTTGGTTGTTGTTGTCTTTAATTTTATAATAATGAAATGGTTCCACTTTATGAATCAATCAAGAAAATAAGTTGCATTTATTTTTTTT
>NW_022111371.1:3921910-3923299 GCF_000313985.2 Echinops telfairi
TGCTCAAATAAATTAATGCATGGAAACTTGGGATGCTATCTTTGAGTGTCCCTTTGAGAGCACATTTCATGGGAGGTTGGATGTTATATTTGGAAAACCAAACAAAATACAGCATCTGAGTTGCATAGATCTAAATTAAATCCTAGTCCATCCATTGAATCATATAAATATCAGGGTGAAATAAAGCTCTTCTTGTGCTTCCAGGGAGGTCCTGATGCTACATATGATTATCACATCAACCAGTGAACCAAAAGGTTAGAAGTTCAAGTCCACTCAAAGCCAGGCCAGAAAAAGACTTGATGACCTAATTCCAAATAATCAAAAATGGAAACCCATACACACTCCCGAAATTTTCACGAGCAGAACAAGGGTGACCCCTGTGGAGGTTATAATGTGGATATAATTCTGAAGACAGAATTATTTTAAGGGCTTCCTCTAAAGCCCTTTCTTTCTGTGCATCCCCTGTCACCATCCTGAGCTTGTCACTGAAATTGGAGAGAGAGGCAGAGAAAGAATAATAAAGTTATTATTCAAGATGTCAAAAAGAAAACGCAGGCTTCTGTGGATATTAAAATGAAAAGTTTATTACAGGACTAAAATGACCCAGGGTTGGGCAGGACCTTGTACAGATTTACCAAAGTCTGCAGCAAAAGAAAGAGGACCCCTGGTCATTACACGTTGGCCTGCAATCCATATGGTCAGCAGTTCAAAACCACCAGCAGCTTCCCGGGGAGAGAGACTGGGCTTTCTACTCCCATAAACTGTTACAGTCTCAGAAACCCACAGTGGGGTGGCTCTAAGTCAGCAATGACACCAAGACATTGAGCTTAGTGTTATGGCATTTGGACAGCAAAAGGAAATTCTCCTAGAGCTTAAATAATGAGGCTCCAGGAGCTTATGAGAAAGACCAGCCTAAAGGAATTCTCTGCATGGCCCCATGGAAGTGGGGAGGAAGGGAGGAGCTGGTCTGTGAGCTCCCTGATGTATACTGGCTAACTCGTGTTTTAATTTATACATATAAAACTTAATTAAGTATCTCAGTTTCTCAGGTTCAAAATTATGGAACATGGGAGTGTGGTTTGACTCATGGGATCTCATTTGCAGGTACAAAGATGTACCTGAAATTGAATTGATTACTGATTGGCTTAACACCTTCATACCCACTGGAGGCTATTTTAGGACCATGGTCCTGTGATCAGAGGTGACTTAGCAAGATGATCATTTCAGTGGGCATGATAAGAAATATCTAGTTTCCTCTATTTTATATCTGTCAGTTCTTCTAACTAAGGTGAACCTGGCCTAAACCAAGTTATCTTCAATCAATTTGTATGCATATGAAAGCTGAACAATGAATAAGGGAGACATCAGGAGAAGAATTGATGTACTTGA
>NW_022111371.1:3925480-3926532 GCF_000313985.2 Echinops telfairi
TTGATACTTCTGCTCTGAAGCCCAATGTCAAGGCCCAGATAAGGGAGAGGCAAGCTAGTGGCCTGAGCAAGTCTCAAGAGGTCAGCAGGCATTCCATTCATTTTCAAGTTTGTGCAAACACAGACTTCAGACTTGTGGGAATCTAGGAGTGAGTACCTTCTTCATGTGGAGCCCCGGGTGCCCTCCGTGGAACCCTAGGGTTTCATCCCAGTCAGCACCTTTTCTGCTGATTCTTAGTTCTCTTCTTCTCCCCCATCTCCTCCTCAGATGCCTTTTGTGGATCCATTGATTCTACCAACAAGGAAACATCACCATCATCCATGTTTGATAGGAACAGAAATAAGGAACCAGTTCAGTTGGGGGAACATTTGCTTTTTTAAGATCAGGATGTTCACAGCAGCCCTGCCTCTCATCGTAATCTTGTAGTTGTGCACTGGGGCTCACGACTGTTCAGAAAATACTCCAACATGTGGAGAGAGGAGATTTGGGAAGATAAAATACCCCTGGTTACAAACGATGGCCTGGAGTGATACTCACCTGCCTAATTGTGACAGACAAGAGCCTCCTATAAAAATGATTGGCCTAGATATCAGAAAAGCTGGGTTCTGAGTCTCCTTCAAAGTCCTGGTTAGGATCTGCAAACAGGAAGCTACCCCCTGTCCTGTCATTCCCAATGTTCATTATCATTGCTTGTGAATGCATGCTAAGTTATTTGTTCTACCCAGAACTACATTGAGGGATTGTTCACTTGTTCTCCCCCAAACCACACTGAAGGAACAAAGTAAATGTACAAATATGCCTCTTTAGTGGGACTAAGCCATATCGATTTGCACAATATCCAGACACTTGTTCCCCTCAGCTTAAAAGCTTTCACAAGAAGGTCTACCAGTAGGTATGGATTAAAAAAGGCAGGTAGCATGCTGCTTCCATGCCTGAGAACCAGGCCAGGAGCCAAAGCCACTGATCTCTGCAGTTAGTTTCCTTCCTCCCACCCTGTTTTCCAGTGGTGTGTGTAATATCAGCCCACAGCGAGATGCAATTAAAATATGTGC
>NW_022111371.1:3926916-3930040 GCF_000313985.2 Echinops telfairi
CAACAATCCTAAATAATTTCTCTTACTCTAATTCTTCCAATTCTAAACAGAAGACCACAATACTGGGTCCTACTATTTCCCCAAATAAGAAAGATTTCCATCACATGAATAGTTTCCATGGCACAGAGAATGAAATTAAAACTCGTCAACTTTCAAAGACATCATAATCTGAGTTCCAATTACTTCACTGTGCCATCACCCACATTTCCTTTGACTCCTTTGACTTCACAGAAAGAGTACTTCTTAAAGAGTGAGCTCGAGTCCCTCCTGCATCAGACGTACTGTGCCCCTTGATCAAAAAGAAAATGTCAGCAGTTAGGCAACATGATGGGCCCCACATCTCTAGATGTGGAGTCTTGAACTTGCCATAATGTCTTCCAGGCCATTCGGATTCCTCTATCATTTCAGAACCCATGCTCTAAGAATACACAGTATGCTGTGCATTCTGGGAGCCAATCCATATCACACCTCTGCACATCTGTGTGTGCTGCTTTCTCTGTCTGGCTTTCTATTTCTAATACAAGTTAGAGTCTTGGAAATCCATAGGGCAAGTTCTACCCTATTCTTTAGGGATGCTATGCATCAGAATCGACTTGATGGCAATGAGCTCAGTTTGATTTAAGGAGACAGAGTAGCCTGTGGACAGATGAAACTTGAGCTGGTTGAATTGCTTTTCATTATCCTTCAGTACCCAGGCATCCAGACTGGACTCATGAATATTGTAGTGCTGCATACTTCCAGACATCATTACCATCTAAAGGACCATGAGAGAAGCAGATCACTATTGATTGGTCCATCAAAGGATGCAGCCGAGGGGAGAGGGCAGGCACCTGGGATTCGTAAAGATAGTTTGCTTGTCTCGGGTACTTTTGTCTTTGCAGGGTAGGATGATGGCAAAAGTAAAGGCAAGGAGATAAGAAAGTAGATAGCTACTATAAAGGAATAGTGAATTAAGAGGTCTGCATTGTACATAGAGTTCTAGCTAGGTTTGAATTAGCTCAGATACAGAATAAGCTGGGAAGCTGAAATAGGCATGGTGGTGGAAGGATTTGAACATCAGACTCGTAGCTGCATGGATGTGCCCAAACTGGAAGCAATGGTATTCAAGCCTTCAGGGTCCTACAACTGGTGTCCTAGACCACTAACTCTGGCCCCGCCTGGAAGAAATGAAGTGAAGAGCCTTAATTGCACGGACATCAAGATCATGACAAAGACATAATTCATGATTTGCAGTGTTTCCTGCATATTAAGTAACTGCAAAGCATATCCATTTGAAGGTCAATTTTGAGAGTGAAAGACACTTAGCAAAGTTAATTTTTTCTCTCTCATGCTTCAAAAAAAAAAAAAAAGAAATGAAAACTTGATGCAATGTCTTGCTACAAAGAATGTCTTCTTGATTCTTTACCCTTTCTTCAAGTTCATTGAAGTATTACTTACTAGGTGCTGCCTCCCGTCCAACTTACACCCTGCATCAATCTCTTTGGCTGTGTCCCTCTTGATTCCCTTCCCTTGAGGCAATGATGCCATACAGTGGTAGACAGAGTATTGACAACCTGAAGAGGTCCACACTCTAACTCCTGTGTTACGTTACACAGCAAAGTGGGCTTTAGACAAGTGGTGGAGTTAAAGATCTTTTAAAAAAACTTATCCTCAGTTAGGATTTAATACATACATCATGTCATTCTATAGTTCGATCACCACAAGTAGAATTGCACCATTGCTACTACAATCAGTTTCCAAGCATTCTTTTCTACATGGACTCCTTGGCATTGTCTCCTTTTGACCTGCACCCCCTCCCTCACCCCACCTCTGTAGCAGCTCCCTAGAAACCCTTATTCACCATGCCGTCCCCATAGGTTCATCAAGCCTGGGGTTCATATACCGAAAAATGGAAAAACATATAACACAACTTCCAAAGAATGACTTCCAATGACACAATACCTATGAGATGCAGCCTAGCATGAACAAACAAAAATAAAGCAAAACAATACAAACCACAGACCCACATGGCAGCCACTCCACAAGCAGCATTTCCCCTTCCCCCTTTCCCCCTTCCCCCACCCCAACCATTTGACCCCAGCCCATGTGAGGTAGATCATCTCAGAAGATCCTTGTGGATCCATCCAATGTAATCACCCACTTTATGAAAGAGAGGGACATACAGTTGGAATAAGGAGCTGTACGGATAAAAGCAGAGATTGGCATCTGTACTTTGAAGATGGACAAAGGGGCCCAAACTGAAGACTGTACATGGCCTTTAAATGTGGGAGAGGAAATCAGTTTTCCTTTATTTCCAAAAGAAGCAAAGCCCAGTCAACCCCTGGATTTTAACCCATTGTGACCCAGGTGAGACTTCTAATCTCCAGAACGGCAAGACGAATGTTGTTTTTCATTAAATACATAGGATTTTGTTACAGTTGCATTACGACATTCACACCCACCCTGTTTCACCCTAATCTGACTTTCTTTAGACATCACAAGATCATGTTCTTCTTAGGAGAGAGATCTTGTCTAAGTCATCTTTGTATCATCAGTGCTTGTCACAAAACAGACACGACAGATCTTTTTAGGTTGTTTTTCATTAATGTCAACACTTTCAATCAACTTGGGCCAATAGTCAACATCCATGGAAGCAGCGGTCAAGAAATGAAGCAACATATTGCACGGGCACATTTGTTGCAAAAGGCTTCTTTAGTGTTTTTAAAATGAAAAGATGACTAGAAATGTCCTATAATTGATTGTGGTGAAGGTTGCACAACTCTTATGAATGTGATTGAACAATTGAAATCTATATGTTATTTGTATGTTGATGAAATTGTTATAAACAAAGAAATTTAAAAGGAAACAAAAATAGACAGCCATAGAAGCTTATCAACCCAATGAGTAGTACATGTCCTAGAACCCTGGTCGCATTATGGTTACACATTGGGCTGTGATCAAAAAGGTCAGCAGTTCTAAACCACCAGAAGGATAAAGACAGGGCTTTCTACTGTTGAGAATAACAATCTCAGAAACTCACAGGGCCCATTCTACCCTCTTCTATAGGTCACTATGAGTTGGCCTGCTTCCGAACATGTTTCCACTTACGAATATATGTACACGTCAATAAATATCCCTCTCGATA
>NW_022111371.1:3932328-3935945 GCF_000313985.2 Echinops telfairi
AAGCAGGGAACTGCTAAGGCAGCTGCACCTGATGCAACCATCACAAAGCAAGAGACCGGAGAACTAGAAAGGCGAGGCTCACCACCCACTTATCCCTCCGCCTTTCAATTAGCCCCACATGTGATTATCGGCCAGGTTGGCACAATTAACTAACTCAGCACCTAACAACAAGACCAACAACCACTTACAAGCCCTGCGACTCTGGGTGTGTCATTTGGTCTCTGAACCTGATAGGGAAGACTATGATAACTTCTCTTTCCAGGGAGTTCAGGAGATTCCATGAGAAAACTTGCCTAGTACAAAAGTCTCACAAAGCACTGCCCTCAAGTGGCCCTACAGGCCCTCTTAGACAGGGTAGAACTGCTCCTGTGGGTGTCTTATACTGTAACTCTTTAGGAGAGTAGAAAGCCGTGTCTATTTCTTACAGAAGCTGGTGGTTTCAAACTCCCCAATGTGTGGGTAGCAGCCCAAGGTATTAAGACTACAGCACCAGGGCTCCTGGTACAAAAGTGGGCGGTAGTTTTATCAACCAGAAAGTCTAAAGAACAAAGCTCATAAATCGCTTCCCCCTTTTATATGAGTATACATTAGCATCACCATCCCGGTATTCGTACGTCAGCGCTCTAAGGTTGCCGCTGACTCAACAGCACCTAAAACAACAACAATGCTTGTTAACAAAAGAACGAAAGTTAGTTTGGGGGTTCTTGCTTCCCTTGCCTTCTCACAACAATCAACTATCAGATTCCACCTCTAACACCATGGAATATCTCATTCCTCATTACCACTTCTCTACCCTTGTTCCAGCTTGGACAATTCAGTCCTTAACTCTGGTCTGTAGGACATCTCACTGCCTAGGACTGCCCATTGTGTCCTTCTATTATACATAGGGTTGCAGGGAGAGGAAGCCAACTTGATGACATTCAACAACAAACA
The DNA here is from genome assembly GCF_000313985.2 of Echinops telfairi. Lineage (NCBI taxonomy): Eukaryota > Metazoa > Chordata > Mammalia > Afrosoricida > Tenrecidae > Echinops > Echinops telfairi. Next base: position 3,933,262 of record NW_022111371.1, read on the forward strand.
ACAAGGGCATTTGGGCAATGTCTGGAGACATTTATGGTTGTTGCCATCACAAAGCTGCTCCTGGAGAGTGCTGCCATTGTGTCCGCCCTGGTTTGCAGCAACCCCATATGTCAAAGTAGAGGTTGTACTCCAAAAGACATTTCATGACTGATCTTTTTCAGAAAGTTGATGGTCGTGTCTTATTTTTTTTAAAGACATCTCTGGGTGTACTCAAATCTCCAACCTTTTGCTTAATAGCTGTTGTTAGTTGTTGCTAGATGCCATTGAGTCAGTCCCATCTTGACCCTCTACACAACAGAATGAAACACTGCAGGATCCTGCGCATCCTCACAGTTATTCCTATTCCTGAGCCCATTGATGCATCCACTGTATCGACCCATCTCCTTCAGGGCCTTCCTACTTTTCACTGCCCTTCCACTTTACCAAACATTTCCTTCTCTCCTGACAAGTCGAAAGTATAGAAGATGAAGTCTTGGCATTCTTGCCTCTAAAGAGTACTCTGGCCTTACTTCTTCCAACACAGATCTGATTGTCCTTGTAGCAGTCTAAGGGACTTTCACCATTCTTCTCTAACACCACGATTCAAATGCATTGATTCTTCTATGTTCTTTCTTATTCAATATCCCACTTTCACATGCATATGATGCCGTGGAGAATACTATGACTTGGGTCATGCACATTGTAGCTCTCAAAGTAGCATCTTTGCTTTTAAAAAGCAGAGGTTTTGTGCAACAGATTTACCTAATGCAATGGGTCTTTTGATTTCTTGACTGCTGCTTCCATGAGCATTGATTGTGGATCCAAGTAAGACAAAATCCTTGACAACTTCAACCTTTGCCTCCATTGATCATGATGTTACCTATTGGTCCAGTTGTGAGGATTTTGAACTTTCTTACATTGAGTTATAATCCATACTGAAAGCTACAATCTTCATCAGTAGGTTCAAATACTCCTCGCTTGCTGTCAGCAAAGTTGTGTCATCTCCATATTGCAGATGTTAATAAGCCTTCCTCTGATCTTGCGGCCATATTCTTCTTCATATAATCTACCTTCTCTGGTGATTTTCTCAGGATGCAGATTAAATAAGTATGATAAAAGGATAAAACCTTGTCACGCACCTTTCTTGATTTGAAACATGCAGTACCCCCTTGTTCTGTTTGCATCACTGCCTCTTTACTGTACTGTAAGAGCTCAAGGAAATGTTCTAGAAATTCCATTCTCAAAGTTATACCTAATTTGTTATGATCCACACAGTTGCACGTCTTGGTATAGTCAGTGAAACATAAGTCAACATTTTTCTTGTATTCTCTGCTTTCAACCAAGATCTAGCCGATATCGGCAATGATATCCCTTGTTCCATGTCCTCCTCTGAATCTGGTCTGAAACACTGACTTGAATTTCTGGAAGCACCCTGTCAATGTAAAGCTACAACCATTGTTGCATTGCTATTTTAAAAAATGTTTTTAAAACATAACATTGTTCTTTGTTTTAGTTACTATTAAAATAAACTGAGTGACAGGGAATGATGAGTTGAGCTGCTAAACCACATGGTCAGTGGTTTAAAACCAACAACTGTTGTGTGGGAGCAAGTTGGAGCTTTGTACTCTCATAAACTTTACAGTCTCATAAACCCACAGGGCAGCTCAACCCTGTCCTATAGGGTTGCTATGAGTCAGACTTGACTCGATTACTGTGAGTTTGATTGTTTTGGTTTGGTTGGGTTTTGATCAGAAGACTAGAAGATGGAATTTGAGAGACGTCCAATTTCCATTAGAAAAGTTCCCCAAAATGTCTATTTAAATGCCACAATGGGGAGTAGATAAATGAACCGCTTGGCACACCGAGGATCAGGCCTTGACTGCACACTACCCAAAAAAGGGGCGTGACTTGGAAGCATCAGGACTCCAGCTCAAGCAACCTCAGGAGGATGGCAAATGGAGGGGTTCCTGCCAGGAGTCGTTCATCCCTGGGAGGATGTTTTCCTGTCTTGGTGGCTTATGGGCACATCACAGTGCACACTGCACAATGCATGGGCACTTTGATGACATTAAAACGAACTAATCAACTCATTTGTTGACAGTGTGAGTTTGTTGCAAGTTCATAAAAGTTACAAGTATAACTATCCTCCCCAAATGACTAATGGCTCATTTTAAGATAGATTTTTTAATTTTCCCCTTCCAGCAATGCGATTGATAGCTCAGTAGATAACACAATCAAATAATAAATGGCTATTAATAATCCTGAGCTCTTCGTTCTGTTTTCAGAGGGCTACAGATAACAGTGAAAGCTTCAAATCTACTTGCAGAGTTCCCCAGCAGATTCCGCCTTCCCTGAACTCCTGCCAACCATGGACTAGAGATGTGAGCAGTCTTGCTCTCCGGCAGAGAGCTTTGGAAAGGGGATTGCTGCTCCATGGAGGCAACGCTGATTCCGAGAGACCCTGCAGAACAGCATAGAGCTGCCCCTGCGAGCTTCCGACACTCCACCTCGTTACGGGCGCCGGGAGTAGAAAGACCCATCTTTCTCCGGTAGAGCATAATTAGGTGAAAATCGGTTAACATTTAACATGTTATCTTTGTTTTCCCCTTGGTCCCATTTTTCATTTGCTTTACTTTTATTATCATCTGCTTTATTTTAGATGGAGGCTTTCTGGTGTTTTGTTTTGTTGTCATTATTGGGTTTTT
>NW_022111371.1:3936193-3937396 GCF_000313985.2 Echinops telfairi
GTCTCCTGGGATATCTGCTATTTACGGAGTCATCCATGGATCACAGGCACTAGCATTACCTGCTAGTTTGTAGGATTGCAAAATCTCAGGTCTCACTCCAGACCTGCTGACTGAGAACCTGCATTTTAGCAAGACTGTCCCTTCTCCCACTACCAGGTGATTCCTACTCGTATTACAACTTGAGAAGCACTGGTGGGCCTTAGGCAATGCATTAACCTCTATGAGCCTGATTTTTCCCATCTGTAAAAGAAGGCAATTATAACTAGAGGACCCCTTCTATCCCTTCAAGTTCTGAAATCCTGTGACAAATCTGAGCGGAGTTTGATCTTTAAAGCAACTCTGTGCCTCTCATAGAAAATGCATTGAACTTTTAGCCCTCCGTATGCATAAATGTTCTGCTTCCCGAAAACTTGACTTCCATCTGTAATCGACGATTAAAGTCATGGTTGAAGGGAGAGTTCTGATAGCCTAAGTGTAAAAGGTATCCTTATTAATATGTCAGCCTGGCAGCTTAAAGATAAAGTACCTTAGAGGTGTCTCAGGGTAACGTGCAATGTGCTAGACCAACACTTATTGGAATTTGAGAAGTGATGTGAGTGAGGCTAGCAAGGACTATTATCAGTTTTACTATTTAGTCACTTGACCCGTAGCAGAGGGCTGATGGCTCCTGGTTAGAGAGGACAGCTTATGGCGCTTCTTCACTTTGATGCATCTCTCAGCAAGCAGTAATGGGCAGGGGCAAAGATCTGGGGTGAATGAAAGACAGAAACCTTAAAAGTTATCCCCCATTCTGTCTGCATGGATCATTGGAAGTCTCATGCCTCCTTCTAATTCGATGCTTCTCAAATGATTAAAAATTCCAGCGTGATGCTCTGAAAAACAGAGTTTGGTATAAAGCCATGGAACCAATGTTTGTCATCAAAAGACTCCATGGTATGATAGGTGAGTACTCCTGTTGTAAAGATCATAGAAACCAAGTTTTAAGACAGAACTCATCATTTGAAAACCAACCATACAAAAAAATATCAAAATAATTGCAACTAGCCTTTGCTAAGTGCTTTCTCAAATCCTCATACACTTTTTTTTTCATTTATTTAGTTAATACTTCCAGTCAGTCAATGAAGCAGTGCTACACCTACCCCGTCAATTAATGGTGCTGCCAAAGCTTAGACTGAGAGATGTTCCCCGTCAATTAATGGTGCT
>NW_022111371.1:3937916-3943707 GCF_000313985.2 Echinops telfairi
AAGTCCCTTTCGAGTTGATTTTCCCTGTCAATTTCTACTTTCGGCTATTTCTGGTTGTTTTAACTCACCTTACGTTTTTGAGATTCATATACATTACTGAATATTCAACAATTCTTTTTTTATTGCTCAGTAGTATTCTCCTATACTAACATATCCTATTTTATTTATCCATTCACCCATTCAGGGACATCAGAGTGATTTCCTATTTTGACTATTATGGGTAATGTTGCTATGCACATCCATATACATACTTGTATAAACATAGGTCTTAATTTCTCTTAGGTGCATAAGTAGAAGTAGAATTTCTAGTTCATAGAAAAGGGAATGCTTAACTAGATAAGAAAATGGTGAGCTATTCAAAGTTATTTTACCTCTTTGTTTTCCCACCAGCAGTGTATAAATGCTCCAGCTCCTACACATTTTGGCCTGCATTTGATATGGCTCACCGCCATCCAGTCAATTTGACTCAGTGACACTATAGGACAGGGTAGAATCATACCTATGGGTCTCTGAGACTGTAAATCTTTATGGGAGCCTCATCTTTATCTTATGAAGTGTCTGGTGGTTTCAACTCTTGACCTAGTGATTAAAGCCTAGCACATAATCCACTGCTCCACAAAGATTCCTTGATTTGGAAGCGGTCTCAATTTTAGCCATTCTAATGTGTGTGAATGGTATACACCACTGTGGATTCTATTTGTATTTCTCCAATTACTAATGCCATGCATCTTGTCATGTTTTTATTGGTCATTTGTAAGTCTTCTTTCATGAAGTTGGACCAGTCTTTTTGCAATCAGTTGGCATAGAGTGAGTTATAGTCCTATTGTGGCACTTAGATTATTTAGAACAGGGCTAAAAATATTTGATTTAGGGCCAGCTTTGGCTAGGTTCACTAGAGAAGCAAAACCAGTGATGTTCATACATGTAAATGTAAAGAGAAATTTAGTTCAAGATAATGGTTCACAGTTGTAGAAGCAGGTAAGTTGAAGTCCAGGCAGGACCCAGGTATGTAGGTCAAATGCTAACTTGGAGGCTTCTCCTGAATCATGTATATATGTGAGTTGACAAACCCAAGATCAGTCAGAAGACCACAGGCTGCAGTGGGGAATGAATGCAAGGTCAGTGTGTTAGTCTGGGTTGACTAGAGAAACAAATTCAGACATTCATATGTGTATAAGAGAGAGTTTTGTGTAAAAGAGCAGTTGTAAATTGAGAAAACATCCCAATCCAGTCCATAAGTCCGATATTAGCCGAGATGTCTTATACCAAGCTATAAATTCCTCTTCAGACTCCAGGGACACATGAACGGTGTCGAATGCAGGAAGATTACAGTCCAATAGGTGGAAGTTCTTGTGTATCCAGTGGCGGTGTAAGCATCTAAGCACTGGCAGGGGTCTCCACGTGGCTCCTCTGACTCCAGAGCTCTGGCTGCATCATCATAGCACTATCTGACTAGTCGTCAGTAGTGTCTCCCAGGGAGTGAGTGTGTGTCCATCCTCCAGCAAGCTCTTTATCTCCTTAGTGCCTCCAAATGAGGTCATCAAGCTGCAACTTGATTGACAGGCTAAACTCTACCCCCATTCACTCTTAAGTCTCACAGTGACAACAGATTATGTAACTACCACAGTCAGCAAGTGAAACGTGTATGAGCAAGAATGGAATCAGTCTAAGGTCAGCAGGTCAAATGACAGACTATTGACTCAAGTCCAAAGGATCAGTAGTCAGGAAGCCAGATGCAAGATCCAGACCTCCCAAAAAGCAACCAAGGTTTTCCACAGTATCCAATTATATAGGAGTAAGCCACACCTCTGAGGAAACTTGTTTTCAGTTTCATCAGTGTTGTTACGTGTGGCAAGTGGTTACATTAGTGGACACTTTGGGGCCAATATCTGTTCCAGGTAATTGGTGCCAGTCCCTGTATAAGAAGTACTGCCTACCCTTGAGGGGAAATGTACTTGGGACTTTATAATGTCAAACATATTACCTCTTTGGTAATGATGAGAGCAAAGGAAAAAGAACTGATATCCACATTCAGGTTGGCCTTAGGGCAAGATATGACAAAATAACAATTTATAAACTATCAAGGGCTCATGAGAGAGCGGGGAGCGGGGAAGGAGGGGAAAAATGAGGACCTAATGCCGGGGATTTAAGTGGAGAGAAAATGTTTGAGAATGATGTACAAATGCGCTTTACACAATTGATGTGTATGGATTGTGATAAGAGTTGTATGAGCCCCTAATAAAATGATTTTTTAAAAAAAGCTCCATTCACTTTTAGTTGCTTGTGGTGGCAGTTTTTTTTTGAGAATGAACAATAAAACATATACCAATTCAACAATTTCTATATGTACAATTCAGTGACTCTGATTACATTCTTTGAGTTATACAACCATTCTTACCCTATGTTTTCAAGTGGTTAATCCTCCAATGGCATAAGCTCCTGACCCCTGAGCTTCCTATCTACTCTTTTGAGTAGTTTTATTAATGTAATCCATGTAGACAGTTTTTTTATTAAAACATTTTTTTTTTTAGTTTATAAATTTATTTATTCATTCCAAAGACATTTTTTTAAACATTTTATTAGGGGCTCATACAACTGTTATCACAATCCATACACACATCAATTGTGTAAAGCGCATTTGTACATCATTCTCAAAACATTTTCTCTCCACTTAAACCCCGACATTAGGTCCTCATTTTTCCCCTCCCTCCCCGCTCCCCCCTCCCGCATGAGCCCTTGATAGTTTATAAATGGGTATTTTGTCATATCTTGCCCTGTCTGACGTCTCCCTTCACCCACTTTTCGGTTGTCTGTCCCCCAGGGAGGAGGTCACATATAGTTCCTTGTAATCGGTTCCCTCTTTCCTACCCATTCTCCCTTTACCCTCCCTGTTTCGCCACTCACACCACTGGTCCTGTAGGGCTCATCCACCCTGGATTCCCTGGATTTTCAGTTCCTATTTGTACCAGTGTACATCCTCTGGTCTAGCCAGACTTGCAAGGTCGAATTCGAGTCATGGTAGTGGGAGCGGGGAGGAAGCATTTAGGAACTAGAGGAAAGTTGTATTTCTCATCGTTGTTACATAAAACATTATTTTAATGTGTTGCTGAAAAGGTATACAACAAAGCATCCACCAACTCTGGTCTCTACATGTATATGTTAGTCTAGGTAGACCAGAGAAACAGATTCACAGAGACTCTAAGGGGTATAATAAAGAGATTTATATAAAGAGTAATTGTACATTAAGGAAGCATCCCAGCCCAGTCCAGATCAAGTCCATAAGTCTGATATTAGCCCATATGTCTGATACCAATCTATAAAGTCCTCTTCAGAGTCACAAAGCACATGCAATGACACTGAATGCAGGAAGATCAAAGGCCAGTGGGTGGAAAGTCTTGTGGATCCAGTGGTGTAAGTATCTCAGTGCTGGCTGGGGTCTCCACTTGGCCATTCCAGTTCCCAGGGCTCTGGCTGCATCATGGTAGGTCCATGTGGCTTCTCCTCAAGGATGTCTCACAGGGAGTGAGACTTGTCAGTAGAAAGTCTCCAAGGGAGTGAGCAGAGAGAGAGTATCTTCCACCTCCAAAGAGGAAAATGCAGGAGTTCCCAGAATCCTCAGGAAAAGGCCATGCCCACATAGAGGCCTTATTTTCTATGTCCTGATTGACAGGCCACACTCCACCCCTACACTCTCAATCCTCAAATTGACACCAGATTATTTAACTACCACAACGTACAAAGTATTTATTAAAAGTGTTAAGTATGTAGAAATCCAACTTTTATAAAAAGTATTGAGAACTAGCATTATCACCAGAAAGTAATTCTAAATCTTTTCTACAACATTCTAGGGGGATGCAGGTGACAATCAAGTTTTTAATCTCTATTTTTCACTTACATTTCTTAATCATCTAATCTTTGCCAGCTGCTTTAAGTATTTTACCAATCTCCTTAGTATATATGCATAATAGTCATGAAACAAAGAGTAATGGCTTGAGTCACACCCTCTAATAAGGCTAGCTATATTCTACCTTCATGCTTTCTCATTAGCATAACTGATAATTCACTCCAAAATGGAGCCACAGGTAAAGAGACTAGGATTTACAATGCATCACAAATGGAGGACTGCGGCTAGAAGGGTCATTTTAAGTAATTAACTGAACCTAGGAAGCATTATGGCCAATCTTTCCTCCCTGAAACCTTTCAGTTGGCAGCTCAATGCTTACCCATTGCTCCACAAACTAATAGACAAAGTGATGTGTGTCATTATTGCCATCAGATTTTCTTCTCTTTCAAGGTGATTTGGCAAAGCTCCATGTAGTTCATGATAGAAACTGACATTACAATTTAATTTTTATCATAAGAGGAAATAGATTCTCCAGGTTCGAAGGAAATTAAACTGTGTGCAACAATGTTTGATTAAAAATTTATTAGGAAAGCTGTGCCCTAAATGGAGTCAATAGCCCTCTCAATCCTCAGATATATCTCCATTAGTTACAACATCCATTTTAAGGATATGGAATCTTTGGTTGAGAGAGATGTGGTAATATAGCAGGCACCATAATCCCACTAGATGGTCACTTCTAAAATTCTATGAACATTGCCTCACTTCCAGTTGTCAGCAGCAGGACTCTCCCTGAAAATTTTATTCTTTGGCTAAGTATCTCTGCTTACAGACCTGATAGACCAGCACTCCTGGTAGATATTACCACCACTACCACCACTATCACTTGCTTTAGCCAATGTCTGATGAGAGTTGTGTGTTTCTCCTTTTATGTAGCTGCCCTCCTAGTTTTGATAAGACACTAGTCTTATAGTATTAGCATAGAATCTACTCTGGTATAATGTCTTTAACAGATAATATCATCAAAAATCTCTATTTCTCCCATCAAGGTCACAGATATGGGGATTGTGATTTCAAATTTTGGGGGAGGCAAAATTCGATTCACAATACAAGGGATTTTTTTAATCACCAGGGTTGAAGACCTTAACCTCAGGACCAACAAAACCTGTTGACTTATTTCTATCCATGTGTCATGGAATCCCTGGTGGCATAGTGGTTATGAGTTGGGTTGCCAATCACAAGGTCCTCAGTTCAAAACTACCAGCTGCTCCACAGAAGAAAGACAGAGTTTTCTGTTCCCAAAAAGAGTTACAGTCTCAGAAATCCACAGGGGGCATTTCTACCCAGTTCTGTAGGGTCATTATGAGTCAGCATTGACTTGATGGCAATGAGATTGGTATGGGTTTACCCATATGTTTATAACTCTCACCAAATGATTGGGTAGGACTATGCAAAAAAAGATGTGTGTAAATTAATAGAGAGGATTGGTCAGTTTTAGATGCCATCCCCTGGCTATAAGAAGGAGACATTTCAGAAGTAAGAACAGGGAGAAATACGAGGACCATCCAAGAAGAAGACCAACTAGTGAAATCTTCACACAAATATCTGTATGAAGTGGTGGGGCCTGGACTAGAGGGTACCAGAGGCTGTGGTACAGAGACCATGGGAGGGGGTGCTGGATATGAGACTGAGAGGTACAGCAGGGATCTGGCTTCTTGGTTCAGAGACAGAGGCCAAGGAACCATGTGACTGAGAGTCTCAAGACCAGAGAGAGAGACAGGGCTACTGACTGAAAAAGGGCGTTGCTATGGACTATTGACTGTATTCTTTATGTTTTCTGATCCTGGTTTGTGGTAAACAGTCAATTTCCTTAATACTACCCTTAATCATGTGTACTGCCCTATCCATGAGTCTTATCCACATGAGTCCTATGTGTCATTGCTATGGATT
>NW_022111371.1:3944520-3946177 GCF_000313985.2 Echinops telfairi
TTACACAATTGATGTATGTATGGATTGTGATAACAGTTGTATGAGCCCCTAATAAAACAATTAAAAAAAATAAGCTAAAGAAGGATGGAGGGTGGAGGCATGTCTGACTCTGTCTCATGGAAATTAGCTTGGGCTAGTGAAGAATTGGCTTCTTTGTATAGCTGAGAGAGGTGAGAATATTTTTTTCAAATATTTCTGGTTAACAGTCGTAGGAACCCAGGTGGCACAGTGCTAATGTGTTCTGTAGTTAACCACAAGATCAACAGTTTGATGCTACGAACTGCTCCGAGGGAGAACAATGAGGCTTTCTACTCCCATAGTTACAATCTCAGAAACCTACAGGGGGTAGTTCTACCCTGTCCTGTAAGGTCTGTAGGAGTCAGCACCGACTAGATGGCAGTGATCCATATCAAGTACTGGCAAGGGTGTGGAGGGGCTGAGCCATTGATAGTGGGCCGGTGGGAATATCAAATAGTGAAAACAAAACCAAAAACATTGAAAAATAGTTGGCTACCTTCTTATAAAACTTTCCCTTTTCTATGGCCTGATGGCAATGAGTTTGGGGTTTTATGTTTGTTTGTTTTGGTTAATAGTTTAAGACTTGGTAGGAATAAGCCAAGAATGATGACCCAAAGATCCAGTAAGACTGTGGTTCTCAACCTTCCTAATGCCATGACCCTTTAATACAGTTCCTCATGCTGTGGTGACCCCATATTTTGGCATATCTGCATGTGGGCAGACCCGCCTGGAGAAGGATATAGGAGCGGTGTCTCAGTTCCTAAGACCTTTGGAAATATGGTCTTAGGCAACCCCTGTGAAAGGGTCGTTCGACCCCCAAAGGGATCTCGACCCACAGGTTGAGAACTGCTGTGCTAAGAGTCCTCAAGCTTTAAGCAGGAGACTTTTAGAAATAGTTTGCTTCCTTCTGATGACTGTCACCTAGGGAGTGAGCATAGCAGTGTAGCGCAGAAAACCCACACAATGGCGATTGAAATAAGTAGGGGTATATTTTCAACCACACAGAAAAAAGGTCAAGAACAGACGTTAGTTGGCTTTGGTTTGTCACTCAAAGATGTTGAGGAAATGCCTTGTGGTTGTTTTAGCTCCTTTCTCATGGCCTAAGGGGCCTCAATACCAACCATTATGTCTGCATTCCAGACAAGTAAATGTGTGATCCGAGAGGAGATGACCAAAAAGACACTGTTCGCCCAGTTCACAAACACTCACCCCATGACTTCCAGCTGCACAGAGGGGCCCCAAATTCTGAGAGGCAGTCATCCTCAGCCACTAGGGAAATTGGAAGTTGAAAGATTGGAGATGGAGGTGTGGAACAGAGATAGAATTTAGCCAGGAATGTGCAGTTGAGAAAGATTTTATTGAGGCAGGGGGAAAAAAACTCCCAGGAGGGAAGGGAGGACAGGGAAAAGGATGGGGGCATCTTGAGCCCCCAAGCGGGTTGCACAACCCAAGGAGTTAGGTCAGGGAAGTCACACCTGGTACTGGGGTGGCAGGACATGTATAGGGTATGAGCTTAAAGTCATATGAGCCACAAGGGAAAGGGAGGTTCTTTGTGCTTCGGTTGCAAGTTTTAGGCCAGGTGATGTCCTGTCAGTAAATCATGTTGTTTCTAGGAAACAATACTAGGGGGAGCGGGGCT
>NW_022111371.1:3947128-3950514 GCF_000313985.2 Echinops telfairi
TTCCTTGCTCATCCACTGCTCTTGAAAAATGAGCAAGCTACCGGGCCATGGATCTCAGTTTCCTCTTCTGCAAAATCAAATAAAGTGTATCTGTGTTAGATGTTGCCAAGCCAGCCCCTGAATCTCAAGCACAACAGAGTAAAATCCTCTCCAGGCCTATAGTTTCCTTACGATGGGTTGAAGATGGAACTGCTGGTATCCAGAGAATCTTCACTGACTGATTTTCAGAAGTAGACTACTAACGTTTCTTCCTAGTCTGGAAGCTCCACTGAAACCTGCTTGACAGCATAGCAATATGCAAACCATCAACAACCGAGAGGTGGTAGTTGTCCATGAGGTACATTTACCAGGAGTCTCATCAGGGTCTTCCACATGGAAGATGAGTGTTCTACCAGTGAGCCAGTGGTCCCTATATATTGTAGGTGTCAAGGTTTCAATACAATTTAACTGCAGTGCCAATGTCTTTGACTCCACACTGTGTTCAGAGGATAGAAGATTCAGAAGGGCTAACCGGGGAGGATCACAGTTAGTTGCCATAGAATACAGTTGGACCATGGTAGCCTCATGTAGTACAAGGTAAAACTGCTTCATTGGATTTTCTTGGGTATAACCTTAGTGGAAGCAGATCTCTAGATTAAATTCACAGGAATGGGTGGGATAAAAACCACCAACTTTTAAAATTAGCTGTCCATCTAACATAAGACATTTTTGTGCCTAGAACTGTTTTATGTTGATGAATGGAGAAAAGATTGAAGTTTAAAAAAAATTGAAGTTTAAAAAAAAAGATTTCTTCTTGCTTGGATCCATAATCAATGCCCATGGAAGCAGCAGAGAAGAGATCAAAAGACACATAGCATTGGGTAAATTTGCTACAGAAGATCTCTTTAAAGTATTGAAAAGCACAGATTGAGGACTAAGGTGCACTGGCCCCAAGCTATGGTATTTTCAATAGCCTCACATGCATGTGAAAGTTGGACATTGAATAAGGAAGACTGAAGAAGGATCAATGGGTTTGAATTATGATGGTGGAAAAGAATATTGAAAGTTCCACAGACTGCCAAAAAAAATCAGTTACATTATCTTGAAAGAAGAGTAGCCAGAATATTCTTTAGAGGCCAGAATGGTGAGACTTCATCTCACGCACTTTGGAAATGCTGTCAGATGATGTCCCTCACTGACCCAAAGCACTATGGGGGACAACACTGGAGACACAGTGCGGGAATTGTGCCCAATATGGCCCCACCACACCAGAGTGAAATGCTAAGGGAATGCAACAGAGCAGCAAGCAAAGCAATGAAGCCCCTGAAATATACCAAAAATAGATTTTGGGATCAGAGGATGGCACCATTTCAGACTCAACCAGAAAACACTCATAAACAGACCTGGAACTATTTGTAGACTTTTCTCTTTGTTTTTGCTTTCTTTTGTTGTTTTGTTTTGCTTTGCTTTGTTTTTGTGCTTATTATTATCTCTTCATGTCTATCTAGATAAGATAGGTGGGATAAACAATCCATAGGAGAAAGCAATGGGGGAGACAGGGGAAAGGATGGAGGGTGCCAACAAATCCAGGGACAAGGGAACAACAAGTTCTAAGATCTAAGATCAATGGTGAGGAGGGCTTAGGACGCCTGGTGGGGCTTGATCAAGGGCAATGTAATCGAGAAGAATTACTGAAACCTGAACAAAGGCCGAATATGATTAGTGGGACAAGAGGAAAGCAAACGGAAATAGAGGAAAGAATTAGGAGGCAAAGAACATATATATAAATCTAAATACAGGCATGTACCATGTAAATATAATTATAGATAATGATAGGGAAATAATCTATATACATATTTTTATATGTTAAGTATTAAGGCAGCAGATGGACATTGGGCCTCCACTCAAGTACTCCCTCAATGAAAGAACACTTTTTTTCTAACAACCCTGTGATGCTCACCTTCCCTGACACAATCACTGACGACAAAATTGCATAAGCAAATGAGGTGAAGAAAGCTGATGGTTCCCAGCTATCAAGAGATATAGTGTCCGGGGTATTAAAGACTTGAAGATAAACCAACAATAATCTAACTCAGAAGCAACAAAGCCTACATGGAAGAAGCCCACCAGCCTGTGTAATCATGAGGTGTCAGTGGGATCAAGTACCAGGCATCTAAGACCCAGAACAAAATCATATTCAATGTGAATGGGGGGTGGGCGAGGGGTATGGAGTGGAGACCCAAAGCCCATCTGTACATAATTGGACATAGCCTCAGAAAAGGATCACAAGGAAGAGATGAGCCAGTCAGGTGGAGTATAGCACCAAGGAAACATACAATGTTCCTGTAGTTCTTTAATGCTTCCCACCCCACCCCCATCATGACCCAAATTCTACCTTACAAATCAGGCCAGACCAGAGCATGTACACTGATAGATAAGAACTTGCAACACAGGGAATCCAGGACAGATAAATCCCTCAGTACCAAAAATGAGAGTAGCGATACCAGGAGGTTAGGGGGAAAGTGGGGAGACAATGGTAAAACCTATCACAATGATAAGTAGACAAAGAAGAGTAGCACTCTTGGAGAGAAGGCAGCACCTGTCTGTCATGCGCGTACACAGAAGCCACATCAATTCATGACCATGGTCCTTCTAGACACATTCTACAGAGGAGATGACGGAGACCTTGTGATGTGGATTGAACTGTCCAACCACAAAATAAAGGTTATAATTCCATCCCTTATACCTATGGATGTCATTCCTTTTGTAAATGGAACTTTCTTTGTTCTGTTACTGAGGGCAAACCATAGTTTGGGTGTGCCCTACAGAGTCACTCCTGAGAGATAAGAACAGTTAGGCAAAGAGACACATAGAAGGGAAGATAGAGGATGTGAGAAGGTCAATAAGGAATCAAAGTCCATGCAGGACTATATTTTAGGGCAAACACACACACACACACACACACTATATATATATATATATATATCTAATCACTGCCAGCGAGTCAATGTCGACTCTTAGCAACCCAGTAGGACAGGGTAGAACTGCCCCTGTGAGTTATACTGTTTCTGAGAGTATAACTCTCCAGAGTAAAAGATCCTCATCTTTCTCCTGAGGAGCAGCTGGTAGATTCAAACTGCCAACCTTTCACATTACAGCCCAACTGTTAACCACTGTGCAACCCAAGAGACTCCAAATCTCAAATATAATAGAAGGAGGACATTTATGAAGTCTTAAACAGAAGACAAGACAAAGACACATTGATCGGATGTGGGAGACCATTATAAGTAGATCTTAATGGCATCCAAGGGTTTACAGGTAATTGGAAGTTTAAATGGGACATGGAAGGACAAAGTAAACTCCCATAGAAGCATGCCTGGTGGCAGATCAATTAGAGTTACAGGTAG
>NW_022111371.1:3952056-3953925 GCF_000313985.2 Echinops telfairi
ATTGCAGAAGTAGTGAGACTGTGAGGCAGAGCAGTCGGCTGGTTTCCTGGCTCATGGGAGTATAAATCAAAGGGCCACATGCCTGACGGACTGAGGACCAGAGAGCAACTTGGGAGCATCTGGCTGAGGAAAGGCAATGACTGTATCAAAGACTGTATCCCTTACTGTTTATTGAACCTTGCTTGTGTTAACCTGTTAATTTCCCTAATAATACCATATAATCCTACTGTTTGTGTGTTCTCTTTGACTACTGCAATGATTAATAAACCCAGTATAATATTAGGAGATTGTTTGACACAGTGGCCATAACAATGGCCTCAGCCATAGGAGTAATTGTGAGGATGGTGCAGTCCTGGAGAGTGTGTGCTTATATTGTGCATAGGGGCAGTAGGGGTTGGAACTGACTAGATGACACCTCACAACAACATAGAAGTAGAATCCCTTGGGAGGAATGGTCGTTGTCAAAATAGATAAGGAAAGATGGAGGGAGAGTCTTGTCTGATCTCTGCTTCATGGCAATACGATAGCCAGAAGAGGCAGATATAGTCCCTCCATGGGATTTACTCAGTATTCTACAATCAATACAAACTGTTAAAGTCTCTTCTGACATCCATTTTGGTCTCTTCTTTCTTTGCTGTCTTTTTAATCACTTTTTACTCTCTTTATGTGTGATGGTCTTGATGTCATCCCACGGGTTATCTGGTCTTCTGTTTTTAGTGTTCAATGAGTCAAATCGGTTATTAAGATGTTTTCTCAATTTAAGTGGGATATACTCAAGGTCAAATTTTGACTTTCATGAACTGGTCTGAATCTTCCCCAACTTCAACCTGAATTTACCTGTGAGCAATGGATGGTCTGTTCCACCTACCTGGCATATTTTTTGGCTGCTGATATTGAGCCTCTCCATCATCTCTTCCCACAGATATAGTCCACATTATTTTGTGCATTCTTGCCAGAGAAGTCTATGTGTACAGTGTCCATTAATGTTGCTAAACAGTATTTGCATTTAAGAAATTATTAACCTTTCAAAATTCTATCATGTGATCTCCAGCTTCCTTTCTATCACCAAGGCCATATTTTCCAACTACTATTCCTTCTTCGTTTCATCTTACAACTTTCATCTTCCAATTGCCAATAATCATCTATGCATCTATTTACAAGTTTGATCAATTTCAGGCTGAAGGAGGTTGTAGAATTCTTCAATTTCATCATCACTAGCTTTAGTTGGTGGTGTGTAAATTTAAATAGTAAGCAAATTAACTGGAAACCGCCTTTTTGTTGATGAATGCAACACTATTCCTTTTGAATTTGTCATCACAGTAAGCCATATAATTAATTAAAAATCATAGTAACCCATCACAGTATCCCCTATGATTAATTAAAAATGGCCAATGCTAGTCCATCCAATTATCAATAAATGTGTGTGGCTCATTTTGAGTTGTGCCTCATCAGCAAATGAAGATCATGAAAGCTTTATTCAGATCATTAACGTTGCCTCTACTTTGGAGGGCGGATCTTCATTAGTCATATTTTGAGTGCCTTCCAACTGGAGAGGGAGCACTGATCTTGTAGTGGTTCCACATTGCTCTACTAATTTCAAGGTCAGCAGTTCAAAACCACTAGCCGCTCCATGGGAGAAAGATTAAGAAACTCTCTATTCCCGTAACGAGTTACAGACTTGGATGCTCACAGGGGCTTTCCTAGAGGGTCCCTATGAATCAGCATCAAGTCAATGGCAGTGAGTTTGGTTTGTTTTTTTCCAACCTGGGATGCCCATTTCCCAGCACTAAATCTGACACTTTGCGGCTGCTATTCATAAGATTTCTAGTGGCTAATCCCTCAGAGGAAGATAGCTTACCTTTTTTTTTT
>NW_022111371.1:3955949-3984085 GCF_000313985.2 Echinops telfairi
TTAGTTAGACTGCCCTGGACTGATAGTGTAAGCTTTCCTGATCTTCAATAGTGTGTGTATCCCGAACCTGGCGCATTTCTGGCTTCTGTCATTCTGCCCGCATCCACAGTGAATTAATCTATCAGGTACCATGCAGAATTTTGTGTCAGTTTCCTTTGTTCTTTATGTCCTTTAAGTGGCTGTTGCTGTGAGTCCATGAACACCATTGTGGCCTCATGTTGATGGTCTCCCTCATTGAAATGATTTGTCTAAGTCCTATTTCACCATTCACTGCCATTGGGTCCATGCTGACCACAGCGACCCCCATGGTTTTTGGAGACTATAACTGTTTAAGGGAGTACAAGGCCCAGTCTTACTCCCGCAGTGCTGCTGATGATTTCCAATTGCCAGCCATGTGGATTGCAGTTCATTGCTTAATCACAAAGCCATTGTGACATACCGTGTCCTGTTTAGGACTGAACAAATGTGTCCATGAATGATACCTGAATTCAGGGCCTCTTTAATCTCCTAGGACAGATGATAGATACAGAATTTAAATACTTATTCCCCAAAGACAGCCTCCGGAATCAATGTTTGAAAAGATAGTGGTGGTGGCGGTAGTGATGGTGGTGCTTTTTATTGTTGTTGTTGGTGGTGGGGGGGTAGTTTTTGTTAATTGACACTGAGTGGAATTAAACTTACAGCAACTGAATATGTGCACTGTGCAATTTGCTCCAGAGAGTTTTCAAGATTGACTGGTGGATACAGATCACTAGCCTAGGTACCTCCAACTGTCCACTGCTGAAACATTCACACCATTCAGCAGCTCCTTAAGTTTGCAAAGGTAGGTCTTAAAGACAAAAATTATAAATTGTACTTCAAATATCTGCTGGCTGGATGCATATCATAAAGACTTAAAAAAATGTTTTATACCAGTACACATGGGATACAATTCCAGGAATGCATAGGGAAGGATCTTGATTCCTGAGAAACCCAAAGATAGATTTGGCAATCAAGTACAGAATTCGAGTCTCTTGACTAAGTCCCTTCCCTCTGTCAGTACGGGGGTGACTTCTTGCTTCATCAACAATGGTCTGAAGCAGATGTGTTGGGAATGCCTAAGTGATATTTGCCAGAAAACATAACCGTTTCCTAACATTTGTATTCATTTCTATGAGCTATTGGCTTATTTCTGGATATTAATTCAAATCTGCTCCTAATTTTAATTAGAGTTAGGATTTAGTAGTGTTGAAGCTTTTTACTTTTTCTTTCTTTCTTTTTTTTTCATTTTTCTAGGAAAGAATGTTAATTTCAACAAAGTCAGGATTTAAAGTATCTATATTAATTCTGAGACTTAACGACAATGAGTAGGGATTAATATTTGGGTAGGGAATATGGGAATGCATCCACTGTGCCTTTTGAAATTAATTAAAAATGTTTTAAGATTTTTTAATGGGTTGTTTAGTTGAATCACCCAGAAGTAATGAACTGCTATAAGCGAAGCTTTAATATAAGTCCTAGGCATTCGAGTGTTTTATTGTGTCTAGTTTTATCCACCCTAATATTCATTAACTTGTTTTTCCCTCACTTTTTATCAGCCCCACATCCTATCATTCCTTTTCTCCCATGATATAATGCAGTACTTCTCAAGGTCACCTTTCCTCACACATAGCACTGCTGTCTGCCCAAGAACTTTTGTACCAGTAACTCCCTCTGCTTGAAACTCCCCCTCCACCACTAAATTACCAGTTGCCTTCCAGCCAGTTCATTCCTGGCAACTCCTTTTGGATTAAAGTAGAATGACAACCCCTAGGATTTTCAATGACTAATATTCTTAAATTGAGGGTGGGGTGGAAACCTTTCATCTGAGGCACTTCTGAATAACTTTGAAACTTCAGTCTGTCCTTTAGCAGTCAAACACAGAACACTTTCACCACCCGGGGGACCGACCGTGACACACCTTTATCCACGCCCACTGCCATCATGCCCATTCTGATTCATTGTATCACTATCACGTCCACTCTGTAGTTGTCTCTCTATGCAGAGTTTCCAAGGCTGTAAATCTTTACCTGAGAAGATGACCTCGTCCTCCTCCCAAAGAGCAACTGAAGGGTTTCAACTGCCGATCTGGGGGATGGAAGCCCACCACTTATGCAACCGGGCCACCAGGGCTCTTTCAGAATCCTGAAAACTTCCTTTGCATATTTCAAACCATTGCTGAGGTGACATGTTCTTCTTTTTTTAAAAATCATTTTACTGAGGGCTTGTTCAATTCTTTCACAATCCACACATCCATCCATTGTGTCAGGCACATCTGTACATTTGTTGCCATCGTCATTCTCAAAACATTTGCTTCCCACTTGAGCCCCTAATATCAGTTCCTCATTTTCCCCCTGCCTCCCCGCTCCCCCCTCCCTCATGAACCCTCCATAGTTCATAAATTATTATTATTTTGTTGTATCTTACACTGTCCGATGTCTCCCTTAAGTCACCACATTATTCTTTTAGCAGGGTTACTAGGACATCATTACCTGACTCAAAAATTTCCAATGATTCTTTACTGCCTACTAAATAAGTATAAACTTTTTTCTTTTCTAATCATCTTATTAGGGGCTCATACAGCTCTTATCACAATCCATACATACATCAATTGTTTAAATCACATTAGTACATTCATCGCCCTCATCATTTTCAAAACATTTGCTCTCTACCCAAGCCCCTGGTATCAGCTCCTCATTTTTTCTCCTCCCTCCCTCCCTGCTCCGTGTCCCTCATGAATCCTTGATAATTTATAAATTATTATATTTTGTTATATATTCATATTTTGTCATAACTTGCCCTGTCCAATATCACCCACTTTTCTGTTGTCCATTCCCCAGGGAGGAGGTCACATGTAGATCCTTGTAATTGGTTCCCCCTTTCCAACCCACCCTCTGTCAACCTTACCAGTATCGCCACTCACACCACTGAAGGGATCATGTGCCCTGGATTCCCTGTGTTTCCGGTTCCTCTCTGTACCAGTGTACATCCTCTGGTCAAATTATCCCATGAGTCTTCTGGAGTTTCACAGGAACCCATCATCTCAGTCCCCCAGTGGGGAGTCACTCCCTATCTGTCTGTTTGCTGGACCAGGGTAGCTTACATGTTGCTGTGATGCTGGGGGATATGTCACTGTCATTTCAAAGACCACGGGGTCACCTGTGGTAGACAGGTGTTAGTGGACCTTACAGACCAGGACACATAAGGTGGAAGGGCCTGGTGACATATTCCTGATAATGAGCCAGTGAAAACTCTTTGGATCACAAAAGAATGTTGCCCCATACAGTACTAGAAGGTGAAGTGCCTACTTTGAAAAGCACTGATGCTACACAGTGGCCACAACCATGGAGTCCAGCACATCAACAGTGGTAAAGATGGCACAGGGGTGGCCTTTTTGCTGGGTTGTATGAGATGTCACCATAATTCAGAGTAGCCTTATTAGCAAGTAATAGCAGTATACCTCAAACAACTACGTTTGTAGTTCTAAGAGACTTGCATCGGTCTGCTTCAATGTCTGTCTCCTTTTCCACATTATACACCGTGTAATTCTTACTTACATAAGGACCCTAGAGAAGAATTGATGCTTTGGGATTATAGTGCTGACAAAGACTATCGAAAGGAGCATGGGTTGCCAGAAGACATGGACAAACCTATCTGCCTTGGCGGAAGCATCGCCAGAATGCACCGTGAGTGGGGGGCTGAGAAGCCTCATCTCACATACTTTTGGACCTGTTATCAGGACAGATGCAAAAAAACAAAACAAAACAAAACCTCACTGCCATTCGGCCAATGCCGACTCATCGAAACTGTACAACACAGGGTAGAAAACTGACCCTAAACATTTCCAAAACCTGTAACTCTTTCTGGGAATAAAGCTCCATCCACCACCCCACCCCCTCTCAAGGAGCCTCTGGTGTTTTCAAACTGCTGAGCTTGCAATTAGCCCAATGTGTAACCAGTAAGCAACCAGAGTTCCTAACAGGAAAGATTAGTTCCTGGAAAAGGCCATCCTGCTTGGTCAAGGAGGTCAGTGAAAAAGAGAGGAAGACCCTCAGCAAGATGGATGGACAGAGTGAATGCAGCAATGGGCTCACGCATAACAAGCATGCGCATGGGCAGGACCAGGTGGTGGTGTGTTTTGCATGGGGCTGCTGGGTGTCTGAGCTGATCTGTGGCTCCTCTAACTACCTCCTTGCCTTCCTTTCCCTCCACACAGGCTCCTCTATGGCTTCACAAAAAGACAAACTCAAAACCCTGAACTTGACCCTCTAGCCAAACTCTTTGGGGGGAAAGTGATATAATACAGTGAGAGCTGACTTTTTTTAACACGTCAAGTAGGTTATACTTTCAATTTGTCAACAATACAGGTTGAGTTCAATCATACATTGCAGATTTCCTTAGTGCAGTCATTAAATGCCAACTGAAAGAAATGACTGAAACTCTTATTGATTTTCCAGATTGGAATTTACAATTTTCTGTTTAAAGAGACACCACTGATTTCAAGAATTGAAATGAAATAAGCACGGTGTGGTTGGATGAAATGGTGTCAGCAATATACTGAATTTGGGGGGATTTTTTTTTCCTGCATTAGGTTTTCTTTCTTTCCTCTTATTTTTTTTCCTGTTATGAAGCAATCAACACAGAGAACTTGGTAAGGGGAGAATTCTACTATTTACTTTCTCCTTTGACTCTGGGTGAATCCCGGGACTAACCTCTTGTATACAGCAAGGATTGTGTGTATTTCAGAGAACTAAGAAGGGGAACTAGATTCAGAAAATGTAGTCGAAATGGACTTGAAAAATAAAAGCTCAGGGATTTGAGAAACATGCCTAAAACTTAACTCGAACAGCAAAGCTTCACCAGGAAACAGTGATATGAACATTTTTGGAAATTTAGGGCTTCATAAAATGCACTGTCCGAAAATAATTCTTTACTTAGAAACATCTGTCTGACTTTTCCTAGTCTCCATATTTTTTTATTTTACAACACCATAGGTAAAACACCCAGACATGCTCAGTTGTACATACACACTCACTCATACATACGCACAGAATTTGAAGCCTGCAAGTAAGGGTTTAAATCTCAGATCTGCCACATGTGAGCTACACAATTATTAGCCAGTGACTTGTGTCCTCTCTGCCATGGTTTCTGTGTGTGTTGTTGTGAGCTGCCTTCACATCAACCACCATGCATGGTGACTCCGTGTGAAGTGGAATGAAATCCTACCCAGTCCCTGGCCATCCCCATAACTGATTGCAAAAAATATATATATTGTGATTAATAGGGGTTTTGTTAACTGGGTTTTGACAGTAGATAATTCTTTCTTTCTCTGGCATTCGATAGCAGTCTCTGGACCAGAATGATCTCACCACATAGTACCCCACATCAGGTCGCATGTGCATTACCTGCCACATAGAATGTGATTAAGCACAATAAAGGCAATCCTTTATTGAGAACCGTGGTCCAACCAAGATGACACATAATCTTAACTATCACATCTATAATGCACATTTATAATGTGCACTGGCCAGGAATTACACTCACGTCTCCTACAGGAAATGGTCCTTAGTCTCAGAAACTACTTTGTAAACAAACAAACAAACAAACAAACAAAAAGTCCAAAGCAGGCATGGGAATACTAATTCAATGAATCAAATTAAGTCTGCTACTAGTTTTTGGTAAGTGAATAGCAATTGAATCACAGTCAAATTAATTCGTGTATCTGTTATCTCTGGCTGGTTTCATGCTGTAATGGCAAAGTTAAGTAGTTGTGGCAAGGAACAGGATCTGGGCCTTTGCAGAAAGACACTTGATAGCCCTTATGCTAGAAAACTCAAAATGACAGGGATTTCCCCACATCTTCAAGTTAAACTCAGGTCTGGGGTATTCCACTGGCTGTAACTCTCTGAGGCCATAAGAACTAAGCCTGTAGATACATTTGAGTTATACAAATCCTTGGAGTTTTACAAATAACAAAATAGGCTTCAGAGTGAGCATCGGTGTTGAAAGATAGATACCTCATGAAGAGCACCAAGGGCCTGAGGATGTGGGCGCTTCCGAGTCAGCGATAAGGATCTTGCCCCCCCAACTGACAGAAGAGTCTTCCCTGAGAGCTGGTGTCCTACATTGGACTGGCAGGCTCCGGAACTGGGAGAAAATCAACTTCTGTTCCTGGAGTCCACCTCACTTTGGAAATTTCTGCTATAGCAGCACCTGCTAAGAAAATTCACCTGTGCAATGTTGACGAGTCTTTCTGCAGTGCATGTACCCTCATTCCATTCAGGTCTCTGTTCAAAGGTTACTGCCTCAGAGCACCCTTCTCTATCTGCCCTCCTTCTCTGCCTCTTCCCCTTACTCAGCTATATTTTTTCTTAGTTCTGGCATTATACACTCCCTCCTCACTTATTAACATGATTAGGTTCCAAAGGCCAGTTCATTATGAGAAAATTGATATTATGCACACACAAAAAAGAAAGAAAAATAAAAATGGATGGGCCAGTGAGTTATTTTGTATGGCCCTTCCATCCAAAGTCTCTTAACTTCCATCAAATGACTCCCTACCTAGGTCTGGTAAGAAGGTGGAGAAAGACACTGATAGAATTCACCTGTGAGTAATTGCAAACAGGATTCCCTGGGGTGCCACCCTGCAGTATATAAAATGAGCTCTTTAAGAAGCAGTAGGAGGGCTCTTATTGCCAGCAAGAGGACTCAGGAGCTCTGGACCTGAGATGCCTACACAGTGAACCCCCACATCCAGAAGACAGCTAACATCAGTGGAGTAGCAGTAGAACCAGGAGCCAGAGCATGGAACAGCGGTGGATTCCCAAACCACGGTGCAAGTAAAGCTGAGTGCTTTTGTGCAATAGGCTGACCTGTGGAGTAGGGTGCTCTGGGTACTTAATTTGTGAAGTTGAACTTGTGATGCATGAGAATGGAGCTGAGCGCCTTCACACTGAGGTTTACTGGCATGAGGTGCCTCTGGGCACTTAATTCAGAGAGCTGGATTTGCTAATCCAGGGAATTTAAACTGAATGCCTTTGGGTGGAGGTTTATAGCAGAGTGATATGCCCTTTGGGCATTTGTTAGCAGACTTGGCAAAACTTTGTAATATGTCCTAACAAATAGCTCAACCCTACATATTTCTCACTGGTTTTACAACCTGTTAACTTCCTTAATAAACCCTTCAATCATGAATGTTGTCTGTGAGTTCTGGGTAGCCATTGCAATGGATATTACAATTCGGAAAGGTAAAATGTCATTGTTGTTTTGTGCCATCGAGTCGCTTCCAACCCATAACGACGCTATGCACAATAGGAGGACATCGCCGGGTCCTGTGCCATCCTCACAATTGTTCCTGTGCTTCAGCCCGTTGTTGCTGCCACTGTCAATTCATCTCGAGGGCTAGCCTCTTTTTCACTGCCCCTCTGCCTTACCGAGATAGAGACAATAGAGAAGGCGAATGAAGACTTTACAATGACGTAGAACTGCCACAGGAGCTCTGGTGACATAGTGGGGTAATTGTTGCACGATTAACCTAAACGTCTACAGTTCAAACCTGCGAGCTGCTTCATAGAAGAAGGAGGAGGAGTCAGCCTGCTTCTATAAAGATTTGCTGCCTTGGGAGCTCTATGGAGCAGGTGTACTGTGCTACAGGTTGGTGATGAGCCACTGGGCTTGCTTTTGGTTTGGTGCAATCGTCAAACCATGGAGAATCAGGGTCCAGCCAAGACATGCTGATATAATACCTTAACCATCGCCGTCAGCATTACTCTCACCTCGCAGCTCAGAGTGGATCCTGCCAGACATCTGTCATGATGTGCAAAGTAGGTCAGACAGTCAATTTTGCACTATTGTCATAAATGCGAAATGTCAGAAAACAAGATAGTTGGTAAGTGAGGAATAGGTATCCTGAAAACCTATTTCCTGTCCGTTCCTCCTCTATAGGGGTAAGGAATTTGTTTGCATTTTCATTGTTATCTTGAAAGCCTATGTAAACTTCTTGTTTGCTCAAGAGGTCTTTGCTTTAAAGTGACTGATCAAGCAATAATGATAAAAAGATGAGCTGTCTTTCAAAAAGTCATTTAATAAATGATGCCTCCTGGTGACCACCTAGAACTCTGCCCTGGAGGGTTTGTGATGGGTGATGTCCAGGTTTTTCTCTTAAGGTCCTTCTGGATGGACTCCACTGAGTTAGTTAATTGTGCCAAGCTGGCCAATAATCACATGTGGGGCTTATTGAAAGGCGGAGGGATAAACGGGTGGTGAGCCTCCCCTTTCTAGTTGTCAGGTCTCTTGCTTTGTGATGGTCGCATCAGGGTGCAGCTGCCTTAGCAGCTCCCTGCTTCAGCTTACAAGATTGACTTCCTACAAGACATCCCCAAGGAGAAGCCACATGGACCTATCACGATGCAGCCCTGGGTGCTGGAGCAGCCGTGTGGAGACCCCTGCTAGTGCTGAGATGCTTATTCGTTCACTGTCTCAGCTTTCCTCCTGCAGCCGGCTTCATTGCCTCTGTTTTGTGAGGTGGAGGACTTTGTGGACTGGTGTTGGGTATGGGTTAATGTTGGACTTGTGGGCTTGGGATGTTTTCATGATGCACACTTTCTTTACATAAAATTCTCTTATACATGAGTTGCTGTGGATTTTTTTCTCTAAAGTACCTAGACTAATACACCCACCATCATCCATTCGGTGAGAAGCAGAGCTTGTTACCAATTTGCACCACCCAGGAACTCTAACAAGATGTGAACCTTCTCTTACTTATGAATTAGGTCAAGAATCAAATAAATAAATAGAAGTAAGATATTAAAAAGTAGGACAGTCATTCCTCATTAAACCATGCACCTTGATTTGATTCTCCGATGTACCAAGAAGTCAATGCATCATAAAAGTGAGTGATTCCCCTAGTGATATTGTGGCTATGCTCTGGGCTGCTAACTGAAAGGTCTACAGTTCGAAACCACCAGCCACTCAGGAGGAGAAAGATGTGATTTCTCTACTCCCCTGAAGATTTACCAGTCAGCGTTCCATTCTGTTGCACATAAGTTCGCTATGAGTTGGCACTGGCTCGATAGCAAATAACAACAACAGTGAAGATTTACAGTCTTGGAAACCCACAGGGACAGTTCTACCCTCTCCTATCATGACCTTATGTGTCAGAATAGACTCAATAGCAGTGAGTTCATTTTTCCCAATTTGGGGATGGTGAAACTGAGATGCAGTGATATATGCATGGGTGTGACCCAGAGGCAGGTTCAAGTTCAAAATCTGCGTCCCAATGTTTGACTTCCAGCAAGTCCTCTCAAGGCTTTGATGATAATAGTCAAGATAACTTACCAGCTAGGGTTATTGTGTACATTAACAGAGCTGACATGGGCAAGGGTACTGGCTTCTGCCCAATGGTAAGTGATTGGGTTTGCTTCCACTCCTGCCTGTTGAGAATTGAGTTACTGTTGCTCAGATGTGCGTCTTTAGTCTTCTCTTCCGTCCTCATTTCCAAAGTAAGCATGGGAACCGCCTCTCAGATATAACAGTACTCTGGATCAAAATCTCCTTTTCTGGGCTAGGAGAGATTGACTCATGTCCCAGGGGATTCTGGGGAGTCTCTGGAAAAGGGCTGCCATTTGTTTACTATTTTTTGGCAAGTCTGTTGATTGCCAGAGTTTGACTTTAGTCCATGCTGGTACCAGCTGCCTCATTAAAAGAAAGCCTACTTTCTGTGTTAATGGGAAAGGACCTGGCATGGGAAAAGGACTGCTGGTCAACCTCTCAATGCAACTCAGTGCTTGGCATTCCTCTAAGAAGATAGGCTTCTGGATCCAAGGAGAATATATATTCCGTGACATAAGTGTAGTGCCAAATGGCTGCAATCATGCCAGAAATTTAAGAAAAACATATCATACAGCATAAAGGGTGAATTTTATGCCCTAATCAAAATACTTTCCAGGAGTTTATTTTGTTTTGTTTTTCACAAAGTCCCACAGTTCAAAGATGTGCTGTGAAAATTGTACTCTGGGAGAAGGCATGATGGGTGAGGCATATTCTCCCTCAGACACTACCTCACTGTGGAAGGAAAAGCCGAATGAAATGAAAGATTGGCTTTCATCTTTGGAGAAAACATAGCCAACTCAGCAAACAAAGAGCCCTTCTGAAACATTAAGGATGTCTCATTGCTGAAAATAAGCATGGACCCAGACTAATTTCCATCCCGAAAATTTACAACCGCCAGCTGCTTGGAGAACTCTTCTCATTCAGTAGTGTATTTCCTGCTGATGTCCATTCCTATTTGTTCAAGACTCTAAGGAAAGGGGGGGGGGGGCGTCTAGTCCACTGCTTAATTCAGGCCCGTGGTGGCACACAAATGAAACCAGACACATTGCTTAGTGGCTGCATGGCCTTGAACCTGGTCTTAACCTCTCTAAGCTCAATGGTATCATCTGTACAAAATGGTGCCTGCTGGGGAAAGAGTGATTGAAAGAGTGAGAAGCTTCTTTCGGTGTACCCGAAACAGCATAGTTTGGAGTAACTGCATGTTCTCCCTTGAATCTCTGACGATTCAGACAGACATTAAGAAAATGGCACAGGTCCATAACCTGAAAACCAAGGACTGGAGAAATGAAATTGAAATGCAAACCTATGGACGAGAAGGCTTCATGGAAAAATCCAACGCAATGCCATTCAGTTGCTACTGACTCATAGAGATGCCATGAGACACGAGGAGGAGAACTACCCCACGGGGTTTCCATGGCCACAATCGTTCTTCCTCGGCACAGCTGGGAGGTTTTGAACTACTGGCATTGAGGTTGGGGCCAATTGCAGATTCCTTGGGCCACACAGTAGTAGAAAATTACCCATGTATCACGATAGATGCAAGACTTTTCTAGCAATGACAGCCTGATGACCATATGAACACCTCAGGCTCAAGTGGTAAGAGGGTGTTTTGAAAATGATGATGGCAACAAATGTACGGATGTGCTTGACACAATGGATGTATGGATTGTAATAAGAGCTGTATGAGTCCCCAATAAAATGATTAAAAAATAAAGAGAAAATATGTACATCTCTTGAAGAAACTAATTGATAAGAGACAAAAAAGTAGAGCTGTTATTGATCACCTAAATCTGGGAGTGCTCTTTTTAGAGCTGTTATTGATCACCTAAATTTGGGAGTGCTCTTTTTGAGCACTTATAAAGATTCCTATGCTTGAACTCAATAATGAAAAAAAAAAGTCAGTTAAGGTTTGGGAGGCAGAAAAATCTAGTTGTGAATGATAGCTCTCTAATTCACAACATACATGCTTTTATTGTTATGGTTGCTAGGTGTTGTTGAGTTGGATCTGACTTATAACCACCCTATGTACAACCAAGGTAAACAATGTCCATTCTATGCCATTCCATATCTGACAATTTTCCACTGCTGTTCATAACATTTCCAGTGTCTAATGCCTCAGGTATGAAGAAGAATGTGACATCAGGATTAGAGGGAGGCTTATGAACAACCTGCGATATGCAAATGACACAATCTTGCTTGCTGAAAGTGAGGAGGAATTGAAGCACTTATTGCTGAAAATCAAGGATCATAGCCTTCATTATGGATTACAGCTTAGCATAAGAAATACCAAAATCCTCCTAACTAGACCAATCAGTAGCATCATGGTAAATGAAGAAAATAAGTTATCGAGGACTTTTTTCTTACTTAGCTCCACAATCAATGTTCATGAAAGCAGCAGTATAAAAGATCAAAAGACATTTTGGGTAAATCTGCTGCACAAGACCTCTTAAGAGTATTGAAAAGCAAGGATACTTCTTTGAAGACTAAGGTGTGCCTTACCCAAGTATTATCCATTGCCTCATATGCATGTGAAAGTTGAACATTGAATAAGGAAGATTAAAGAAGAACCAGTGCATTTGAGTTGTGGTACTCAAAAGAACATTGAAAGTACCATGGGCTGCTGAAAGGACAAACTGATCTGTATTGGAAGAAGTAAGGACAGCAAGTCTTCATCTAATATACTTTGGACATATTGCCAGGTGAGACCAGTTCCCAGAGAAGGACATCGTGTTTGGTGTGTTAGTCCAGGTGGACTAGAGGAACAAATCCAGAGAAATTTATATGTGTGTAAGAGAAAGCTTCATATCAGAGACTTGTATATTGAGAAAATACTGCAGCCCAGTCAGATCAAGTCCATAAGTCCAATATTAGCCCATATTCCTGATACTAGACCATAAATTCCTCTTTAGACTCATGTACTACAGGCAACGATGCTGAATGCTGGAAGATTACAGGCTGATGGGTAGAAAGTCCTGTGCATCCAATGGTGGTGGATGCCTCTCTAGAGGGCTGCCATCAGTGTGGCTCCATGTGACTTTTCAACAGGAAGGTGAGGCAGAGAGAGTGTGGCAGGAGGAAGAGAGGAAGTTTCCCAGAATCCCCATGAGAAGGTCACACCCATCAAGAGGCATCAGCAGGGTGACCTGATTGAACTCTGCCCACATGTTCCTACATAGGCCTCGTTGGCACAGTAAACCTATCACCTTTGCTAACGAGGAAGGGCGTGGGAAAGAGGAAGGCTCTCTGTGAGATGGATTGACACAGAGGCTGCAATAATGGGCGCAGGCACAGGAATAATGGTGGGGATGTCGCAGGACTGTGCAGTGTTTAGTTCTGTTGCGCATAGCGTCACTATAGGTCAGAGCCAACTCCACGGCACCTTCCAACAACAACAATCCCTCAGATGTGGATACACTGTTCTTTCTTTGTAGTTTGTATTAATCTGAAAGCTCTGCTGGAACTTGTTCACCTTCAGTGATCCTGCTGGTTTTTAAAACACCAGTGACAAAGCTTACAGCATCACAGCAACATATACGCCGTCACAGTATGACAAACTCACAGACCAGCGGTTGGATCCTTTCACCAATCACATTCAGTCTGTATGCAGAGGAAACAATCGAGTAAGCTGGTCTGCATCAAGAAGAATTCAACATCGGAGTTAGAGGACGGCTTATCAAAAGCCTGCAATAAGTTTGCTAAAGCAGGAAAATCTTGAAACAGGTGCTGGTGAAGACCAAGGATGGCAGTGTCTGTTTAGATTACTACTCAATGTAACGGAAACTGGAATCCTCACAACTGGACCGATAGAGACTATTATGATATAGAGAAAAAGGCTGTTAAGGATTTCATTTTCTTTAGATCCCTAGGCAATATTCATGGAAGTCGCAGGGAAAAAATTGCGAACATGTTTCATTGAGCAAATGTACTCTGCATGACCTCTTTGAAGTGTTGAATATTAATGATGTCACTGATCAAGGTACACCTGACTCATCCCATGGTGTTTTCAATACATGTGAAAGTTGGACAATGAATACAGAAGACCCCAGAATAATTTATGTATTTGAAATATGGTCTTGTCAAAAAATATTAAAATACTTTGCATGGAACTATGGAATGGCATGATGTCTAGATCAGCTCCTAATGAAATGGTTTTAAAAATAGGAAATTATCTAATTGATGTTTGTTTTGCTGTGTATATTCTCAAGAACAATGAAAAAATTAAAAAGAAAAGGAAAGAAAGAAAATCCCTTGAACTGCCAGAAGAAACAAACAAATGGTCTTAGAAGAAATACAACCAGAATGTTCCTGGGATGTAAGTTTTGGATAAGTTGTCAGGACCTCATGGTTGGTAATGTTGAGGGTCGACAGAGAGAGGAAGTCCAAGAAGGAAATGGCTTGACACAGGGCTGAAATGGCGAGCTCAATAGAGCAACAATTGTGAGAATGGTGGTGGACCAGCTAGAGCTTCATTCCATTTTGCAGTCACTATAAATGAAAATAACCCAATGGTATAGGGGCAGTGAATTATTAAATGTACCTCCTCTAGCAAAGTCTCTCCCATTGAAGGACCTTTCTCTACATGAGTTTGCTAACAAGATGTGGGAAGATACTGATAGGATTCACCTGTGAATAATGGGGAATAGGATTCCCTGTAATACCATCCTGCTATGTATAAAACGAATGCCCTGAAAAGCAGGGGGAGGGATCTCCTTACTGGCAACAACCAGTGTGGAACACACCCCTGGACGTGAGATCCCTGCACAGTGAGCCTCCTGGATCCAGAGACAGCTGTGATGTCAGAAGAACAGCAGCAGCAGAACCAGGAGCCAAAGCATGGAACGAGGGATGGAGATCCCCACCCAGGAAGCAAGTAAAGATGAATGCTTTTGTGTGGGAGGCTGTCTTGCAGGGTGGCCTCATCTCAGAATAGGATTGGAGAAGTTGGGTTTCCCCACTTATGGAAGTGGAACTGAGTGTCTTCAAGTTGAAGCTACCTGGAGTGAGGTGCTCCTGGGCACATGATTCAGGGAGCTGAGCTTTCGGACTGAAGACACTTGAGCTGAATGCGTTTGGGTTTAGGCTTACAGCAGAATGCTATGCCCTTTGGGTAGTTATTATCAGACTGGACAGAATCTTGAAACAATTCAACCCTGACCTTTTTTCAATGGCATCTCAACTTGTTAACTTATAAAGTCTTTAATCATAATTCTTGACTGAATTCTGTGTAAATAAACAGAAAAAAGACTGACGTTGTTTAGGGATTTGTCTGGCTAAGACCCACAATCCAGAAATCAAACAATAAATTGCATTGACTAGATAGGTTGCCCAAAACGTTTTTAAAGTGTGGACAACCAAAGATGTTACCTGAGGACTAAGGTACTCCTAACTCAAACCAGGGTATTTTCAAACACCTCACATGCACGTGACAGTTGGACAATGAATAAGGGAGACCCAAGAAGAATCGGCCGCATTTTCATTATGGTGGAGGTGACTGATACTGAAAGCACCACGGACTGGCCAAAGAACCAACAGATGCATCTCTGAGTGAGGACAGACAGAATGCCACTTAGAGGCAAGACTGGTGAGACTTTATGTCACATACTTTGGACATGTGGTCAGGAGAGATCCATCACTGGAGAATGGCACCAGGTTGGTTACGTGGAGGGACAGTGAAAAAGACTGTCTTTCACACGATGAATTGACACAGGGGTTGCAACAACAGGTTCAAACGTAAGAACAATTGTGAGGTTGTCACAAGACCTGGTGTTGCTTAGTTCTGTCAGACTATGAGCCAGAATTGATTCAATGGCATCTCGCTACTGCACCACTCCCATGGCCACCAGCAGCAACAGCACCACCAAGAGAATTAACGAATTTCTTGGGGGAGGTAAGCTCTTTAGAAGCAAAGATGTTAAGACTTTATCTCACTTACTCTGAAAAAGTCATCAGAAAATAGAACAACAGAGGAATAGAGGAAGTCCTTCCACAGATTGCTAACACAGTGGCTGCAACAACAAGTTCAAGCATAACAAAGAATGAACTTCCAACCATTCTGGTATCAGCCAAGCACATGAACTGCTTGCACAACCCAGGCACTGCAAGACCATCATACCAGCCTGAGGAGTCTACCCAAGACCACGTTGTGGTTGCAGTCACAAATATCCCTCCGACCGTAAGTGAAGGGGCTGTGAGTACACACTGGTCCAACAGACCGTCTGTTCTCTTGGGCCTCAGCCCCTCATACGAGCAGATATTAGTGGATCGACCAGCTGTCTGCGAAAGACGTCTGCAGCCCCCAAGCAGAATTATACTGAGCATGGAAGCACCAGCCCCATGTGTGACGTGAACTCGAAAGCCAAAAGCGCAATCTGGCGAATTCCTATGAAAAGACGCCTGCTTTTTATTTCACCTCCTCAAAGGGACCCATCGTTGTAGAATGATTTTAGTCAGAAAATCACCTTCGTTTTGCTTTTCTCTTTGAAAGGCCCTGCTGGAGGAGACAGACACTGGGATGATGGGTGGGAGCACACAGGGGAGAGGAACGGCATGGGCCCAGGCCTGAAGCAATAATGTGGCTTTCTCTGCAGGGCCTCGCCAGCATCCTCTGGTTTGTTACCATTGATACATCCTTGTAGTGAAAGAGCTGAGTGCAGGGAAGCACTTGTCTTTATTAACATTCTAGAGCAGCCAGGGAAAAATCCCAAGGTTCCCTTTTGAAAGAAAAAAAATTGTTTTTAGGTCATGCGAAACCAAAAGAAATCAACTCTTTTCGTCCAATCTGAGCTTCTTCTTTTATGTAGTTTCATTGGCTTCTCCCCCTAACCACTTCTGCTTCCATTCCCCAGAGACCTCATTCCATTTTCAATTAGAACACCGTTCTCATTTTCAAAACCACTCGTGCAGGACACAGAAATAGAAGCGCAGGTGACCTGAGTCAACCTGAAGAAGAAGCACCTATCCAGCACGCCCCTAGCCCATGAAAGACCCCTGCACCCAATGAACAAGTTAAGCACCGGCTTGCTTACTTGTGGATTTGTAGCACATGGTGTCCCGTTTTTTTACCCACCACGTCAGAAATCATGTTTCCATGCCTGCTACCATCTGTCTCTCTCCTCACCTGGGGACACCTTCTAATAGAACCAAAGCTTCTTTCCCAGGTAACCAGGTCTGCAGTCTCTTGGGGATTTACAATCCCTGACAGGCAAGCTCCGATGGTACAGTAGTTAGAGCCCTCAGCTCAGTACTCAGCTGCTAGGTGAAAGTTTAGTGATTCAAATCTACCAGCAACTCCATGGAAAAAGATGTGGCAGTCTGCTTCCACAAAGAATATAGCCTTGGGTAAAAGAGAAGTGTTGCACTCCCACACAAATTTAGTCTCAGAAATCAACCAGGGCAGGTCTACTCTGTCCCATAGGGCCACCAAGAGTTGGCATGAACTTAATGACAGTGAGTTTTGTTTTGGGTTATGATTTGTGGCATAAATTCAAAATCAGAATATGACTTTTCCCACCACTATCCAGCTTTTTACCTGCTGGTGGCTTTGAGCAGCTGACCCTGCTGTTGGCAGCCCACCGAGTAACCGCTGTGCTATGCAGATGTCAAAGCTTAGGGAACATAATGAGAACACGGAGGGCATTTGAGTAGGTGACCACGTCTGCAGTCTCTTGGGGATTTTCTGACACCCATCGCTCCAAATAAATTCTTTGTCCCTGCTGCCTAATTCCATGTCACTCGATATTTTGTCAGCATCTTCTACAGAAAAAAAAAAAGTACGAGTCAATTTTTAAATTTCCAAAGTTAAAGCGTACATGGTTTTTAATATTTCAAAATTAATAAAGAATCATTTTGCATGTTAAAGGTAGGAGTAGTGGCCTCCTGAGAGTATAATTTCATCAGGTTTGTTGAACCCTGGGAAATAGCCTATTCAGAATAATCTGACAAAAGTATAGATAGGAGAACTTCATAAAACCTTTTGTTTTACTAAATACATCTAGACCACTGTCCCTTAAACAGATTGGTTTAATAGTTTAAAATACATACAACTGATGTTGATTAAGAGACCATCACCTCATATAGCAGCTTCTTAAAATATTTTTTCTTTGTTTCCCCCTCAACACCATAATTCCTTTAAAAATGTTTCCAGCATTCCCAGGTCAGCCAAGGTGTCCTACAGAAAATTCTTGCGTTAGACCTGCAGGGGGTCTGGCTGGTGATAATGGAAGGTGGGGCAGAGCTGGCCAGCTGGTCATGGAGAGGCTGACTTGGCTGGTCTGGTACAGAGCAGCCAGCTTGTTTACACGCTTGCTCCATGACTGCTTGCCCTAAGCAGAAAGTGCCTTTCAGGGTCAATTTTTGGAGGTTTATTGTGTATATCTGGTTATTAATTCCAACAGTTAATGAAGATCTAAATAAAATGCTAAGTTCTACCTTAAAAAAAAAAGAAATGAATGTCAGAATTATTACAGCAAGCTGTTCAAAGTTTATTGTGTAAAAAGTTTTTAAGGCAATTTTTGTAAAATAGCTTGTTAATGCTATAAAATGACCAGAGAAGTGTTACATTGTTCTCAGTGGTTTTGTGAGGAACAGACATGGAAGATCATTCATGATCTGCTTTATATGTTTCTGTAATGTTTTTGTAAACCTATATAAAGAATAAAAATCTGGGGGGAAATATAGGCTTGGAAACTCTAAGGGGCAGATCTACTCTGACCTACAAAACATTGAGTATCTGAATTAGCTCTGTGGAAAAGGCTTTGTTTGAGTTTGCACAGGGACGGAGTGCGCAGTAAGGGAGGTAAGACACAGGACTTTTCTTTTTTAATTAAAGAACCCCTGGTGTTGTTAATGTTGCCTTTAGGCGTCATTGAGTGAGTTCCGACCCACAGTGACTTTATGCACAATATAACGAAACACTGCTTGGTCCTGTGCTATCTTCACAGTTGTTCTTATATTTGAGCCCATTGTTGCAGCCACAGTGTCCATCCACCTTGTTGAGGGCTTTGTCACTGCCCCTCCATTTTACCAAGCATGATGTCTCGTTCCAAGGATCAGTCACTCCTTATAACATGCCCACAATTCTTACAACTATGTCTCACTATCCTTACTTCCAAGGAGCATTCTGGCTGTACTTCTTCCAAAATTTCTCCGTTCTTTTGGCAATACATGGTAGTTTGAGTATTCTTCTCCTGCACCCTAATTCAAATCCATCAATTCTTCTTTGCCATTTCTTATCCAAAACCCAACTTTCACATGCATATGAGGCAATTGAAAATACTGGAGTTTCTGTCAGGTGCACCTAGTCCTTAAAATAATATCTTTGCTTTTCAACACTTTATTGAGGTCTTGTACAACTGATTTACCTACTGCACTTGACTGCTACTTTCATGATCATTGATTGTGTACTCAAGCAAGATGAAATCCTTGTCAATGTCAATCATTTCTCCAGTTATCACAATGTTGACGCTTGGTCCAGTTGTGAGAATTTTGGTCTTCTTTATATTGTTATAATCCTTACGGAAGGTTGCAATTCGTGATCTTCGTGAACAAGTGCTTGAAGTCTTCCTCGCATTCAGCAAGCAATGTTGTGTCATCTGCATGTTGAAGGTTGTTAATAAGCCTTCCCACTAATTCTGATGTCAAATTTTCTCATATAATCTAATTTTCTGATGTTCAGCATACACATTGAAACATTATGGTAAGAAGATACCCTGACACACACACACCTTTCCTGATTTTAAACCATGCAGCATACCCTTATTCTGTTTGCACAACTGCCTCGATCCATGTACTGCAGATTCCACCAAAGCACAATGAAATATTCTAGAATTCCAGTTCTTTTCAAGGCTATTCACAGTTCATTATGATCCACACAGTTTAGTGTCTTTGCTTAGTCGATGAAACACAAATAAACAACTTTCTTGCATTCTCTAGTTTCAAGCAAAATCCATCTGACATCAGCAATAATATCCCTTGTTCCAAGTTCTCTTCTGAATCAGGCCTGTACCTCAGGCAGCTTCCTATCAATGTACTGCTGCAACCTTTGTTGGATAATCTTCAGCAAAATTTTACCTGCATTTGATATAAATGACATTATTCTAGAATTTGTACATTCTATTGGATCACCTTTCTTTGGAATGGTTAAGAATATATATTTCTTCTTGTCATCGAAGTAGCTGTCTTCCAAAATTCTTGGCATACAGGAATATGTGCTTCCCATACTTCATCAGCTTGTTGAAACATTTCAGTTGCTATTCCATGAATTCCTAGAACCTTGGTTTTGACTGAGGCTTTCAGTGCCACTTGGAAATTCTTCCTTCAGCACCATTGGCTCTTGCTTACATGCTACCACCTCAAATGGTGGACTGTCAGCCAGTTCTTTTTGAGACAGTGACTCTGTATTCTTTTAATCTTTTCTTGATGCTTCCTGCATCATTGAATATTTGCCCATAGAACCTTTTAATATTGCAGCTTAAGCCTTGAAGATTTTCTGAAGTTCTTTCCATTTAAGATATACTGAGTGGGTTCTTTCTTTTTTGGTTTGCTAATTGTAGGACTCTGCACAATTCTTTACAATACGTTTCTTTTTCTGCTTGGGGTGTCCATTGAAATTTCCTGTTCAGCTCTTTGACTTCATCCATTCATCCATTTGCTTTAGTTACTCAACAATGATGAGCACATTTGAGAGCCTCTTCTGACATCCACTTTGATCTTTTCTTTCTTTCCTGTCTTTCCAATGACTTTTTGCTTTTGTCTTGATGTCATCCTACAACTCTTGAGATCTCCTCTCACTAGTGTTTAAAGCATTGATTTTCTTCTTTATATGTTCTTGAAATTCATGTGGCATTAACTATGTTGGCTATCATGGACATATTTTTATTTTCTTCTGCTTTAACCTGAAGTTATAGATGAGAAATGATAGTTTGTTCCACAGTTAGGTGCTGGTCTAATTTTAGCCGTAGATATTAAGTTTCTCCATCATCTTTTCCCACAGATATAGCTAACTGGATTTCTGTGTATTCCATCTGTAGAAGTCCACATGCACAGACTTTTGTGTTTTCAAAAAAGTATTTGCTGTGAAGAAGTTTTGAGTTACGCAAAATTCTATCAGATCTCCAGTTTTACATCTATCATCAAGACTCTATTTTGCAACTACTGTTCCTTCCTGTTTGATGCCAACTTTTGCATACCAATTTATCATAACTATTAAGACATCTTGATTGCATGTTTGATCAATTTCCCGCTGAACATGATGGTAGAATTCTTCAATAATTGTATTAGCAGCTTTAGTGGTTAGCACGTGAATTTTAATGATAATTGTATTGATTAGATATCATTGAGTGCAGATAAACATTATCCTATTGTGCTGCATGATAGTGCTTGAAATGTCTTTTTTGACAATTAATTCAATTCCATTCTTCTTGTTTATGTATTACTGGCCTAGAAAGCCATAGAATTTTTTTTCTGATTTGCAATGCCCAATTGTAGTCCATTTCAGCTCACTAATGCTTAGGATATCAATCTTCATGAGGAGTACCCACCCCAAAATGGAAAAAACTCCACTGAGAAGAGCTTTCATAGTACCCATTTTTCCCGCTAGGCAAGTATCGCAACCTTCCCCCTAGCATCATCTGGGAAGGTTCTCTCTGGTCACAGTGAATTTTTTCAT
The DNA here is from genome assembly GCF_000313985.2 of Echinops telfairi. NCBI lineage: Eukaryota > Metazoa > Chordata > Mammalia > Afrosoricida > Tenrecidae > Echinops > Echinops telfairi. The sequence goes on from NW_022111371.1 coordinate 3,976,963, forward strand.
AAAAGCAGTTTCACTCAATTGTCATTTTGTGATGGCTGATTTAAGAGAACAGCGTGTGGCTGTGCAGTTTTGTTTCTTGCTTGGGAAAAATGCTGCAGAAACTGTTGTGATGTTGAACACAGCTTATATGGACAGCTCTATGGAAAAAACTCAAGTGTATAGTAGTTTTCTCATTTCAAAAAAGGGTGAAATGTCAATTGATGACAAACCTAGTTCTGGATGTCTGTCAACTTCTCGAATGGAGGAATATGTTCAAAAATTGTATGCACTCGTGCTTGAGAACCATGAAGGACCATTGAAGAGATGTGGAAGTTATCTGGATTATCTTGGAACTTGGTTCAGTGAATTTTAATGGAAGGTTTTGGCATGAGAAGGGTCGCTGTGTAATTTGTACCTCAGGTTTTAACTGGCCAGGAAAAAAAGCTTTGACTGGAAACATACCGTGCTTTGCAAGAAAGCTCCAAAGTGACTCAGACCTTTCTTCCAAGGTCATTACTGGTGAAGACTCTGAAAGCAAACATTAATCAAGCCATTGGAAGATGACACCATCAAGTCAAGTGAAATAAAACATCGAGAAGTGTGAGGAACAGAAAGATTTCTCTTAAATTGTCTCCCCAAAATATATGCCAGATTTAGCTTGAAAATGATTGTTCACTTGGCAGCGAAAGTAGGTCATAGGTTATTCTCCCTAACATCAGCCATCTGGACTATTATTCTGACTCACCCTAAATAACTCACTCCCTTCTGATAAGGATAGTGGTTGTCTGTTTACTTGCAGGAGATACCAGAGAGGTCAAACCCGCCCAAGGATGACCAAGGTTAGGTAGCCATTATCAGCTGTCTAGATCAAGCAGACACCACTGCTTATCCCACAACAAATGTGGACACGCCCTTAGGTCATCCCCCTCCTATTGATGTTGGTACCCCTCCCTGTGACTTAGGTTATTGTCTGCTATCAGGCGACTTGCATGCCTCCCAGAAGAGTAATTGTCTGTTTTATTATATGAGAGATCAGAATGATCAAACTTGTTCAAGAATGAAATGTATTGCCCCTTTCTGTGATGTATGACTCTGTAATCAGATCCCCCTAAAGTGATATGATGCGTGGTTAGCAATAAATAATGAGGCTCTCTGGTTCTCGGGAGGGTGGCTGGAGAAGGTGGCTAAGGAGGACGAGGCAGCAGCTTCTTCTCTGACAGCTAAGCCCCCTCCACGAGGACCATCAAGTGGGGCTGAGGTGAGTGATGCTACCATGAATTGCGTCTGACTCCATTACTTGACTCCATCCTTTAACTCTCATGCTCTCTATGACTTTACTATAATCTCTACTTATTATCGCTGTACAATTGCGCCTACCAAACCTGTGATGTTTTGTGGGGTTCCCTCTTCCCTTCAACCCCACAGAGAAGATGAACATTTGCTTTTTTTGATGTGAGGGGGATAATACATTTGGCGTTGGTTCTACTAGGTCAGACTGTTAATCAAGTCTTCTCTTTAGAGGTTCTGAAAAGATTGCATAAGAATGTGCAACAAAAATGGAGTGATTTGTGGCAGATGGGAGACTGGTTTTGCTACCATGACAATGCACCTGTTCATGCAGCCATCTCAATGCTGTAGTTTATGCAAAAACAGCATGCCTCCTTTTGCCCTACACACCTTACTCACCTGACCTCACTCCATGTGACTTCTTTGTGTTTCCTTGAATGAAGAGCGACAAGAAAGGACAGCAATTTGACGACATAGAAGAGGTGAAGAAAAAAATGAGGGACATGCTGTCAGCCATCCAAACAAATGAGTTTGAAAAATGTTTCCAAGGATGGAATCACAGATTTGAGAAATATATTAAGTCTAATGGAGAGTACTTTGAAGGCTATAAGGTTGTTTTGTTAAAAAAAATTTAAATACTTAGCTTAAAAAATCTGTTTGGAGGGGAATACCCCCTTGTATGTGTTCCATTTTATTTTTAACTACTTCAAATTTTCCTACATTAATTCTTTGTACATTCCAAGTTCCGGCAGGTGTCTCCTCACAATTTGAGTCCTGCTAGGTCAGCAAATCAAGGTCCCAACAGCTGTATTCTGACAGGTTTAACCCCTGCACACGATTACTTGACTGTAAGAAGCCACTTCTTCCTCAGTCATATTTTAATGCCTTCCAACCTTAGGGGCTCATCTTCTGGCACCATCTCTGACAATACTCTTCTTCTAATCATTAGGCTTTCAGTGACTGACAACAATGTGATGTGATCCTGTCTATAGAGTTTCTAGTAGCTGACTCTTCCATAGTGGACAACCTATTGCTTCTTTGTAGTCTGTTCTTAGTCTAGAAGCTCTACCGAAACCTGTTCCATTTGGGTTAAACTGTTGGCATATGAAATACCAGTCCTGTAGCTTTCAGCACCACAGCAATACACAGTTAAGATCTAGTAATTCCCTCTGAGGTGAATAACCCAGTGCAATTATCTCCATTATGAAGATCTACTCTGAACAACCATCAGGATGTAACCCCATGAGTGAGCTCAGAGTACTGATACAATAAACTGAAGAAAAATTTCCTGGGGGTGTGGCATGCTTCCAGTATAAGTAGACACAAGAGAAACGTTTGTTTGCTCTTTGCAGGATCTGGATCCTGCATTTGGCTAATTCTCTGACCTCTGGTTATTTGGAATTGAGCCAGCAGTCTATGCTGGGGGTCATCAGCAGCCTACCACCTTGCCTGTTGACCTTTATATTTATAAATATAAGTACATATATATTTTAATATTCATAAATATATTTATAAACACATATGCATGTGTCTATACATGAATATATACAGACATATGCTGTTGTTAGTGACTCTATGCACAACAGAATGAAGCACTGCATGGTACCGGGCCATCTGCACAATTGTTCGTGTACTTGAGCCCATTGTTACAGTGACCCTCTACTTTTCCAAGCATCATTTCCTTCCCAAGGATAGTCTGTCCTGACAACATCCAAAGTATGAAAAACAAAGTCTTGCTGGACTTGCCTCTAAGGAGCACTCTGGCTATACTTCTTCCAAGACAGAGTTCTCCTTTCAGCAGCCCCTAGCACTTTCAATAGTCTTCCCCAGCACCACAGTTCAAATGCATCAACTCCTTCATTGTTCTTATTCAATGCCCAACTTTCACATGCATCTGATAAAATGAAAAATACCATGGCTTGGGGCAGGCACACCATAGTTCTCAAAGTAACATCTTGCTCTCCAACACTCTTTAAGAGATCTTGTCCAGCAGATTTACCCAATGCAACACATGTTCAGATCTCTTGAATGCTGCTTCCATGAGCATTGATTGTGGATCCAGGCAAGACAAAATTCTTCACAACTTCAACCTTTCTAGATTGATTATGATATTATCTATCAGTTTACTTGTAAGAATTTTGGTATAGTTTATATTGAGTTGTCATCCATACTGAAGACTACAATCCTTGATCTTTATTGGTAAGTATTTTAAGTCCTCCTCACTTTCAGCAAGCTAGGTTGTGTCATTTACATGTTGAAAGTTGTTCATAAGTCTTCCTCTAATCCTGATGCTACATTCTTCTTCACATAACCCAGCTTCTCTGATGATTTTCTCAGCATACAGTGTGAACATGTATGGTAAAAGGGTACAACCCTGATACCCACCTTTCCTGATTTTAAACCATGCACTGTTCCCTTGTTCTGTGCAGTGTTCGCTTGATCTGTTTGCACAGCTGCCTCTTGATCTATGTACAAGTTCTGTGTGAGCACAATGAAGTGTTCTGTAATTCCTATCCTTCTCAATAGTATCTATCATTTACTGTGGCTCACACAGTTGAATGCCTTACATAGTCGATAATACAAAAGTAAACATCTTTGTGGTATTTTCTGCTTTGAGCCAAGATTCATCTGGCAGCATTAATGATACCCCTTGTTCCACATCCTCATCCTCTTCTTGTCTGTCCACCACTTATTTGTCAGTCTGTTGCACTGTGGTGGCTCGTGTGCTGCTTCGGTTCTGGAGCTATGTCTCTGCTACTTCGGATGCCAGCAGGGTCACCCAAAGTGAACGGGTTTCCGTGGAGCTGTCTGACTAAAACCAGATAATGAAGACGGACTGGGCTCCCACTTTGGGGGAAGGAGGCACTGAAAACCTTAGGCAGAGCTTGAAAACACTGTCAGATACTGCAATTGTTGGAGATAATGCCAGGGAAAGGGCCCGTTGGGTCAGTGGGCACTCAACGTGTGACTGTGGCGGAGCTGATTTCTCAGTGCTGAGATTGACCGTGGTGGCGGGAGTCAGGAAAAGCCGGGAGGAGAGCAGCCTTTGGGATCCTCATTTCCTGACTCAAAGCACAACTTGAAGGAAGGAGAGACCACTGTAAATATCACATGCTAATGATTAGAACATGCAACGAGTGACGGAAGAACCTCAGAAAACTGGAAGTCATCAAAAATTAAATGGGACACATAAAGATTGATATATATTGACATTAGTGAGCTGAAATGGACTGGTATTGGCCATTTTGAATCAGAAAATTATGATTTACTATGCCTGGTATAACACAGCCAAGAGGAGTGGCATGACCTTCATCGTCAAAAGGGACATTGCAAAATTAATCATGAAGTAAAATGATGTCTGTGATAGGATTATATCAATCCATCTTCAAGGAAATCTAATTGATACAACTATTATTAAAATTTATGCAACAATCACGAAAGCGAGTGATGAAGACATTTCAGTTCTACCGATGGCTTCAGTGTGAAAATGACCAAATATTCTATCAAGATGCGTTCATAATTGCTAATGACTAGAATGAAAAAGTGGATCAAAAAGAACTCATCAATAGGCCACCAGTTCAAGAGGTAGTACAAGAATAAGACCAATGGTACCGAAGGAAGACGTTCAAGCTGCACTGAATACCTTAGCCCCAAACCAATTCAAATGCTTCAACAAGCTGATGAACTGCTGGAAACACTCACTCAGTTATGCCAGAAAATTTGGATGACAGTTGTTTGGCCAAATGACTGAAAGAGATCCACAACCGTGCCCATTCCAAAGAAAGGTGACCAACCATAATACTCAGATTCTAGAACAATGTCATATGATATCACACGCTAGTAAAATTTTATAGAGGATAATCCAACAATGTTTGCAGCAGTACATTGTCAGGGAACTGCTAAAGGAATAGGCAGGATGCAGAAGAGGTCATGGAACATGTGTATATGTATACCAAATAAAAGGTGCAATATTCGTATTTCCTATCTCAAAGATCTTACTGTTTTATGAGTAACCCAGGAACTAATGACTTGCCAAAGAGTGTGTGTGTGTGTGTGTGTGTGTGTGTGTGTGTGTGTGTGTAGTCATGACACAGGACACCTAGATAACTACAAGGTAGCAATGGAATAGCCATCACCCATCCTGAAGGACTGGTGGACTTGAGCAAGTAAGATGTATTCCCAAGCAATATTAGTTTTCATAATAATGCATGAAGGGGGCTGGGTGATTCAGGCCCCTCCTCTCTTGGTTCTGGTCTTGCTCACAAAGAAGTATTCAGATAAGAGATAGAAAGAAGGTTTGAATAGAACAAGTGAGTTTATTAAAGAGTTATGTTAGCACAGAATGTGCCAACAGGCACCCCAACTAGGCTGAGTGTATACTGTTGTAAGACTTTGCTGATGGTGCACCTTCTGTGATGGGCTGAGTTTCTGTAGCATGCATCTGCTTCACAAATGTGGAATGCACACCTGAAGCTCATGCTTTCTCCTTGATGTCCAGCCAGAACCCAATGGTCAAGTCAGCCATTTGTGGGGATTTGATGCATCTCCTGCTTGTCTCAGTCCATATCCTTTACTGCCTCTTCCCTGTGTTGGGAATTTGTTTCCTTTTGAGAATTAATGGTAACAGAAATGTGTCTTTTCTTACCTCCACCTCCCTATGTGCTGAGAATCTATTGATAAAGGAAAGTGACTTTACCTCAATCTGTGCTTACATTGTTCCCTTTTGCCCTTTCTCCCTTGCTCTAACCTTCACACCTAGCAATAGGAATCATTTCTTTATCAGTTATTTTATTCGTGTAAGTCGGGTAGTCTGCTCCATTTATCTCTGTGTGTCTGCGTGAGGGAGGAAGAAGCGCTGGAGGAGATGAATCAGTCCAAGAAGGGAGGAGGAACTGGACAGAGGGGAGAGGGGGCACCAAAGGGAATAGATGGAAAGAGAAATCAGCATCGGAATCCAGAAAGATGTTTGTCGGTTGTCATCGCGAGGCGCTCTCAAGCCCCATGCACAGTCGAAGGAGGCACTGGCCTGTGCTGCCCCATCCTCACGATGGTTCCTGTCCCTGAGCCCATGCTGTAAAGGAGCCCGTTCGATCGTTGTGTGATTCCACTTTGAGGCTGTTTTTCAAAGGAGTCACGAATGTCAGTGGAACTGAGCCTGGAACACCTGCCATCCAACTGTAAAGACTGCTGTGTGGTGTCATTCCTATGACCAGAAACAGCTACAAGCTGAAGCTGCGCACAACATGCACAGTATCAACACAGACTTGAGCTTACTGTCAATTCAGATCGTTCTCATCAACGCTGGAGGGAGCTCAGCAAGAGCTGGCTAAGGAGAAAGGACAGATACAGGGAGACGAAGGAAAAACATCATCTGCTGGGTGAAGGATTCCTTGCCACCACTTTTATCATCAAGTGGATGAGAGACGCAATCTGAGGAGCTGTTATCTCAACAGACAGCCAAAGGGAAAAAAAGAAGGGAAAGTTTGCTTTTCCCAACTATGCTGCTAACCTGGCTTTAAAAAAAAAACAAATCTAAGAATTTCAATTATTATCCAAGTGGGATTAAGAATCGGGTGTTCTCATGCTGATTTAACACAATTTCCTCTTTGGATTCAGTCTTTTAAACACAGCCTATCAAAAGTTGCTTTAATTGGCATTCTGTTAGAAGAAGGTTAATGCAAACATACTAAAAATAGTTCGTGAAGCAAGCAGATAAGAAGACAAAGGAAAAAAATACATTGCACAAATTATTTTCTTTCATTCAGCTTTTTTTTTTTTTTCAAAAGGCAGTTTTAAAAATAGTGGTTCCGTAACTTAGCCTTTGGTGTCCTTGTCTTTCTGGCAATTCCCATCAGCC
>NW_022111371.1:3985424-3995667 GCF_000313985.2 Echinops telfairi
GCTTGTTGCAGAAGGCTTTCTTATTGACTAACCCAAAGGTTGATCCTGCTTGGCAGAGTTTCTCATTGTTTATGTCTAAGGCTTCTTGCTTTCTTTTCCCTTCTTCCTGCTTACCCCTCTTTCAAGAAACTTCATTTCTTTGGGAATCCTTTGAGGACTGATTTTAAGCCCTGTGTCTGAGATGTTCTGTTATAATCTGCTTTTATTCTTTTCACCAATGCCAAGATTGCCATTGCCTATTTTGTCCTAGGATACAAAGTGAGCACATAAGAGACCCTCACTTCCAAAGAGCCTCATTGTCTGCAGCGGAAGGTAATGAGGATGTCATGATAATATTTGATGAATGGAACGTCAAATAAGGAACTGTGGTGGCATAATGGTTATACATGTGATTGCTAACCAGGAGGTTGGATACTGGGAACCCACCAGCAGTTCCACGAGAGATCAGATTTGACAATCTGCTCCCACAAAGTGTTCAGCCTAGGAAACCTTATGGGACAGATCTACTCTGTCCTATAAGGTTGATAGGAGTCAAAATCCACACTATACTAAACAACCATGACTACAATGTGAAAGATTCCTCCAAAGGTAAAGAGAAGGACAGGGTAAGAGTTCAGGAGGAAGCATAAGTAGGATTTTAGCTTTCCCCTGACCCAAATCTGGAAGGTATTATCTGCCATGTGTGGCAGTTAGGGGATTTCCTGTCCACTTGAGCTCTTATGAAAGTAGACAGGTGGAGTCCAACCTGTCCATCTGGTCACATGATGCCTCCTTGGAGGTGTGCCCTTCTTATAAATGGGGATCTGGGAACCTCCTTCTCTCTCTGACCCTCTGCCTCCCTGCCTGATACCACTCTGCTCTGAGGGGTCCCCCTATGTGGGCCTCGACCCTAAGAGCTGTCAGCACCCTGCCTTGCTTCTACCAAGCTTGGAAGCACAGGACTCTGTATCCATTGGCTTGTGATCTCTGGCTTCCTGCTTCACTTTTGCTGCATCACCATCCTGTAGCAATGGGACTGTGAAGAAGGACTTTTGGTCTAGCAACAAACTTATGGACTTGAATTGGACATGACTGGGATGCCTTCTTGATACATAATTAATTCTTGATATAAAGCTTTTCCTTATATATAGATGAGTGTCACAGGGTTTATTTATCTAGACAACACGACCTAACAGACTATGACACGGAATTAATTCTGTGAGCCTGTGCCACCAAAAACCAAGAAATAAAAGCCAAACTCACCATCGCCAAGTGGATTCTGACTCATAGTGGCCCTATAGGACAGGGTAGAACTGTCCGTGTGGGTTTTTGAAACTATAACTCTTTCTTAAAAAAATCATTTTATTAGAGGCTCGTATAACTCTTAACACAATACATACACACATCAATTGTGTAAAGCGCATTTGTACATTCATTGCCCTCATCATTCTCAAAACATTTGCTCTCCACTTAAGCCTCTGGCATTAGGTTCTCATTTTCCCTCTCCCTCCCCCCTCCCCCCTCCCTCATGAGCCCTTGATAAACTACAACTCTTTATGAGAGTAGAAAGCCCGATCTTTCTTCTGCAGAGCTGATGGTGAATTTGAACTACTGAACTTTCCATTAGCAGCCTGATGACTAACCACTTTCTCTAATAATATCCCCCTTTCCCCTTCCTTCTCACACTACTGTTTCATAAGAAGCATTTAATTGTCTCCCTTTCTCTTGAATCCACTAAGAAACCATGGAAAAATGCAAAATCAAATCTCCTTAACAAGTGGGCCTTCCACTGGTTATTGTTTGCTTATTTCTCTAGTTTCGTTTGTTTCCTGTCCTACTTTCACATTTCATTTGCCTGTTGCTTCTTCACGAACCCGCTCACCTCATCTCTGCTCTTTACTGCAACCGAGCCAGTGCGGAGGTTAGCAAGTTGTGTCCCACAGAGAACGAGAGATAATCTCTCACCAAAGAGATCATCTCTCATCATTTCCATTGTCACCCTCATAGGCTTTTTCACGTGTGTTGAGCACTTAGCAGAGTCTCTTAGCACGTGAGGTGTGTGTCAGGAGCTGCTGAGTGGAGCAGAATATTAATGCAGCTGGCCTGATCACTGGAAGATTCGGGCTCCAAATCAACCCAAGACCTCCTCAGAAGAGAGTCTGATGATCTGCTTCAGAAAAACCAGCCTCTGAAAATCTCCAGGAGTATAGTCCCCGCTGACACAGATGGGGCCGCTGTGAGTGCGTGCTGATTCTACAGCAACTAGTTTGATGTCTGTTTCACACCACTCATGGAAACATCATGTCGTCTCTATGAAAACCCACTGTCAGGGAGTCAAGGCCGACTCATAGCAATTCTATAGGACAGGGTAGAACTACCCCTTGTGGGTTTCCAAGACGATAACTCTCCCCCAACATCCTAGAGTTAACTTGAAAGATGCACTTGACCCAGGCCATCGTATTTTCCATTTCCTCATAAGCTTGTGAACATTATCATCGGATAAAGAAGAATCAATGCATTTGAATTTGTTGCTCGGGGAAAAAGAAAGAAAGAAAGCACTGTGGACAAAATGACAAACAAATACGTCTTGGGAGAAATACAGCGAGAGTGCTTCTCAGAGGCGAGGATGGCAAAACTTTGTCATGCACACTTTAAATGTCAGGAGAGCCCAGTCCTGGAGAAGGGCAGTAACGTAGAAGGGCAGGGAAAAAGAGGAAGCCCATCATGAGATGACTTGGCACTGTGGCTGCAACAATGGGCTCAAGTAGAGGACCATTGCGAAGAAGGCGCAGGCCCATGCAGTGTTTTGTTCTATTGCACATCAGGTTGCTGTGGGTCAGAACCAACTCAATGGGACATAGCAGTAACAGCAACATGAAATTGGGGTCGTTATTCTCCTTATTTTGCAGATGATAAAGTATGAAGGAACTTTAAAGATTTGTGGAGAAAATACCATTATCTTTTAATTCCACTTTCCAATGACTTTTTGTGACCTCTCATAACTTCTTATGGACTACTTTCACCTGAGCATGTTTGTTTAGCTAGGCAATACTTTAAAACTTCTGAGTGCGAACAGAAAGGGCTCTGGTAATGCAGTGATTAAGCACTGAGCTGCTAACTGAAAGATCAGCAGTTTCAACCCAGTAGTTGCTCTCCGGAAGAAGAAGAAGAGGAAGAGAAAGAGGAGGAGGTGGAGGGGGGAGAACATAGTCAATATGCTCTTGTAAAAGATTACAGCCTTAGACGCCATTGGGAGAAGGCCGACTCTGCCCTGTAGGGTCATTGTGAGTTGAAATGGACTTGGCAACACACAACATCAGCAATGAGAACTGAGTACAATTAAAGGCAGAGCCTCAAGAATAAGGCAGACTCTGGGTTAAGCCAGTGTGAAACACGTGATCAGGTCCTTAAGAGGTTGAGCCCCAAACTGACCTTTTGGAACCATTTCAGTCTCTCCTGCCTGGTTCCGATCCAAGAATCTGGGCTACAGGGAGGAAGGAAAGGAGGAGGGAGGGAAGTAGACAGAGCTGGGACCCAGTTCTTCTGCCACTGTGTTCACCCATCTCTCCACTAATCTCTGACATGTTTGGGTTACCCTGCCTCTAATAGAAGAGCAAATTCTAGTCAAGATATCATAGACCCAGGGCTCACCAGAAGTTAAAACTCCTCTCTGAACAAGGCTGCAATCAATGCCTTTTCTGTGTGTTCTGTGCAACAGATCGATGTTATTCTAATCACTACCTACCCTTCTGCCCCAGAAATACAGCTTGCTTCTCATCCACCTAGGACTGGTCCCAAACACAGTCTCTTTCTGTCTTCTGGACTCCAAGGTTGATAGAAGCCCCTGTAGCAGAGACTCTTTCAATTAACCTTTACTTCCATAACTCCCAATCTTTGAAAGACTGAGTCCTTCTCTGGCTTCATTTCTGTGCTCAAATGGATGTGGCTGCTCAATCATACATGAAACTTGGGCCCTGACACTAGCTAACACTAAAGATCAAACCCTAACCTATGCCCACTGAGTCACTTCCAATGTTTAGTGACTTTATAAGGCCGAGTACAACTGTTCCCCGGGGTCTCCAAAGCTTTAATCTTTAGGAAATCAGACTGCCACATTTTCTTCCATGAAGAGGCTTGGGGGTTCACTCACTCACCAACCTCCTGGTTAGCATCTGAAAGTATAACCATCTACCCCCTGGACATCTTGCTCTTGGCTAAAAGACCTCACAAAAGCCATTGCATTACTAATGTCCAATTTCCTAGAGTTTTCTCTTCTTATGTTCCCTTTACCATGTCCTCCTAATTCTCAGCATTTATCATATTATCTTACACATTCTGACCCTGAGGCTGACTAGAAGACAAAATCAGAGCCTGATACTCCATAAGCTACAGAATAATGTCTCAGTGTATTAATACCTACCCACTCTTAATACAGTGGCCTTTCCAACCACACCAATCACCACCACCTGCTGTGCTCAGAATGACATCATGTTGTTGTTGTTGTTAGTTAGGTGCCACCAAGTTGGTTCTGACTCATAGTAGCCCTATGTACAAGAGGGGGAACCACCGGCTTGTCCTGCACCATCCTCCCAATTGTTCTAATATTTGAGCCCATTGTGACATCCAATGATCCCAGAATGGCATAGACCTGCCAAAATTTCTTTCACTCGATCACTGCCATCAAGTCATTGCTGACTCCAAACAACCCCCTGTGGACTTCTGAGACCATAACTGTTTACAGGAGTAGAAAGCCCAGTCTTTCTCCCATGGACCAGCTGGTGGTTTCAAACTGTCTACCAGGCGGATCACAGCCCCATGTATACATACTATACCACCAGGATTCCTACCAAAATACTTGGACTTTCTCAAACTCATTCATTTTGCTTAAGCTACTGACCAATTACATTTCTTGAGACGTTCTTTTTTCTGCTTGGTGAATTTCTGCTCTTCCTTCAATTCGAGGGTCTACTTAATCTCCTCCAGGTAGTTAAATGTTGCCTGCCCCTTAGCAAGAGAGCATGTGTGTGTCTCCAGAACTCCTAGACCAGCTCCTCACTTTTATCATTTGACTCAAGCCAAACACATGAATTCCATCCAGTGGGTGCTCTGGAAGGAGCAAGAACTGGAATCTCTTTGATGAGTTAGCTAGTTTATTCCAGGCCTATCTAGCAACGGTCTCAGGGTTCTCAGGGGCCTTATAAACCACATCTGTTATAAACCACAGTACGCTTTCCTTTTGAGCCAGCTCTCCTATCACAGGCCTTCATAAAGTGATGCCCCAAAGAACCAGCACAAAACGATACAAAATGGAACATGAGTGTCTGTTCATCGAAAAGGAGCCCTGGTGGTGCAGTCATTATACCTTGGGCTGCTGACCACAAAGTTCAAAACCACCAACTGCACCCCAGGAAAAAGTTGGGGGGTTCTTCTCCCAGCAAGAGTTACAGTCTTGGAAACTCACAGAAGTTGTTCTACTCTGTCCAATAGGGTCACAGCGAGTCAGCATTGACTCACAGGAAGTGAGTTTAGTTTTTCGGTTATTGTTGTTGTTCATCAAAATATTCCAAGAAAAACTAGAAAGGCAAATGCCCTTATGGGAGAAGCTATTTGCAATATGTGTAGCAAAGACTTAAACAGAACTATTAAAAATTAGAAAGGAAAATTAACAGTACATTTATCATCATTGCCTAGAAAGATTCTGGGGCAAAAGCTTGAGTACCCTGAGACTCAGGCTTTAACCTTCATGGATACAGAGTACAGTCAGCACAGGAAACATTGATGCAATTGTTGATGTTTGATGTCAACAGCAGGTGTGAGTCAGCCTGGCCAGTCCACCTCAGTTCTGTTTTCCTACTTTATTCAGAGCCCGGGCTTCTACAAGCCCAGCTTCACTTCTCCCTGACCAATGCGCCTGTCAAATAGTTCATGAACTTTATAGATCAAGATCCTGACCAGGGAGTTTTAAATCAACTTTCTGAATGAGTGCTGAGGCAAAAACACCAGACACTTGACAGTGGAGGAAATTTGTTGGTTTTCTTTGTTATGGGAGCTTGGAGTCGAACGTAATTTAGAAGATGCCAGGTGGATGAAGTTGCAAGTCCTAGAGCCACATCTTGTGCTGTATCGTCGTACATTCAATGGTGAGTCCATTAAAATTTATTTTGTTAAATTTTCCCAACAACAGGAGTAAAAAAAATGGTCAACAGACTAACCCCATACAGAAAAGGAGCTGAATTCTCAAATAAAAAGTAGTAAAACATGTCATGGGTGATGTCATGATAGCTTCCCCTGAATGCAGAATTCTATTGCTTTTGCTATGATATTGTGAGATAAGATAGGGTTGTCAGAAAACAAAAAGAATCTCATTCATAGCATCGTGCAATATAAAGAGCTCAGACTTTGGTGTCTGGAAGCCCAGATTCAAGTTTATTAAGTGTTGAGCTTGGGCACCAGTCCCTTAATCTCTTTCAACTTTAGCAGACTCAATAAGAAAACCAAGGAGTAGATGCCTCTTCCTACGGTTGTTTGTGCAAAGAATGGGATGATACCTGGAAAGCTCTGTGTGAACACAGAGTAGAAGCTCATTGGTCTCTTCCTTTAGTGTTGTTCTTAATACCCATCCTCATGACAACCTTTCATAGAATGGGCCAAAACTGGACCCTGTTGTGTGTCATCTTCTTCCTCATGGGGATGTTTGAGTCCACTGTTGTGACTATTTCATCACTCCATCTCATTGGGGTGTCCCTCGTGCCCAAGGTCAGCAAGTCAAAGTCTTATCATCTGTGTGTCTACAGAACATTCTAGTTGTATTTGTTCTAATACTGTAATAGCGCATTCTTGGGCAGTTCATGGTATTGGCACAATTGACCAAAACTCAAACTCAAATGCATTAATCCTTCTTCTGTCTTCCTTATTTATCACCCAGCTTTCACATACATGTGAAATGATCGAAAAGATGTGGCTTGGGTCAGGCACACTTTGCTCTTCAAAGTGACATCTAGCTTTTTAATACTTTAAGGAGGTGTTTGCAGTAAATAATGCTTAATGCAATAAACATATGTGATTTCTTGCCACCTGCTTCCATAGACTTGATGGTGGATGCAAATAGAAATAAGTCATTAACAAGAGTCATTTCTCCATTTACCATGATGTTATTTATTAGATCAATTGTCAGGATTTTATTTCTCTTCCCTACTAGCATTGCTAAAGAAAAGGAAGTGAACATGATGATCTAATGGGCTATAAATCATGTTGTTTTGTTGTTATTTACCATAAAATCAGCCACCATATTCAGGACAGTCCCGTGCACAAGGGAACAAAATGTTCAAAAGGTTGCCTGGTTTTATGGCATCTCCATGATTGATTATGGATGAGTCCTTTATAGAGTTTTCCCTGACTGGTTTTCAGAAGTATATCACCAAGCTTTTCCTCCTAGTCTATTTTGGTTTCAACTCTAAACCCTATTCAGAATCATAAAAATATACATGCCTCCACTGATAAGTCAGTGGTAGCTGTGCATGAGGTACATTGGCTGGGCATCGGACCTTGGTCTCTCACATGGAATCATAACTGCTGTCTACTTAGTAAACCACACCAACACAACATACAAACACACAGCCATTGAGCCAGCTCCATTTCACAGTGACGCTATAGGACTGAAGAGAATTTCCCTGATGGGCTTCCATGACTGTAAATCTTTATGAGAGTAGAAAGCCTCTTCTTTCTCCTGCAGGGCAGCAGGTGGTTTCAAACTGATGACTTTGCATTTAATAACTAATGTGTAACCCACTACACCACCAAGGCTCCTATTTAGTATGTCATAAACCCAAACCAAAAACCAAATTCACTGTCATTGAGCCAATAATGATTCATAATGCCTCTGTAGGATAGGGTAGACTGGCCCCTGTGAATTTCTGACACTGTAACTTTTTTTTAAATCATTTTATTTGGGGCTCTTACAGCTCCTATCACAATCCTTACATTAATCCTTTGTGTCAAGCACATTCATACATATGCTGCCATTATCATTTTCAAAACATTTTCTTTCTACTTGAGCCCTTGGTATCAGCTTATTTCCTCCCCTCCCCCTCCCTCTATCATGAACCCTTGATAATTCATCTTTTTTTTTTTCATGTCTTACACCCACTACTTACTGCAGTAGAACACCTTTCTCCTACAGAGCAGCTGGTAGTTTTGAACTAGTGACCTTTTGGTTACCAGCCCAACTTGTAACCACTATATCACCAGGGCTCATAATAAGTAACAGATAGAAAAAAAAATCATAATAATGGAGGAAATACTATCAGTAGGTAGCCAAACTGGTTATTCTGTAGACTGGTCCTTGCTTATAACTAGCATGCAGGAAAGTAGCTTCCATGGGAACAAGGGCATATTTATTTACTTGTGCATCTCGGTCACTTAGCTTAGTGGCAAGGCAGAGTTAAATCATGTGTGGACGTGATGAAAGAATTTCTGAAAGAAATGTAAAAGGAATTGAGTCAATAGCTCCCATTATCTGCTGTTAGTGGAACCAACTTGATGGCACCTAACAGCACCCACAGCATCTTCTCTCTGGGCAGGCAAGAGACAGTGGAGCGTATGGCACCAGGCACACAGTAGATGCTTAGAATGTATGAATGAATGAGTGGATCTCAACCACACACACAGATTCCAGCCAGACCAGGTAGCAGATAATACACCAGTAACACACCAATCATAGTATCAGGAGCAGCTACCATTGAATACATGCAGACTCATGAAGACTCTTTGTGTATCAGAGGATAACTCTGCTCCAGAAGGTTTTAATAGCTGATTTTTCAGAAGGGCCTTGCCATGTCTTCCTTCAAAGATATTTCTCAGTGGATTTGAGCCTCCACTCTTTTGCTTAGCAGCCAAGTGAATGAACCAGTGACTATAGTAGGCAGGAGCTGTGATAGTATGAGTATAATGCTTAAGTGTTCTACTGCTAATGAAAGGGTCTGTGGTTTGAACCCAGCAATCACTCCACAGGAGTAAGATGCAGAAGTCTGCTTTCTTTGAGATTAGAGTCTTGCAAACCCCGGGGGCAGTTCTACTCTATCCTATTGTGTCTCTGTGAGTCATAATCTATGCACTGTAATAGATTGTATTGTACTGGTGTAGTGCGTTGTTGTCTGTTGCTTATGTTAGATATGTTCAAACACTCTCTCACTTCCTTAGCACCTAACCTCAAAAGACATGAGTATTCTAAGTCCTGTTCTGTAATGAGCAAACTGAGGTCCAGAGAGATTGCCTAATTTACTCATGGATGCATAGTTAATACAGAGTGGAGCAAAAATTAAACTCTTGCTTTTCCTTAAGGCAGTCAGGACTGATAGAAACTTAATTTGCTGGTGAGTTAAAGGAAGAAAGTAGGTAATTTGGTAGGACTTTCCAGGGTGATGGTGGCCCCAAAGCTTTGGTGACCAAGGAGTGGGTGTGGCATATGGTGCATAACCAGGTTTTGGGATCATGCTATCCTCAGGTTTCTTCCTGTGGCCAGTAGAGGTGCCCACAAGATATGCAACTTTGACATCAGGAAGGTGAGGGAAAAGGCTTGGGGTGGAGGTGTGGTATAGAGCAGAACATGGTAGCCACAACCACAAATAAAAGGGGGGTTCATTGGTAGATTACTCCCCTTTTTTTGAGACTCCCCACTAGTTTCTGCTCTCTGAAATCTCTCACACACAGACTTCTCTTCAAAGAAAACGGGGCCATGAGGCCAAGAATGGCATAAAGAATCTACCTTATCCTTTTCAGGATCATGTTGGCAAAATATATTAGCAGATATAATTGTCTGACACTTTGAGGAAGGGATGTTTCAAAAATAGGAGCCCACAAGGAGGGAGGGAGGGAAGGAGGGAGGGAGGGAGAGAGGAAAGCACCTGACTCACTTGGTTTCCTGTGGTTGTTTCTTCTAAAGATAAAGCCTGCCCTCCCCTGTCCTCGAGTTGCTGGTATATTTATTTGTCTGTGTTAAGCATATAAGACACCTTTTCTAATGTCTTAATTCAGCCTTTCTCACCTCTACTGTCTCCCCACAAGGACTTGTCTTCCTCCGGTCTTCATTGCATTTCAGTGTTGGAAGATATTTAAAGGGAATCAAATTTGCCCTCAGAGTTTCCATTTTCTCCTCAAATGTTCACCCAAACTCAACAGAAACCACAGCAATGGCTACAGGAAACACCTACCTCCCTTATGAGGCCTGTTCTAAGTACAATCTGCGTGTTTCACCGATGCTTGTTAA
>NW_022111371.1:3995767-3998468 GCF_000313985.2 Echinops telfairi
GCAGGGCCCTTGAACATGCTGCTTCTACCTTGCAGCACACCCACCCTTCAGCCTCCTGTGACCTCTAATGGATATGACACACGTGGGTCGACAGAAATGACTGCTGAATATTCTCGAATTTGGGGTGTTGGTTGTTAGACGCCGCTAGCATTAGAGATGAAATGAGCTCATGAGTAAATCATATTCAGAGCAGAGGTAACAAGTCCGCACAGCTCATCATGCCCTGATTATCTTCCTCTACAATACTAGTGCAATATACCCTGAACGAGCTGGGCTGACTCAGCATCTGCAGCAATGATCTCAAACACAGCAACAATGTGAGGGTAGCAGACAGGGCAGTGTTTCGTTCTGTGGTACACCGGGTCACCTTGTGTCAGAGCCACATCAATGTCACCTAACAGCAGCATACCATCAACCCCCCTGAGCCCATGCTCCAATACAGTGTAAAACAGCTTTCCTACACCACTGGTAGTCACGACCCATTGTGGTTATATTGTTTGGCACTATGAAAGAAACACCTCGGGGCCGTATGTCGTCCTCACCATTGTGACGTTTGCACCCGTTGTTGAGCCATTGTGTCCATTTATTTCATTGAGGGTCTTCCTCTTTTTGACTGACCGTCTACTTTATCTCACATGACGTCTTTCTTGTCCTCTTGGAGCTTGACATTGATCCCTATTGGAAATGTTGCACCCTGAAAATGTACAAATGCTACCTCGAAGAACTCCATGTGCATGTTATTGACCTTTTGCTAATACGTTGCTGCTTCAAACTCACTTCCACCCTCCTTGCCCTGTGAATAGTTTTCCCTGCTGTACACTCTCAGCCAGGTTTTACAGGCTCTAGTCCTAGCGCTAAATCCCTGTCTTACAAAGCCGTATCTTGTTTTCTAATTACACATTAACCATAAATGGCACCGGGAAATATGCAGTTTCTACACTCTGAAAGCAGGGGTCTTTCCCGGGTTTGCACACCATTATGAACCTGCAACAAAATGATATCCAATCCTTGAGAACTTCTGGAGAAGGGCTAGGTATTGTAAAGTGAATCGCAAACTGTCAGAAAGGTTTGATTTCAGTGGGAATTCCCAACCTCTTGAAAAGGACAATGATCATTTACTGGAGGCCCTAATGGTTCACCGGGAGACTTCCTGTCTTCTAGGTGGGAGGTTCGGGTGTGATTCTCAGACAATCCACCTCCTGCGCAGCTTCCACCCATCTGTTCTCAGAGGCTTTCATGTCCCTGCGGTGCATATTTCAGTCTCATAGAGCTGCTATAACAGAAGGACTGCCCATGGGTAGTTTTAAGCAACTCAAATTTCTCTTTCCACAATTTAGGAGGCCAAAAGCCTTTTTCTTTTATTTTCAGCTTCTAGGCCTTGATGACTTGGTAATCTTCATGATATTCGCTGTGGAACGTATCATCCACAGCTCTCTGCCTACTGGACACTGTCTACACCATTCCTATATTTAGCAGCAGTACGTCCTACTAGCAACCCTCCTTTAACTAAGTGGGCTTAAGCCACTGCCACTGAGCCCATTCTGACTCCCAGCAACCTCTTAGGGGAGGGTAGAGCGGCTCCTGTGAGTTTCTGAGACTCTAAGGCTTTGTCTTTCTCCCATGGACCACCTGGTGGTTTTGAACTGTTTACCCTGCAGTTTGTGGCCCAGCATGTCACCCACTGCACTACCCAAACACATGCAGATATATTGGGTTTAATATTTACAGCACTTCTTTTTAGGAGACACAATGCAACCCACAGTAATGCAGAACCATCTGTAGGGAGGTCTAGATTACAATAGACTAAAAAGAATGTCCTAAAAGTTAGCCAGTGAAAGTCCTGTGGATTCCAACAGCCTGGTCTCATTGATCTTGGGACCTCTATGAGTCAGAGGCCACCTGGACAGCTGTTCACAGCAGCAAGAATAGCATATATTTCCTTATCAGGTGAAAGAAAGGTCTAATACATAGTAAGTGTCTTCATTTCTATTGATTCAATGGTAAGCTAGGTGAGGTTGAAAGGAAATCCCAAGGGGACTTTCTATTAGCAGGACCCATGATACAAAGGACGTGGTTAGCCACCTTTGCATGAGCAGACAGGAATGGTTTACTCCAGAAAAGAGCAAAGAAAAGCATGAAAGTAGAACAGTGGGTGCGGAGTGGGGGGAAAGGGAGGGCGCCAAGGGGCTGGAAGGCCAACCCCAAAGGCCTGAGTCTAGAAAAACAGTCCAGTGGGAAAGCCCTGTCTTTGGGTGGGCAGAGGGCACTTAAGAAGAAGGATGCCTCCTAGTCCATTGGAAATGTTTATTGATGTGCAGTAAATAATTCTTGTCTCCAGATTTCCTCCCTAATGAGTACTTAGTCGTGTTCAATACTCACAGATGCTGTGTGTATGTGTGCTTGTGTGAGGAAAGCACAATGATTCATATCTGGATTGATGTCACATGGAACAGATACAGCATACATGTGATGCAAAGATAATGCAAAAACTGAAATGGTTGAACATATACAGATATTATGAGCTACAGGTAAACAAAATCAATCATTAAAAGAAATTTATGGAACTCTTCCTGGTATTTTTATCATCCAGGTTTCCCCAGTGAAGCATATGATGTATGTATATGAAATAGTATATATATATTTATTAAACATATTATATATTTGTATGAAACACACCATATATAATATTATGAAACATATC
>NW_022111371.1:3998995-4010371 GCF_000313985.2 Echinops telfairi
TATTTCATTATATTTTATGATTTCATTATCCATTTCCCACAATCTTTTTGAAACTCCTTTCTGGTGTGTGTGTGTGTGTGTGTGTGTGTGTGTGTCTGGAGAGAGAGGGCAGGCTGACAAGCTAGGAACTCCAGGATGTCTAGTCTTGAGTCTAAAATCAGCAGGACAGGTGGCAGACTGATCTCAGCCAGCATTTTTATATCATATTCGTGAATTCCTTCTTGTTTGGGAAAACTTGGTTCTCTTTTAAGGCCTTCAGCTGATTAGATGAAGCCCACCTCTATTTCCAAAGGGAATCTGCCTTACTCAAAATGAATTGGTTGTAAATGTTAATCACCCCTACATAATACACTCTGTCCTGGAAGTAGTACAACCAAAAGAATTCTTAGAGGCACGAACGACAAGACCTCATCTCATGTGCATCACATGTATGCTGTATCTGTTCCATGTGACATCAATCCAGATATGAATCATTGTGCTTTCCTCACACAAGCACACATACACACACATACACACACAGCATCTGTAGGTATTGAACATGACTAAGTACTCATGTTGTCAGGAAAGGCCAGTCCCTAGAGACAGACATCCTGCTTGGTGAAGTCGAGGAGCAGCAAGGGAGAGGAAGGCCCGCCACAAGACGATGGAAACAGCAGCTTCCACAAAGAGCTCCAACAGAAGAACCACTGTGTGGGTGGTGCAGGGTCGGGCAGTTCTGTTCTGCTCCACATAAGGTGGCCATGAGTAGGGACTGACTTGGGGGCACCCGGCAAAAACACAAGGACATAATACCTTCACAGGAACATCTAGATCAGTGTTTGATTAAATCACAGAGAACCACAGCTGAGCCAAGTGGACAAATCACACGCAGCATCACTAAAGTCCTGGTTATCCACTTTATGAGCCATATATGTTTGTGGGTTTTTTGTGTTGTTCCAACTTAAATATTGAGGTGTTGGGAACCCTGCAAATACCTTCTTGGCCTCGTTCTAAACCAAGAGAACATAATGTCCTTCGCTTGTGGCTGAAATCCATTTTGAGAGAGAGGAAAGGGAATGTTTGGGGCCAATCAGACATGGACTCAAATGCAAAACTGAAAGTCTTTTAACACAGTTCAAGGCCTTTATCCTCATCCAGAAAAAGCCAACAGAGGCTGAACTTGATGAGTAGCAGGCAGAGGAAAGCGGGCTGATGTAAGACTTATTTTCGAGATGACACCAGTTAGGACTTACTGATAGACTTAACACTGAGGGCGAGGAAAGCAGGAGTCAGGGAATGATTCACAGATTTCTGGTTAGAGTACCTGAGAGAATAGTGACGTCATCGGGAGGGACAGGAAAGCCCCGAGGAACACCAAGGAGGCTGGAGGAGTATGTGAACCACATGGTGAGATTCAACAAGGTTCTGGTGAGCCTTTGTTAAAGCAAGGATGGCCATAAACCATGAGTATGTAGGTCCTTGACTTAGAAGGTTGGTTCCTGGAAATCAGTACAGTGAATTGACAAGACTAGGATCTCACAGTCACTGAAACTATCCCCCAAGATCATATTTGTCAGTTTCTATTCTTACGTTCATATTGTGCTGACCAATAATCTGTTGGTTCATTTGGTTACACTTAGAGGTGTGAGGCATATAAATATATCTCTGTATCCAAACACAATTCTTTTAGGGGGAAATGACAGTAAAAGTATTAACTTGAGATTGCTTATAATAACTTTTCTCCTGGGAAATTTTCACCATTTATATTTTCATGTAGCTCTCATCTAAATGTCCACACTTGCAAGGACTGTACATTAAATTTTGACTAACCCACGGTCAAATTTTATTCAATGATCAATATTGAAGAGGATAGATTGGGCAGGTAATTATATATTAAATTGTCTTTTTTCCGGATTTTTATCACTACGCTTTTAGTTCAAAGGCTTAATGAAGATCAAATGCAAACCATGGCACCTACAGAATTCTCACTTAGAGAGCAGAGACTCAAAGATCTGGTTGTGAATACTAACAATCAGTACATACTGTCAGGAAGCCAACGGAAATAATAGAGCATAGAAACTAATAGAAAGCCTAGAATACACATGTGAGTTGAAGCTTCAGTAAACAACATTGTTCCACAGAATAATTTACTGATAAAATTTGATCAACAAAGTGATCAAACTTGGGGAAAGAGTAAAGAATATATCAGAAGTGTTTGGTGAAATTGTAATACAAGATACACCACAGACTAGTCACCAATGAGTACATGGAAAACCAAGGTCCTACCCATTGCCACTGGAGTCAAATCTGACTCATAGCAATTCTATAGGACATTTCTGACACTGTTCATCTTTACAGGAGTACATATTCTCTCTTTCACTGGTGAGTTTGGACCTCTGACCTTACGGTTAGTAGCCCAATGCCTAACACCGAGTGCCACCAAGTACTATGTTTTGATGCAAAAAGCACAGAAATTATATTATTTTGTGGACTGCAAAACTCTTTTGTGTTAGTGTCCTGTGCACACTATGTGCATTGTATGCATGTGCCTGTTATTTATGTAGGTGCATCATATGAGAAAATATCTCCCCTCCCACTATCAGGATCCCAATTCTACCTTACAAATCTGGCTAGACCAGAGCATGTAGACTGATACAGATAGGAACTGGAAACACAGGGAATCCAGGACAGATGACCACTCAAGACCAGTGGAGAGAGTTGCAATATCGGGAGGCTGGAGGGAAGGTGGGGTAGAAAGGGATATAATCCCTTCCCTGGGGGATGGACAACAGAAAAGTGGGTGAAAGGGCATCAGACAGTATAAGACGTGACAAAATAATAATAAGTTATAAATTATCAAAGGTTCATGAGGGAGGGGGAAACAGGGAGGGAAGGAGTGGAAAAATGAAGTGCTAATACCAAGGGCTCAAGTAGAAAGCAAATGTTTTGAGAATGATGCTGGCAACAAATGTACAAATGTGTCTGACACAATGGATGGATGTATGGATTGTGATAAAAGTTGTACGAGCTCCCAATAAAATTTTTTTAAAGAAAATATGGTAGTTGTCAAAGGTTTCTGGGGCATTGGCCAGGTTATTTCCCAACACAGAGGTCACCTATATAAAGATAGTGAATTATGCCTTCATACTCACTAATGTTTGGGATAAGAAGCTTCACTGATGTTTCTGCTCTCCAGTATCCTATATTCCATGTCCTTGAGCCCATTCGGGTACATGGTGACCCCACAGGACAGGCTAGATCTGCTACTGTGGTTTTCTGAGACTGTGAGTCTTCATGGGAGTATAAAGCTTCATCTTTCTCCCATGGAGCAACTGGAGGTTTTGAAGTGCTAACCTTGAAGTTCCCCAGGTAGCAGCCCAACTCATCACCTACTAACCCACCAGGGCTCCCTTCTCTCTAGTAGAATAACTCATTAGAAAGTCCTGTAAGCATGTGTCATTGTATGGGATTATTGGGAGAATACAATGACTTATGAGTTTGAAAGGGTGAGAACCGAGTATGCCACACAGGAAGTCCTTGATCCAGGATGTGATTAACTACCACTGTAATCTTCTACACTGTAATTTGTTTATATAGAATCCCAGGTGCAGAAAGTCAAATGTGACCCACTTCTCAGACGATGGTACGATATCACCATTACTTTATACAAGTATGAGTGGGTCGTCTCTTCTCCTGTCCTTTATCTTCCATCATTCTCCCTCTTCCCTTGTCCACACGGAGGAGAGTTCAGTAGAATGGAGGTCTCTCTCGATCATCAAATGTCTTTTTTTTTAATTTAGATAAATTCCACTGAACTCTAAATCTCTCCCTCTTAAAATGCAAGATTACACATTAATGATTACAAAGATTATACCCTGGTGGTAAAAAGGTAACCTGCTCAAATGCTAACAAAATGATGGATGGATGGAGCCCACCTGAGGGTGGGATGGTGGATCTCAGAGGGTACAAAAAACCTAGCAATCATCTTCCGAATCATCAGCTACTGAAAACCCTATGGAGCAAATTCTGGGCTGACACACATGACTCTCTTGAATCAGAGTTCACTTGGCAAAAAAATGGTATGATTTAATATCTATACAAGGAGCCTTGGTGCGGTGGTTACATGTTGCACTGCTAACAATAAGGTTAGTGGTTCAAAACTACAAGCCAGCTCCTCGGGAGCTAGATAAAGCTTTCTACTCTCCTAAAGAGTTACAGTCTCAGAATCTCACAGGGGCAGTCCTACACTGTCCTATAGGGTTGCTGTGAATCAGAATTGACTCGATGGCAGAGAGGAAAAGAGAAAGTCTATATGTGCACCTCTATTTCAGTGTCTCTCAACCTTCAGCACACATCGGAATTCCCTGGAGGGCTTGTGAGAGCACATATGGCTGGTCCCCATGCCCAATTTTCTGAGTCCTTAAAACTTGGGTGAGGTTGGATATTTTCATTTTTAACACGTAATCAGGTTTTATAGACCAAATTGTGTTCACAGTGGGACTTGTGAACAAGAACTTGCCTAAAATAGGGTCCCTGACAATGTTCTCAGTTAAGTGAGCATACAGTCATTTTGGAGTTAAATTGATTCAAATCCAATTTGCTTGGCATTCCCCTAAAGGAGAAGTGATAAGGAGAGGCAGAAAAAGAAAGGACAGCTGTGTGAGGATGCAGCTACAAGCCAAGGAATGCCTGAGGCTACCAGAAACTGGGAGAGACAAGAAGGGATCTTTCCCCTAGAGCAGTGGTTCTCAACCTTCCTAATGCCGAGACCTTTCATACAGTTCCTCATGTTGTGGTGACCCCCCCCCCCCCAGCCATAACATTATCTTCTTATAAGTTACCTGTTTATACCATGTTTCTATGATAATTCCAGAAAACTAATACAATAGGTGATGCTGATATTGTTGGCCAGGAGTCCACACTTTGAGAATCGCCCACCTGTTTCTCTGTTTACACTTACTACCTGCTCTTCCATGACTTTCACCCTCACTATTTGACTCATTGAGTCTTCCAGGGATGAACAATCTAACTGCCTCCACTTCTCCATTTCAAAAACAATTCCACAGTTAGCATCCTTGTACCCGATTCTCATACACATAAGGGTGTGACTTCCACTAGATCTATACTCAAGAACTGTATTGTTAAACTATGAAGAGTATGAATTTATAATTTCAATAATATTGTCACTCTGGTGTGGCTGAACCCTGCTACACTCCCATGCACTGTGCATAAAGCTTCATTTTATGCCCATTTGTAGCAGGTTCCTGGGGTTGCCATAACAAAACAACACAAGAGAAGTGGGTTTTAAATAAGAAATCGTTCTGGAAGCTGAGAGTAGGAGATCTAAGTATTAGACTTGTTGGTTCCTTCTGAGACTTTGAAAGTTAATTTGCACAATGCCTGTTTCTGAGCTTCCGTTAGACCCAAGTGTTTCTTGGCTTGAAGCTGTACGTGGCAACTATCCTTTGCCTATCTCTCTGTGTCTCTTCTCTCTTGTAGGGCCATGTCCCAGATAAGATTCGGACACAGCGTACAACAGTGTGATTTCATGTAAGCTTAGCTAAGAACATCATCAAAGACCTTTATTTTCCAAGCTTGACCCTGTTCAGAGGTTCCTGGGGTTTGGACTTCAACATATCATTATGCTGCTATTGTTGCTAGGTGCCATCCAGTCAGTTCCAACCCACAGCGCAACAAGACTATATACTGCCCAGTCCTGAGTCATTATCGTAATTGTTCTTATGCTTGAGCCCATGGTTGAAGCCACTGTGTCAATCCATCTCATCCAGGGTCTTCCTTTTTTTACGGTCCCTTGACTTTATTAACCATGATTACCTTCTATGGGGATAAGGCTCTCCTGAAAAGAAGTGCAAAGTACTTGAGATGAAGCTTCCCACTCTTGCCTCTCAGGAGCACTCTTGCCATCTTCTTCCAACACAGATTGGTTTGTCCTTTCAGCAATCCATGGTACTTTCAAATTCCTCTCCACACCACAATTTAAATGTATTAAATCTTCTACAGTAGTCCTTATTCAATGTCCAACTTTCACATACATATGATGCAATGGAGAATACCATGGTTTGAGTCAGGCACATCTTAGTTCTCAAAGTAATATCCTTGCTTTCCATTCCTCTAAAGAGGTTTTGTGCAGCAGATTTAACTAATGCAGCACATATTTTGATCTCTTGCCTGCTGCCTCCATGAGCATTGATTGTGGATCCAAGTAAGACAAAATCCTTGACAACTGCAAACTTATCTCCATTTATCCGTATTAGTCCAGGTGTGATGCTTTGGTCTTCTTTGCATTGAGTTATAATCCTTCTGGTAGGCTACAATCCTTGATCTTCCTCAACAAGTGCATCAAATCCTTCTAGCGTTCAGAAAGCAATGTTGTGTCATCTGCATATCACAGGTTGCTCATACACCTTCCTCCAATCATTATAGCACATTCTTTTTCACGTAATCCAGCTTGCCTGATTATTTTCTCATCACTAAATTTTGTGGTTGTGCATGTGAAAGTTGGACATTACGTAAGGAAGACCATAGAAGAATCGATGCATTTGAATTGTGCTGCTGGAGAAGAATATTTAAAGTGCCATGGACTTCTTAAAGGACAAATAAATCTCTATTGGAAGAAATCAGGCCAGAGTGCTCCTTAAGACTTCTTCTTACATACATTGGACATGTTGTCAGGAGAGACCAGTCCCTGGAAAAGTACATCATGGTTGGTAAAGTGGAGGGGGCCCCCAAAAAGAGGAACCTGCCTCAATGAGATGGACTGACACAGTGGCTGCATGAATGGACTCAGGCAAGAGAAGAATTGTGAGGATGGAGGAGAATCATGCAGTGTTTTGTTTTGTGATTAGGGTTGCTACAGTCAGAGCCGACTGGACGGCAACAGCTTTTGTGGTTGGTGCATAAAGTTGAATTATACTTGAATTGATTAAATTGCCTTTAAGGCTGATAGATATAATCTGATCCGAGGTAGCATTGTACTTCATGATCGATTTAGCAAGATCTTTTCTGACTTTGAAAGCCATTTCACCCCTCTTGATTGTATTACCAGTATAGTAAATCCAATTATTTTTTCTGATTCAAAATGACCAGCACCAATCCATTTCAGTTCACTAAAGCCTGATATTGATTTTCATGAGTTTCATTTCATTTTTTACAACGTCCAATTTTCTTAAATTCACACCTTGCACGTGCCAAGTTCCAGTTATTAGAATATTTTTTGAACTGTTTCTCCCTACCTTGAGTACATCTGTAGGAAGACATAATGGAGCAGCAGCTAAAAGCAGACCAGGGGCCAACTGTGGGACACACCATCAATTGCTCCTATGTAAGTTCAGGATAATGCTGGAGAAAATGAAAACAAATCCACAAGAGTCTATCCCACCTGACTTTTGGGAACATCTCAAGAACGGATTTGATGTATTGAATATTAATGATGGGAGATCTGATGAACTGTGGACTGCCATCAAGAACATCACACACAAAGAAAGCAAAGGGTCATTATAAAGACAGGGGGAAGAAAGATCAAAAGTGATGTCAGAAGAGACTGAAACTTGCTCTT
This sequence comes from Echinops telfairi, assembly GCF_000313985.2. Classification (NCBI taxonomy): domain Eukaryota; kingdom Metazoa; phylum Chordata; class Mammalia; order Afrosoricida; family Tenrecidae; genus Echinops; species Echinops telfairi. Next base: position 4,006,551 of record NW_022111371.1, read on the forward strand.
AATCAGAGCAGCTAAAGCAAATGGAAGACAAGATGAAGTCAAGGAGCTGAGTAGAAAATTTTAAAGTACAGCTTGAGACAATAAAGTCAAATATTAAAACAAAATGTAGAAGGACCTAGAGTTAAAAGACCTAAAGAGAAAACATTCAGCATATCTGAAACTGAAATAACTCAAGAAAATTCAAGCCTTGAGTTGCAATTTTGAAAGTCTATGGGCAAAATATTGAATGATGCAGAGAAGATGGGAAGAATACAGTCATTGTCCCAAAAAGAACGAGTCAACAGTCCCCCATTTCAGGAGGTAGCATTTAAGCAAGATTTAATGTGATGATTTGCTCAGCATATAGATGAAACAAGTATAATAAGAGGAAACAACCCTGGCACCCACCTTTTCTAACTTAAGACCATACAGTATTCCCTTGCTGTGTTTGTGCAATTGCCTCATGATCCATGTAATCATTCTACACGAGTGCAATTAAGTTGTCTGGAATGTCCATTCTTTTCATGGTTATCCATCATTTGTTATGATCTGAATAACAAATTGAATGCTTTTGCATAGTAATGAAACACAAGTAAATATCTTTCTGGTTTTCTCTTCTTTCAGCCAAGATCCAATAACAGAGGAGAAAATTTTGAATGCAATTATCTCCTTGCTCTTCCATGGTTGCCTCGAATGCATACAATTCAGGGTCCTCGAATTCCCCGTCTTCATGATATAACCCGTAGTCTTTTGTGATCCACATGTTCAAATGCTTTTGCATGGTCAACAAAATGCACGTAAATATCTTTCTTGTATTCTGTGCCTTCTGCCATGACCCACGGATGACAGCAAGATACCCGTCAGGAAGTGTGTGTGTCAGGGTTGTATCTTCTCACAATACTTATTCAAACTGTGTTCTGACCAAATCACCAAAGAATCATGCTTATATGAAGAAGAATGTGACATCAGGATTGGAGGAAGGCTTACTAACAACCTGCGGTATACAGAGATACAACCTTGCTTGCTGAAAAGGAGGATGTTGTGGTGCACTGCTGATGAAGATTGAGGATTGTAGCCTTCAGGATGGATTACAATTCAATGTAAAGAAGACCAAAATCCTCACAACTGGACCCACAGGTAACATCATGGTAAATGGAGAAAAATTTGATTGTCAAGGATTTTGTTTTACTTGGGTCTACAATCGATACGCGTGGAAACATCAGGCAACAGAGAAAAAGATGTACTGCATTAAATAAGTCTGCTGTTCAGGGCTCTTTAGAGTGCTGAAAAGCAGGAGTGTTTCTTTGAGGGCTAAGGTGAGCCTGACCCAAATCTTATGTGTGTGAAAGTTGAACACGGAATAAAGAAGACCACAGAAAAATTGAGGCATTTGAATTACGGTGTTGGAGAGAATTATTAAAAGTTCCACAAACTGCTGAAAGGACAAACCAATCTGTCTTGGAAGAAGTAAGACCACAGTGCTCCTAGAAGACTTCGTTTTTACATACTTTGGATATGTTCTCAGAAGTGACCAGTCCCTGGAAAAGGACGTCTTGCTTGGTAAAGTAGAGGGACAGGGAAGGAAAGGGAGAACCTCAATGAGATGGATGGACACAGTGGCTGCATCAATGAGCTCAGGCATAGGCACAACTGTGAGGATGGCGCAGGGCTGTGTGATATTTCATTCTGCTATGCGTAGGGGCTCCATGCACGAGAGCTGCCTTTATTGCCCCTCAGAACAACAATGATTTTTCAAAGGAAGTTCTAACATATTTACAATATTCTGTGTGATAGCATTGTCCTTTCTCATTTTATTTCCTAAATGCCTAACATTCCTTATAGGACAATAATTTATAAAGAGAAATGTGAGGGCAGACAGTATCTTGCTTTAACCTGGATTCTTCTGGGTTAGCCTCTTTTCATCGGCAAAGCGTAGGCACAGGTGGCCTTCAGGCACTCACCACATGGTGAGGGTGGGGGCTGACCCCTAGATGGTGGGGGTGGGGACTGACATTTTATCTCAGTTCAAGACACAATCATGTCAACCCTTCTTTACTTTGAATTCACACTGGACTCAAATTAAAGTTAGGACCTCAGGCTAACTGATATACTTCAAGATGGTGACACTTGTGTGAGTTCAAGGCTTAGTATAAAGTCACAAGGAATAATGATTCTGGCAATGTGCTTGCTGAAAGGTGTTAGAATTAAATGATCTTTTCAAAGAATATATCTGCTCATACAGATTCATGTTTTAGGCTACAGTTAGTCACCCCTGGTCTTAGCAGCCTTTTCCAATAGGAATATATTGACATATTCAAGGACTTGGAGGGACATGGAAGAGAGTGTCACATGGGAACATTACCCTATGTCTAATTTCCCTAGGCTCTTCTACCTCATGAGTAAAAAATATATAAGCTCATTCTGTGGGGGATCAAAGGGACACTCATATGTGTCTCCGGCACCTCCAGATCTCCCTCAGTTGCCATCCATAGTCTTCTCCCCATAACTCTTTTCTCTGCCATCACCTCCACCTTCTTCCCCAAGATCCACCAACTGTTGCGTGAGATATGTTTAGTATTGTTTGCCCACTAACATCTTTTTGGTTCTTTGAGGTTCTCAGCCCCTGACTATTACATTCAAATGGCCTTTCTCATGCTCACCAGGTCTCAGTCCCTGAGTGCGGTTTCAGGACATGAAATTTCCTGAGTCATCAGATGGTGACATCTCTTTTATCCCAGGGATAGGAGGTTGAGGAAGAAAAAAAATAGTGTAGCTTGAACCCTGGGCACTACCCTCTCTTGTCTTGGAGACACTGCAAGCAAATCCATCTTTTTTTGTTCCAGCAGCTACTCTCTTGATAGGGTCTTATCTGACTGATTCTAATTTACCCAATATATTTTTTTTTACCATTTTATTAGGGGCTCATACAACTGTCATCCCAATCCATACACACATCAATTGTGTAAAGCGCATTTGTACATCATTTCTCAAAACATTTTCTCTCCACTCAAACCCCCGACATTAGGTCCTCTAATTTACCTAATATTGAACAGCTACTATGGGCAAGGCATGGTTGGAGACAATGAGGATACAGCTGAACTGAAAACAAAAATTCATATCCTGGTGGGGCTTACGCACTAACAAAGGGAGACCCAAAACAAGCCATAAATACAGTAATACAAAATGAATTTAGCAGGCATATTTCAGAATGTGCTCAGAGCTACAGGAAAAGAAGAAGGAAAAGGACTGGAGTTCTGAGAGTGGGGAGGGAAGTATTCAGAATTAAATATGGCAGAAGTCTAAAATCTCTTCACCCAGCCCTCCCACTCAAAAATTTTGTCCTGTGTTTGTGATTGTCAAAGTTTTGTAGTTTTCTGCAACTTTATTTAATATTTAATCCCATGATTTTGAGTTGATTTTTGTATATGATATGAGACTTATGGTTGAGATTTTTATTTTTTTGCCTATGATTGCTCAATTATTTTAGTACCTCTTGTTGAAAAGATCTTTTTCTCCCATTCAATTTATTTTGCTCCTTTGTCAAAAATCGATTGGACGTAACTGGGTAAATCAATTCCTGGGTTTTTTCTTCTGTTCTGTTAACCTTTTTTAGTTTTTAGATGAATTTGTTTGTCAATAAAGGCAAAGTCCTTTTGAGTTTTAGTTTACTTCCTTTTATTTCTTTCTCTTTCCACCATTGATTATTGTAGCTATATAATCTATATTGATTATTGTACTTATATAATAAGGTTTGAAATTTGGCCAACTGATTCCTAAGTTGTTGTTTTTTTCAAATTCTTTTAAAACTCTTTCAATTATTCTAGGTCAGCGGTTCTCAACCT
>NW_022111371.1:4010864-4013481 GCF_000313985.2 Echinops telfairi
CCTCTCTACCAATTTAGAGGAAATTTAGAGCTTTATAAAGTCTTCCCATACATGAACAAATGATGTCCCCATTTTTATTTAGATCTAATATGATTCCTTTCAACAGCACTTGTTAGTTGTTAGCACACAAATGAGATGTATTCTTTAGATTTACACCTAAGCATTATTTTTTTATTTGTAAAGATTGTAAATAATTTATTTGTTATTTTATTTTTAGTATATCAAAATATGATTGTTTTGTATGGCTGTCTTTTAAAACTGAATTCGTGCTGAACTTATTTATTAGTTCTGAGAGCATCGTCGACTACTCGGGATTTTCTGTATAGTCAATCATGTCATCAGCATACAGGGACAGATTTATTTCATCCTCTCTTTTATGTATGACTTTTTATTTTATTTCTTGCCAAAATAAGCTGCAAGTCCTTCCAAGACTATGTTGATGAAAATAGATCAGTGTAAACATTGTTGTTGTTAGGTGGCTCTGGTTCATTCTGACTCGTAGCAATGCTATAGACAACAGAACCAAACATTGCCTGCTATAGACAACAGAACCAAACATTGCCTGCTCTTACACTGTCCTAGCAATGGTTTCGTTTGAGCCCATTATGGTGGCCCCTGTGTCAATTCATCTCACTCAGGGTCCAGTCTTCCCCAGTCATATTTTGAGCACCTTCCAAATGGAGGGATTCATCTTACTGCACTACATCAGGAAACGTTCAGTGGCTACTTATATTTTCCAGGGGCCAATTCCTCAGAAGTGGGTCACCTCTACCTTCTGCCTGGTCCCTTTAGTTTGCAAACTCCACTGAAATCCAACCACCCTGGGTTACCCTGCTGGCCTATAAACGCCTGTGAAGCACAGCAACTTTCAAGCCAACTTTCGTGACAAACCAACAGATGAGGGAGGTAAATGTAATCTTAGTTGTAGGTTATTTTGTTGTTCTTATTGATTCTCTGAGTGAGTTGGAGAAGTTCCTCTCTCTTTGTGTCTTGAAGAGAGTTTTAATGATAAATATGTGTTGAATTCCGTCAAAAGCGTTTTACCCACTAGTTGATATGATAGCATCATTATCCTTTTTAGCATAATAATATGATAGAGTACATGGAAAATTAATTCTCAAGTGTAGAACCAGGCTATCATAAATCTCACTTGGTAATGTTGTGTAAATATTTGTATACAGCGGGTATTGTCATAACCCAGTATGCCGCCACGGTCGACTCCACATTGTGAAAGCAGCTCATCAGTCACGTTTCCAGTGCCTTTCCATTCAAGGGGACCATTCTGTGGTACCATCTCCAACAATGTCTGCTTCCCAGTCTGTAGGAGTAGGGACATTTTTTCCCCTGATGGGTCGCAATGCAAAAAGCACCTGCAAAAATCTACTAATAATCAGCACTGGGAATGTATGAATGAATCCAGAATAATTGGAAGTCACGGAAAATGAAATGGGAGACAGAAAGATCAATATCCCAGGTAATAGTGAGCTTCCAGGCACTGGTATTGGCCATTTGGAATCAGAAAACCATATGATTTACTGTGTCATGATGGCCCAATAAAGAGGAATGTCATGGCATTCATTGTTAAAAGGACGTTTCAAAATCAATCTTAAGTACAGTGCTGTCTGCGATAGCATTATATCTATCTGCCTTCAAGAAAATCTAATCAATACAACTATTATTCAAATCCATGCACCAACCATAAAATCTAGTCATGAAGGATTCTAGCAATGACTTCTGTTGGAAATTGATCAAACATGAAATCAAGATGTATCGATAATTATTCGTGATTGGAAATGCAAAAGTTGGAAGCAAAGAGGAAGGAACAGTACCTGGAAAATATGGTCTTGATGATAGACATGATGATAGAAATTGCATGGTAGAATTTTGTAAGACCAATCACATGTTCATAGCAAATACTTCTTTTTTGTTTAATCTTTTGTTCCTCCCCCAACATTTTTATTGACAAGTAATTTCCATACCATATAAGTCAATAGTTCAATTATTCAACCACTTCAAAGAGAATTGTACAATCAACCTATTCATTTTTTAGAACATTCCCCCTCCCATGGTTAAATTGCTTCCAAGATGCAATCAAAATTCACTCTACTGCTCCATCCCCCCTCCTGTCTCCACCATTTGCAAATAACTATTTTCAATATCACAAATGGTGACTATACACATGAGTTTCTCCAGATGGAATGCACAGAAATCAGATTGGCTACATCTGTGGGAGGAGATCACAGTCAAGCTCAATGTCATCAGCTTTAGCCAAGCCAGTTCCTGACTGTGAAATAGACCATCGATTGCTCATATTAAGTTCAAATTGAAGTGTTCAATATGGATTACTACCCATTGTAAAGAAGACTAAAATCCTCACAACTAGACCAACAGGTACATCATGATAAGAGGAGAAAGGGTTGAAATTGTCAAGAATTTTGTCTTGTTTCGCTCCACACTCAATGTTCATGGAAGTAACAGCCCAGAAATCAAGCAAGGACTTGCACTGGGTAAATCTGCTCCACAAGACCTCTTCAGAGTTATGGAAAGCCAGGGTATTACTTTGAGGAGTCAGGTGTGCCTGACCCAAGCCATAGTATTTTCAATTGCCTCGTATAAG
>NW_022111371.1:4015183-4046896 GCF_000313985.2 Echinops telfairi
AGAATGATGTACAAATGCGCTTTACACAATTGATGTGTGTATGGATTGCGATAACAGTTGTATGAGCTCCTAATAAAATGTTGGAAAAAAAAGAAGTAGCTGGAAATAACAGGAAGGAGAGAGTGAGAGCTGCAGGAAGGGAGGAAGGGAGGGAGGGAGGATGAGAAGGGAAGATGACAGGAGGAGGAAGAAAGGCTGGGAGTGAGGGAGGGAAAAATACTAATGTTGAATTGACAATGATGGGCATTCTGTTATCCTGTTGGAAATAAAATTTGTGAAAAATTAGTATGAACCAGCTAGCATACTGGATTCATTTTTCAAGGCATTACCTTGAATAGCCCAATTTTACATAGCGCTGATAAAGAAGATTATCCGCATGTTGAAAAGGGCAGAGCTGAGGCTGGGAAGTTCAGGGCATTGTTCCGGGCTATATGCAACCTCTGGCTTTAACCCTGGTCATGTCCCTTTACCTGCTGGTGGTGCTAAGGCCTCAAGATCAAGTTAAACAGGCAGACAATGACCACTATGCTAAATATAACACAGATACCTAAAGAGTGCTTCTCCAATTTTCATGAGCACATGCATTCTATTTCAGTATGTCCAGAAGCAACTAGATCTGGATTTCCAAGTCCCAGACTTACCTGAGACTCCTTGATAACATCTCTGTTAAGAAGGAACTAAAGATCCACCTTGAAACTGATATTTGTATGGCGTGTAAGATTAGTCTGATCTTTAACTGAAGGGAATTCATCATTTTGTTTTGTTTTGTTTCATTTTTTTTCTTTTAAAGATGAAAAGCATTCTTTGCAAACACCCCCAGTAACAAAGACATTTGTGTTCAACATATGCTGGCTCAGAACTTACTTACTACAAATAATTTAATTTGAAATAGTGTCTCTTCCTTCCAGCGTGATACTTGGAGTTCCCTGAATAATCAGGGCGATTCTTATCATTTTAAAGCTTCTACAGTATACCTAACGATGAGGGCACATGAACCCCACCCCATCCCAAAACACGAGAGACCACCCAATAATCCGATGTCAGCAGATATCAATAAGGGGGCCATAATTCTATTATTCATATTAAAGTTATCCAATACTTGGTGTTCTTTATGATTCCATCTTCCCTTTAAAGAAGCAGTTCTAAACCTGTGGGTCACAACCCCTTTGGGGGTCGAATGACCCTCTCACAGGGGTTACCTGATTCAAAACAGTAGGAAAATTACAGTTATGAAGTAGCCACGAAAATAATTTTATGGTTGGGGTCACCACAACATGAGGAACTGTATTAAAGAGTCGTAGCATTAGGAAGGTTGAGAACCACTGCTCTAGAAGCTTAACAAGCCTTTAATTTTTTTTGCAAGTAACAGAATGGTTTCCCTCTATGCATATGAAATAACTACTTGAATAAACCCTGTGTTGAAAAAAAATGAAATATTTTCATAAAATTACATGGCAGCTTCTTTAACCATATTGAAATGGAATAAGGATGTTGATTTTCCAGTATGGGAGAAATAAGTACCGGAGGCTAAGTATCTGAACTCAAAGCACCTGAATAGGAGGAAGAAAAGTAACCCTTATCTATCACCAGCAGTTTTCAATATCTCCAGCAGCATTAATAATAAACATCAAAAAAAATAAAAATAAAAAAATAATAAACATCACAATAAAAAAGGCAGAATATACGATTTGACAGTTTTCTAAGGGAATAAAAAATAAAACTTGGACTTTGATCATCAGAGCTCAATTATCTCATTGGTAAATGCATGGTAAAAACATGAAAACAAACCATAATATACACACATACGCTTGTGACTAATGTAAGAATTAAGAGATATAAAGGACCACTTAGTATAAAAATATACCAACTACTCTCCTAATTTTTGAATCTGAGACTTATTTAACTTAAAGAATATGTGGGCACAGGAGCAACATGTAACTGTATCCCACATCACTTTTGTGCCATGATACATAAATTGGTCTTCCACGACAAAAAGAAGCCAGATTGAAGTTGAACAAATTCTTTTCCTAGAGAACTGGGTAGCCCTGGACTAGTAGGATGCATCCTCAAAACAGCTTCATTTTCTCCTTTTCTCTACCTGATTTTATCTATGGCTCTAATTCTTTCTTCCCTGATTCTAATTACTTTTAAATAACGCGAACTGTTTTGGTCATTTAAAAGAGCAGACTTGCATTAGTGTTTGAAATGCTTATTACCATTTAAAAACAAAACACCAGCCTTGATTGAAACTTTTCATGACCCTTGGGATACATATCACTCACCAACTTTGCAGGCTCTCAGTCCCTTGGGAAGCTGCTATCCCCATTGTAGTACAAGCTGCTTCTTGCCAGGGACCCGTATAACTGCAGGGATCTGAGCGAACAGACTTCACCCCACTCATCTTAAAGTCCACTTGAGACATATGTTCCCAAATAAGTGAATCAATATCCATATAACCTCAACCACCCCCCTTCATTTTAGCACATCTTCATTACTGGAAACACGTGTTTTACACCAAGAAATTGAAGCAGAATAATTTGGACAGTCAAGGATTAGAGTTGAGCTCACCACCAACACAAAATGAAAAATCTACAATGTGTGGACCCTATGGCCAAGGAAGGGGCAATAATCTGATTTTTGCTCATTTTCTTCCAGAGCACTTCCATCCTTATCCCAGGGCCTGGCTCTCTAAGTTCGGAGAAGGTAGAGAAGGACGGAAAGGAAGGAGCTCCCAAAGAGTTCTTGTTGGTCTGATCCTGGAGTGAATTGAAGTTGGGTTTGGCAGTTGTCATTCGGTGTCATAGAGTGGGTTCCGACTCATCGCAACCCTGTGCACAACAGGGAAAGGAAACACGGCCCTTATTCAATTTCCAACTTTCACATATTGAAAAAAAAAACCATATTGGATCAGACCTTAGTCCTCAAAGTAACATCCTTGCTTTTCAAGACCTTAAAGAGGTCTTATGCAGCAGATTTTCCCAATGCATTGCATCCTTTGGTCTTTTGCCTGCTGCTTCCATAAGCCTTAGTTGTATTTCCATAAACCTTAATTGTGGATCCAAGCAAAATGAAATCCTGACAACTTCAACCTTTTCTCCATTTACCATGATGTTACCAGTTGTGAGGATTTGGGTCTTCTTTATATTGAGTTGTAATCCTTAGGAAAGGCTGCAATCCTTGATTTTGATCAACAAGAACTTCAAATCCTCCTTACTTTCAGGAAGCAGGGTTGTGTCACCTGCATATCTCAGGTTGTTAATAAGCCTTGCTCCAATCCTGATGCCACACTCTACTTCATATATCCAGCTTCTCTAATTATTTGCTCAGAAATTGTAGGGAGGGCAATAGAAGGTTCACAATAGTTATGTTCAGAGAACTCTCTCCTTATCTCCACTGTGGGAGGTCTCTTCCTCGGCCTCCCTAATGTGGGTGAGGGCTCCTCTTCTTCAGCTTTTGGGTGTCAGGGCAAGTCTCCTCCTCTCTGTAGCTACCCCTTGATAGTACAAACAGTGAGGTTTTTCAGCTCTTACTGAAAGCCTGGAGATTTGCGTTCACTCAGATCAGAAGAAACGCTTAACAATCTACTTCTGTGGAAAAAAACATACACACACAAGACAAACTAGCCATTGAAAATCCTGTACGGCACCGTTCCCCTTCTGACACATGGGCAGACCATGAGTGACACTGACTTGCTGGCAGCTGATTTTCATTTGGCACGGTGTGACACAATTACAAAATTGTGGACTAGAAAAATGGCCGAATTCTTAGTTCAGGTGCCATCCTGGCAAGAGCTAAGCCAGTCCTACATCAGCGCTCCCTTGTTTATGGCCTTTGTTCTCCCATGGTAACCTGGCCCTCCCACTCAGAGAAATCCTGGACATGCAGAATATGCAAAAAAGCCAACTGAAGCCTCGGCACCACCCCAAGCCTTCATGCTTATCTGATCCACTCATCTCTTCCTCTTTAGGTTCCTCAGGAAAGCTCAGACCACAGAACACGGGGATACTACCCCATATCTCCAAGTAGGGAACTTAGGACAAACGTTCTGCATGTTCTTGTTGAAGACCACACCCAAGCTTGAAATAAGGGCAGGCTCTTCTTCCTCTTCCCCTGAGATGGTGTATATAGGCTGAATAGCACAACTATGTATTTTCAAGAAAATCCATATTCAAAAAATATCTCCTCACCTCTGCTCAGCTGACCAACCCCTTTGATAGTCTTGATGTGAGTGGCATATCTAAGTAGCTTTTGATGGTCTACTTTGAACCTTCTGCATGTGATCTAGTACCACCTTTGAAAGGGGATATCTATTATCTCCTGGTGCCTTGGCCAATGTTTCCACTTCCAGATGCCGTTAACTATGCTAATGGATATCCGGAGACCCCAAGAGTATTTGTAACACTTCTTGCAACTTCAAACCCTCTTTTCATGGAGCAGATCATAGGACTAGTTTGGAATACTTTATGTAAATACTTCTGTAGAATGTTAGCATGGGCAAGGACCTTAGGCAAAATCTATTTCAACTCAGCCTTTTAGTGGAGACGAAAAATCTGAAACCCAAGAAGTTTATTGATGTGATAAGTCACCCAGCTTCACAGTGGAAGAGCTGGAACAAACCTTGCATGCCCTTCCTTGTAGACCCTCTACCACCCAAGAGTCCACAAAAGAGAGAGAGGTTTGAGTATTTCAATGGTAAGGATCTGAGCAAAAACAAAAATCTCTCTCCTTTATAAGTAGAACTAAACCAGTCAATCAAAAGCAAACAGCTAAAAAAAACCAAGCAGACATATTTCTGAAACTATGTGCTAGTACTAGACTTTTCTTTTTCTTTGATATAAATATTAATAATACTTGGCAGTTATCGTTTGGGAAATAATGTTCTGTGACTCAGTGGGATTCGGTTAGAGGTCTTCTGTGAGATTAAAGACCCAAGTGAGGGAGCACTCACTTTGTTCAAAGGATGGTTCTTATGCACTTTTGTGGATTGCATTGTCCCCCAGAATCATATGTTGAAGTCCTAGCCCTTGTGCGGGTGATCCTCTTTGTAAATGGAGATTCTGTTGTTGTTGTTATATTAATGGTGTCCTGCTGGATTAGGGTGAAGCTTAAATCTAATAACGTGTGAGTTATAAGGAGGTGGTGAGAAAGACGGAGACTCAGCCAGGGGAACAATCCCATGTGAAGACAGACACACGTGGCGGAGGCCTCTGTAATTCCAGGCGCTCCTACGATGGCTGGCAGCTACTAGAAGCTGAAAGACAGACGCAGTGAAGGACGGACCTCCTGCTGCAGACAGATGCACTGTTCAGACTTCTAGCCTCCTGAACAGTGAGAACATCCATCCCTTCTTTAAAGTCATCATTTGTGATACTTCTGTCCTGGCAGCCTAGGAAATTAAGGCATGGGTGTACTGGATGAACTGCACTAGGGAATGAGTGGTGACTTCCCCTCTGTGGAGCCAACACAATCATTGGAACAAAGTCTTTAAGAACAGTGATGTTTCGATGTCTTCAAGTGGATTTGCAACCAGATCACACCCTGAAGAGGGAGGCAAGTCTTACAGTTCTAATCTGACCCGTTGACCTGCCGATTGTCCCTGCTGATGAGTGCCTGGACCTTTTACAACTTCACCAGGAAGCCACGTGGGAGAACAAGTCAGACTCGTTTCTCTCTTTAAATATCACTTCCGTCATTAATGGTCAGACACACTAAGCCGCGCGTGTGTGTGTGTGTGTGTGTGTGTGTGTGTGTGTGTGTTTTAAAATTTGCAGAGCAAATAAATTTTCCATTTAGCTCTTTATCTGCATCTTGTTTCATGGCAATAGCTGATATTCCCTCCATATTCACATTAATCCTCCCTCTTGAACTGCACCAGGTTCATACTCTAAACAAGCTGGCTCTCTGTCCATCAATTCTATGACGTCCTATCATTATGCTTCATTTGACTTTTATCCCTCAGTTAACCTGTGAATATGATTATACAAAAATTAGTAAAAACAAACCTTGACCCAAAGATAATAATCCACAGGAGTCACAGATATAATCAAGGCATGAAGGTGAAACACCAGGTGCAGATTGGTACTTCCCATAGTGCTTTGGGAGGCAGCTGACCTCTAGAGAGACAATCACTTTGACTCCTTCAGTTCCCATGATGCCACAACATGATGGCATCAGACAAGTCCTCAGACAAGATCGTTCAACTCCAAGGCCACAGTTTCCTCAGCTGGAAAGTGAGGATAAGAACAGGACCTACCTCAAAATTTTATAGTGAGGAAGAAACCATTAAAAAGACCAGACTTACTCATCTGAAAGAGACCAGTACAATCCCCCAGACTATGGCCCATTGTGACCCTCAGGTCTGAAACTGAACTCACTCCCAGCAATCAACCGCCAGTAAAAGAACAGACACATCCGAAGTACAGCCCTGATGATATAGTTGCTACACAACTGACTGCTAACCACCACTAGGTCAGCAGTCCCCTCCACCAGCCACGTTCTCCTATAACCCGTTACACTGGGGCCAGTTCAACCCTGACTTTTAGGGTTGCTATGCACCTGAATCGAATGGATACCAATGCGTTCACTTCTATGGGGTGAATGATAACATCAATCAAGCAATACAATCATATAAGACCAATCTGGCAGCATCTGACCTAAAACAAAGCTCAGAAAAAGGAAAGAAGAAAGAAAGGGAATGGGGACGCCAAGGAATAAGTGGAGTGATGCTAACATAGAGGGGAGTACAGCCAACATCAAGAAACAAAATACACACAGATTTTAAAATGCAAATTAATTTGCCCTGTAAACTTTTACCCAAACAACCAATTATTAAAACCTATATGTTGTTATTATTAGGTGCCATGCCATTGGTTCCTACTCAGAATTAACACACCCAGGTCCTGGGCCATGCTCACAATAGTCCTAGGTTCAGCCCAGAGATGCAGTCATTGTGTTATTCCGTCTCTTTTCCGGCCTTCCTCTTTTCCTTGCCCATCCACTTTACCAAGCATGGTGGTCTCCAGGGACTAGAATCTCCTGACATGTCCACAATACACGAGGCAAAGTCTTATCACTCTCGCCTCTCAGGGGCATGCTGCCTACACTTATTCCAAGACAGATTTGTTTGTTCTTTTGACGTTCCCTGATACTTTCAATGTTCCTGAACAGCAACATAATTCAAATGCATTGATTCTCCTATGGTCTTCCTTATTCAGTGACCAACTTTCACATGCATTATGACGCAATTGAAAAGGCCATGGCTTGGGTCAGGCACATCTTAGTTCTCAAAGTAGCATCTTTGATCTTCAATACTTTAAAGAGATCTTCTGTAGCAGATTTATCCAATGAAATGTATCCTTTTAGCTATTGACTGCTGCTTCCTTGGGCATTGATTATGTATGTAAGCAAGACAAACCCTTGACAATTTCAAACTTTTTTCCATTTATCGTGATGTTACCTATTGGTTCCGTTGTGAGGATTTTAGTCTTCTTTACATTGAGTTGCAATCTTTACTGGAGGTTGCAATCTTTGATCTTCGTCAGCAAGGGCTTCAAGTTATCCCCACTTTCAGAAACAAGATTGTGCCATGTGCAAGGGAAGGGTTCTAATAAGACTTCCTCTGATCCTGATGCCCCACTCTTCTTCATATATCCAACGTATCTGATTATTTACTCAGTATACAGATTTAATAAATAAAATGAGAGGATGTAACCCTGATGCACGCCATTCCTGACTTTAAATCATGCTGCATTACTTTGTTCAGCTTGCACAACCAGTTCTTGATCTGTGTGCAAGTTCTGCATGAGCACAATGAAGTGTCCTAGAATTTCCATTCTTATCAAGACTGTCCATAGTTGGTTATGGTCCACATAGTTTAAAACTTTTGCATAGTTAATAAAACACAAGTAAATAACTTTCTCATAGTCTTTGCTTTCAGCTAATATCCAAATGATATCAGCAATGATATCCTTCCTTCCAAGCCGTCTTCCAAATCAGCCCCAGACTTTTAAAAATTCCTTGTCAACGTTCTGTTGTAACTATTGTCAGATGAGCTTTAGCAAAATTTTACTTGCATGCGATATCAGTGATATTGTTCAATAAATTGTGCGTTTTGTAGGTCACTTTTCTTTTGAATGGGGACAAATATAGATCTATTCTAGACAGGTGGCCAATTAGCTGTCTTCCAAATTTCCTGTCATAGAGTCGTGAGTGTCTCTAGGGCTTCAAATTTTTGAAATATTTTAAATGGTAATCCATTAATTCCTGGAACTTTGTTTTTGGCTGATTCTTTCAGTGCTGCCCTCTTGGCATAGTGGTTTATGGAATAGGCTGCTAAATATAAGTCCATCTGTTTGAAACCACTGGACCCTCTGCAGGAGAAGAATGTGGTGTTCAACTCATAGCTCGTCTCAGAAACCCACAGGCTTGTTCTATCACTCTGAGTCAAAACTGACTTGAGTTTATCAGTGAAAGGATGTGAATGGGCTTGCTATCTGACTGAGGACATTGTAAGGTTTATTTTATCTCCCTTTTGACTCATTTTTAAATTGCTTGATTTTTAAAATATTTCCCACTTTCTTTTTGACTGAGATTTATTGTTGTTGGATTTCTTGCTTGCTGATTTCCTGTTTGTGCCTTATATGCTCTTCTGTATATAAAACACAGAATAAGTAAATCTATAGAGACAGCAACTGGATTGATAATTACCTGGCTACATGGCAAGGGAGGATGGGCAGAAATGAGGCACTAACAACAATGAGCATGAGAAGAAAATATTCTGAAATTAATTGTGGTGGTGATTGCACAAATCTTCTTAATATGGTTGGATGATTAAATCATGTGCTATGTGAATATATGCCCAAAAAACTATTTAAAAATTAATTAGTTAAACAAGGTCCCAGTGAGTGAAAATAACATGTGATTAAGACTTAGTTAATCAACATCGTGAGACAGTATATCCATCTTAACATTATCAGTTTTATCCTCTAGCTCCCTGTTGACTAAGACAACTTAGGACCACCTGTGGAAACGAGCAGTCACCTTTTAACAAACAAGTCCTCATCCAAACTAGACATCCTGACCCTTGCTCTCTTTGTAGGTTCGACACGTTTTCTAGAGAAAAAAATCCAGCGGCATTCATCTATACATAAGAAAGAGTTTTATATCAAGACGTAGTTCTTTATCCAGAAGGCAGCCCAACCCAGGCCAACTCAAGTCCAAGTCCAATGCTGGTCCATAAGACCCTTTTCAGACTCACATAGAAATAGGTTGGTGATGCAGAAAAATGAAGCAGGATGCAGCAAGATCAGAGCCCGGTGAGTGCAGAGTCCCAGGGATCCAAGGTTGGTGGGAGCACGGCAGGGTGCTCATGGCTCTCAGGCTCAGGCAGCCCATGTGAAGCCATGGAGGCAGGCAGTGTTCCAGCAGGCAGGAAGGTGAGGAGGCAGAGAAAAAGCAGTTCTCAGGTTCCCTCACTCTTTTGTTTTTAAATAATTTTATCGAGGGCTCTTACAGCTCTCATAGCATTCCATCCATCAATTGTATCAAGCATATCTGTACATATGTTGCCATCATCATTTTCTAAACCTTTACTTTCTATTTGAGCCCTTGGTATCAGCTCCTTGTTTTTCTCTCCCTCCAACCCTCCCTCCCTAGTGACCCCTTGATAAATTATAAATTATTATTATTTTCATTCCTTACACTTACCGCTGTCTCCCTTCCCCCAAGGTTTCTGTTGTTCATCCCCCATGGGGGGTGGGGGTGGAAAGTGTGGTTATGTGTCAGCTTTGCAATCAGTTCCCCCCTTCCTCCCCTCTTCTCCCTGTCTTCCCTCAACCCTCCTGGGTTCACTACTCCCATTTCTGTTCCTGAGGGGTTTATCTGACCTGGATTCCGTGTGTTGTGTCACGAGCTCCTATCTGTACCAGTGTACATGCTCCAGTCTAGCCAGAAGTGAAAGGCAGGACTGGGGTCATGATAGTGGGTGATAAGGAAACCTCAAAGAATCAAAGGAATATTGTATATTTCATTGGTGCTATATTGCCCCCTTGTTGACTCATCCCTTCCTTGTGACCCTTCTGTGAGGGGATGTCCCATTGTCTACAGATAGTTTTGAGTCTCTACTCCAACCCCCTTGTTCTCAGCAATATGTTTATTTGTTTGTTTGTTTTTATTTTGGGTCTTCTGGTGCCTGTTACCTGATTCCGTTGATCCCTCATGCTCACACAGACTTGTGTGTGTGCTTCTTCCATGTGGGCTTGTTGCTTCTCTGCTTGATGGCCGCTTCTTTAACTTCAAGCCTTCAAGACCCCAAACCCTATATCTTTTGATAACCAGGAATCATCAGCTTTCTTCACCGTGTTAGCATAGCTTTTTTTCACACTGAATGCATACATTTCCTTTATTGAAAATAATGGGAGAGTACTGCATTCCGTATATTCAATATCCATAAATGAAGGGCCACACATTTCTGACTGAACAATAGTGTTTTAAATAGAGGACACAGCATCTGGGTAGGCTCTCACTAGTATCATGGACTAAACTAGGCAGAAGTGAGCTATATGCACAATGACCATTGTATCTGTGAATAGCACATGGTGGCCAATGGCATAAATGGCAAACATGATCATCATGAAACACCCCTGGTATCTCACATCCAAACATTCCTGAGGAAGCAAATTAAAGACAAACTGCCAGGAGCTTGTTAATCCACAGTTCCCATTCACAATAGGCCATGGGTGACGGGCATGCCCAGACTACAGGTATGAGAGTTTATAGTACTTACTTTCAATTGTCTGGACTGTGAATAGAGTCCAATGATTATAGATTTGTCAGGAGACTACTTGGTGAGTTATGTTTGTTCCCTTTTATGAATTATCTAAAAGGAAGAATAGAGAAAATAACTCTGCAAGTCTAAATCTAGTATTCAAAGAATGTGAAAAAGAGAAAAACAACTGACAAGTATCCAAATGCTACTTATTAATTTCCCCCTCGAAGATCAAGAGGGATATAATTTAGGACAGACCACTTCTCAGCTTTGGCTATTACGTGAACTTTTTTTTTTTCTTTTACATTAGCCGTGTTGGCTGTTTTTATCAAAGTCTGGCAATCAGTAATATTGGCCAAATTGTTGACAAAGTGTTCTTTTAATAAAGAACTATTCAGTGATGTGAAAAAAAAAGTTTTCCTTTTTCTTCCAGTTTTGGTACGAATGCATTTCTCTCATTTCTTCCTTCACATAGAGAATACAGAAATAAGGAAGGCTGTTGGGCTGATTTAAAAATTCTCATTTGATTTTTAAAAGTGAAACGCTCGTTCATTTTAAAACAAAAACCTGCTTCAGGTAAATACTAGGGGTGGGGGGAGAATTCTGGAAAACACACCATGAACTTCAGTTTTTAAACACACATGATTTCACCAGAAGTTAAGCATTTTCTTCTCAAGAGTAGTTTGTATTCAGTGATCTTGTTGGGAGAATGAGCATCGCAGAATGCCAGGTTGTTAGAACAAAGTGTTCTTGCTTTGAGGGAGGGCTTGAGCAGAGGCCCCAAGTCCATCCACTACCTCAGTGTATTGCCATATAAATATATTTACATAGGGCAGTACTTCTATTTTTATGAATTAATGTATTTACATAAGTGCACACCTATGTTTATACCTCTATGCATAGCTTTGCTTCCTAGATCTTTCCTCTATTTCCTTTTAACTTCCTCCTATCCTACCATCACATTAGCCCTTCTTCCACCTCTTAGTAAGTCCTCTCAGCTAGATTGCTGTTGCTCCCACAGCACCGGGATCGCTACATCCTCCTCATTGTTGCTTTTAATTCCCTAGTTGTTCCCCTGTCTATGGCGTTGTTTGCTCACGGCTCCTTCCCCCTGCATCCTCCTCCCACCAGTTCCCACCAAACCTTTGGTCCAGTGGCTTTCACCTCAGGCTTGCTTCCCATGACTATCTTATGTTGGTAGGCAAAGCCACAATAACGGCGAGAAAAAACAACAACGAAAGATTGAATGAAAAGAGAAAAAAGAAAACAACTAGCAAAATAATAAAAAAGAAAAAGCATACATAATTCCAAGTCTGTACACTGACCTTTATAGCTATCTCCCCACCACTCCTGGGGGGTTCTGGGAACTGCCCCTCCTGGCCTGAAGTCTATTTGGGGCACCCCAGGAGCATTGTGCCTTGGCTTTGCTCCCATTGCTGATCTGTTTTGGTCTCTTTCTGGTTCACCCCACTGTGGAGGGGGTCAGACCAGACACACTCCCCGCCTCGTGTCCCCAGTATTGTCCTCTTTCACGGTATGATCCAGCAAGGGGCTTCATGCCTCAAGCTGCTGTCATCCCGACAGTCCTCTCTGCCTTAACAGGTCCATGCAGGGACATCATCCTCTGGGCTTGGTGTGCTAGTGTGGGGTCTCCGCTCTTTTTCCTTCTTGGTTGGCTTCTGTATGTGCATGGCAGCCCAGCCCCTCTACCCAATCTGAGGCTTTAGTGTTGTCCTCTGTAGCATATTCGTCTGGGCAGGAAGGGGGGTCAGTTTGCCTGTCATTAGGTCCATCCCTGTAGACTTCTCTGGTCATGAGTTGTCCATGTAGTTATTCTGACCCCAAGGTGGGGTCGGTACTCAAATACCCATTCATGTGGAGACATAAACAATACCCTCCCCCTGGGTTAATTAAGGCCCCCCCCCCCCCCCCCCCCAGTGCCACCATCTCCCTCTTTTTGCTCTCCCTTTTTCCCCCAAACCCTCCTTTCCCCTTCTTTGTGTTGGATTAGCATGTACTTCCTTGGGTTTGGTCTGTCCTCCACCTGACTGCCTGTACCTCTATCCGTGTATTGTGAGGTAAGTGGCTTTTCTTCTATACCTACTGTGTCGAGTACACTTACCTCAGTGGACGCATGCTGTACTTGTCCTTTTGTGATTGGTTAACTTCACTTAGCATAATTTCCTCCATCCCTTCCCCTGAGATGATGTGCTTCATACCATCATCAGTGCTTTTTAGGAATGCATAGTACTCCATTGTGCATGTGTGCCAGAGTTTTCTAATCCACTCATGTATGTGCCAGAGTTTTCTAATCCACTCCTCTATCGATGGACATTTAGGCTGTTTCCAATTCTTCGTGATTGTGAATTGTGCCACAGTAAACATTGGAGTGCAGATGACTGGTCTTAGTCTATTTCTTGCCTCTTCTGTGTGTATGCCCAATAGAGGGATTGCTGGGTCATAAGGTAACTCAATTTCCATTTGATTTAAATATCGCCAGTTCACTTTCCACAGAGGCTGTACATAGTTACATGACCACCAGCAGTGGAGGAGAGTTCCTATCTCACCACATCCCCTCCAACATTTGTTGCTCTCTGATTTTCTGATGTGGGCTACCCTCAAGGGTGTTAGGTGGTATCTCGTAGTTGTTTTCATTTGCATTTCTCTGCTGGCTAATGACTGGGAACATTTTCTCATGTGTTTATTGGTCATTGGAACACTCTTCCCTAGTGTTCCAACTCATAGCAACCGTATACACAACAAAATGAAACTGCACCTGGTTCGGAGCCATCCTCACAGGCGTGCTCATGTTTGAGACTATTATTTCAGCCACTGTCTCAATCCATCATTTCAAGGACCTTTCTCTTTTTCACTGCCCCTCCCACCACCAAGCCTGAGGTCTTTCTCTGGGGATTGATCGTTTTCGACACGTCTGAGGTACGTGAGATGAAGTCTTGCCATTCCTTGCTTCTAGGAAGTATTCCTTCTGCAGTTCTTCTAAGACAGATCCGTCTATTCTCTTGGGAATCCATGGTACTTTCAGTATTCTTCATCAGCACATAATTTAAATGCATAAACTCTCCTTTTGTCTGCTTTATTCTGTGTTCAACTTTCACATACCATATGAGGTGACTGAAAATACCATGGCCTGAGTCAAGTGCAGCTTAATCTCAAAGTTACACCTTTGTTTTTCAATGCTCAAAAGAGGCCTTTGTGGTAGATTTGCCCAATGCGGTACATCCTTAGGTCTCTTGACTGCTGCTTCCATGAACAGTGATGGTGGATCCAAGCAAGATTGAATCAGTGACAACTTCATTCTTTCCTCAATGTTTCACGATGTTACATATCAGACTAGTTGTGCGGATTTTGGTCTTTTTCCATTGAGTTGAAATCCATCCTGAAGGCTGAAATCCTTGATCTTCATTCATAAATGCTTAAAGTTCTCTTCACTTTCAGCAAGCGAGGTTGTATTATCCTGTGGATCTGAGGTTGTAAATAAGCCTTCTTCCAATGCTGAGGTCACAATTTTCTTCATAACGCAGCTTCCGTGATGATTTGCTTGGCTTGCGGAGTCAATTAAATCTAGTGAGAAGATATAATCCTGATACATGGGAGATTACTAGGTGTTAACTACCAAACTACTGAGTTTCTAGCTCAGCCAAGTTGAAACAAAATGTTACTTTGCAAATCGGGGGATATTGTAGTGATTATCATACATCTGGAAATATTAAAATAGATTTATAATAAGGAAAAAGCACTTCAAAGAGTATCTGGTAATAGTAAATCTTATGTTAGCTGTTATCATCCTCAGAGTCCCTGCGTGGTGCAAAGGGCTGATGTACTTAGCTGCTGACTGAAAGAATGCAAGTTCAAGTTCACACACAGGCACCTCAGAAAAAGGGATGGAGAGCTACTTACAAAACAGTGTCCGTTTGGGAAGCATATGGATTGTCATGAGTTGAACTCAACCTGACAGTAAGATAGCCATCAGAACAGCCTCTGATACACAGCTGACATTGCTACTTCCAGGTGAAAAGAAAAAAAATGATACTCAAAAAAACGGTTAAGCAACACAATAAGTTGATACAGATGGTATTTGAACCCACATCTCTCTAACATCACCTTTAAACAATCTCCATTTTGCCAGGGTTCATGCGGCCCTTCTCATCTGTTCTAAGAAAGCACTTACTGTTCTCTGAAAGTGCCCAGTTGTCTTTGCATCTATTGTGTTATCCTTTGCCCTTGAACCGCTTCTTCTCATCTCAGTCTAGTAAAGGCCTTCTTTGTCCTTAGGATTCAGAACGTGTATCACTTCACCCCACCCCACATCCAAGGAGCACTTAACCCTCTCCAAACTGTCTACCTCAGGTCTGAGACAGTGTGATTCATCATGAACCACGTTACACTCTATCACCAACTTACTCTCTTTCTGTGCTGTGAGAATACTACTCGCCTTTCCATCTGCGGGACTGCAATGTATTTTATATTGCAGTAATACTGGAAGCTCTGCTTCCAATTTGAAATTAATATTTCAAATACCAACAGGAACACTGTGTTAGTTTGGGTTTCCTAGAGAAACAAAACCAGGGAAGCTTATATACAGAGAGGTTTATATCAAGAAGCATATATGCACTGAGTTTTATATCAGGAAAATGGCTCACACAGTTGCAGAGGTGGAAAAGTTTCAAGTCCACAGGTCAGATGTCAGGCAGGAGGCTTTTCCTGACTCACATAGTTGCAGGGGCTGATGTACCCAAGACTGGAAGGTCGGATAGCAACCTGCAGAGACAAATGAATCCAAGACAAATGAATTAGCAGGTAAGACAGCAGGCTATTGATAACACCCAGGATTAGTTGATAATACAGCAGGCCACTGGCCCACATCCAAAGAACCAGAATTCAGATAATGAGCCAGATGCAAGATTCAGATACAGCAAAAAGCCAGCAAGCTTTTCCACAGTGTACACTTATATTGGAAGCAAGCCACAGCCCGAAGGAGCTCTCATCATGGGGGATTACTAAATCTTCATTGTCAAACCACTAAAAATCTTGGTCAAGCCAAGTTGACACAAAACCTTACTATCACAATCACTCATGGTGAAGAGATTTCAGAGGAGTTCCCAGACTAAAACAGGGTTGGAACGAAGTCCGGGAAATCTACTTCCAAAAATTAGCCAATGAAAACAGTATGGATCACAACAAAGCATTGCACCATCACTTGCTTGGAACACATTGTCAGAATTGCCAGAAGAGATTTTGAAATTTGGTGGAATAGAGGATCCATAAAGGCAGAGGAGACCTTGGTGAAATGAATTGGATCACTAAATACGATGCTGCACTCACACATGCTGTCAAATGAAAATGGTGCAGGACTGGACAGCATTTTGTTCTGTCGCACTTAAGGTTACCATGAGTCAGCATCAACTTAATGCTTCTCTCTCTCTCTCTCTCTCTCTCTCTCTCTCTCTCTCTCTCTCTCTCTCTCCCTCCCTCCCTCCCTCGCTCCCACTGTTGCTCTCGCTCTGTGGCTTTCACTCTCACTCTTTCTCATATCTATAAATATATCTATCTATCCATCTACCTATTTCTCTATCATTCTCTATCTCTACCAATGCATCTATCTTTCTATCTATCTATCTATCTATCTATCTATCTATCTATCTATCTATCATCTATCTATCACCTATCTATGAGCTATCTGTAAGCTACTTGGCTGCTGCAGGATGTTGTTGCTGTTAGGTACCTTATAATTGGTTCTGACGCCTAGAAACCTTATGGACAACAGTATGAAACACTGCCTAGTCCGGTGTCATTCTCACAGTTGTTATGTGTGAACCCCTTGTTGCAGACTGTGTCAATTTATCTCATTGAAGTTATTTTTCTCTTTTGCTGCCCTTCTGCTTTACCCAGTATGATGTCCTTTCATAATAAAGCCAAGTTTTGTTTTCCCCTACACCCCCTAAATGGGTGAAAATGAATGAACTTTAACTGTGTCTTACTGACGTTATGATCCCTGGAACTGGCAAGGATAGCTTCGAGACCTCATGTAGGGAAAGATGTGTGGTGCCTCTGCCCATCAATGGCCAACTGGGCACCCTGGGCTTTTGTTGCTTTATCTGTACAAAAGAGATAGCCAAACCACTCTGGAATACATGCCAAGACTTTGGGAAATAATCCAATGAGGATAATGAATGGGACAGTTCTAGAAATCTGTAGGAGATTTCTGCGCCCCCTGTGTCCCCCTGAAACAGACCTCAGACCTTTGCAGGGATCACCTCAGGAGGGATTTAAATGAAGTCCAACCCTGCCTAACCAAAATTCTGGTGTTTCTTTTGCAGTCTCTGCCCATCCATCAGGCAACCGTGGCAGGTGTCCTTGGCTGGGAATGCTCTGTGGAGTCAGCCCAATATAGAAGCAAAGCCAGCATCAGTCTAAAAGCATCCCCCCCACATGTGCTCCATTTATCCCAAAAGTTACAGCATTCGACCCACAGCTCTTGGAAGGATATTAGAGGCCTCGGAGGCCAAAATCTGTATACCATCCTTCCTGTAGTGTTGTTGCTACTTGTTGCTTTTGAGTCAGCTATGAAATCCTAATGCCATATTCATGATCATTGAGTCTGTTATTATCATCAATATTGAGATCTAATGGAGAAGTTATGCATAAAGTTTTCAGTGGCTACTTCCTCTAAAGTGGACAACCAATTCTTTCTCTGTTGTCTATTATTAGCTGGAAGCTCTGCTGAAACCTGTTCCCTTTGGGTGACCCTAGTGGCACTTGAAATACCAGTGGCATAGCTTCCAGCATCACAGCAACTCACGCTCCATGACTGTAGGACAAGACAGACGAGGGGCCGCAGGAAAGGGGAAGGCCCTCAAAGAGATGCATTGGCACAGTGACAGCAGCAGTGGGCTCAGGCATAGGAACAATTGTGTGGGTGGTGCAGGACCGGGCAGTGTTTTGTTCTTTTGTGCAGAGGGTCGCTATGAGGTGTAACCGGGTAGATGGCACCTATCAATGTCATCAACACTGCGGAAGCACTACTGGGGTCACTTACTTAAAGATACACTATATGGGGGCTCTGGGATCTGAAAGAGATGGCCTATCACAGTACCTATTTCCCTCTTGCTTTTCTTTTGGGAAGTAAGGCCTAAAAGACTTTTGTAAGCATGGAAGTTTGTTACCCCAACTGGAGCACACAGCCACATGTAGCCCTAGGTTGGTGTTTATTATGATCCACTTCTGTGGATTTCCATGTTTATCCACAAACCAGATAAAGTATTTAATTCTCTCCCTCTGCCTTTGCCTCTCCCTCTCCCCACCCTTCTCCATCTCTCAGATTTTATCTGCAATGTGGAACATAAGGAATTCCAACCCAGGAGGCATGGAGATTCCCTGTGTGCCAACTGCCCTGGGCAAAGGTGTCATGTCTTGGGCCCACGAGTGTGCATGCTGTCCCAGCAGCTCCACCCTGCTCAATCTGGGTGGCTAGCAAGGCCCTCCTTGAGCATATGGAGGATCAAGGTGGTGGGAGGGCAGGAGGCTGAAGTCTGCATCGTCTCCGTGGGCTTAGGATAGGTGGCTGACATCCATCAGCAGGGAAGAAAAAATCCGTTACAAAAAGCGTACGCATGAGAAAAATTAAACTTTCAGTTCCATGTTTTCATATAAAAATCAAGAATGAAAATAAAAATGGTTCCAAGTAATTTTATTCTGAATTTATTTTTAATGCCAGTGACAACAGAATAGCTCTTTTGCATGAGTCATTTTGCAAAACAGAAAACATAATTTCCCGAAATGGCATTTTACAGAAGCTTGAAGGGAACCAGGGTTTGACCTGAGTAAGCTGGACGGGAACTACTTCAGTTTGCTTCTGTTATTCTCACTCTCTCGCTCTCACTCTCTTTCTGTCTTCGTGTGTGTGTGTGTGTGTGTGTGTGTGTGTGTGTGTGTTTGCATCATGCCCATTGTCATATGCACAAAGCCCCGCTTCTTTCCATTTATGGAACAGAGTTTTGATAAATACTCAACACTTGTAGCCGCTGCCTTACGACACAAGAGCCTATCGTGCAATGCATACTTAGCAAGTCCCCTCACTTCCCCGAGTCTTGAACTTCCTCTGCAAGATTAAAATTAGCCTCTAGCGCACAGGTTTGGTTTTGGGGTTGGAGTAAGGTAATAGGTGTGACATTTCTTGCGAACATGAAGCATTTTGAGCCCACCTGAGTCTTGCAGTCAAAACAAGGAATAATTCCAAACTCTTTGTCTCCTCTCTATGGACATTTATGAGGCTGTGGAGACCAACATGTTTGAATTCCAGTTTAAGCTGCACAAGTGAGATTTTTGCTTGCAACTACAGCAACGTTTGCTTTCTGTAAATAATCATATCAACCTCATATAATTTATGATGCTGGATACAGATACACCAGATAGTCTGTCTCATGTAATCATCATTTTGATTCTCACCACCTTCATACCCAATGTACAGTGTATTCTCAGGAGACCTAAAAATGCAAATCTGCTTTTGCTTTGTCCTCCACTGAAATGTAAAACACCCAGAGTTTGTGAGTCTGTGACTGTTCCTTCATAGCTGAAGTTGACTGACATTCCTGGGTCCTTTCTGTCAGATATGAGTTGGGGCAGAGTGGAAGTACCTGAAACACAGCGGTCTTTGAAGGAATTCCATTAATGGCCCAGAGGGGCAAAACATAGGTGGAAAATATAAAGCCAAAATCACGTGTCTTTAGAAAGATGGTGTAATGTACATGGTTACAAAAAGTTCATGAGGAATTTCCATTATTTTGTAACTCCGTGTTGTCATGAACCTTTTGAAAGATTCCCTTATATTTTTGGAACTTTATTGTTCTCTTTAACCATCTATTCATTCACTTAAGTTTCACTTACAATCTGCCATTCAAGGAATGCATAGCATAAGCCACGTACTCTACCAGACAAATGGACAATCAACCAAAGCACAGACCATGCCTCCAAAGTACCCCTAGATAATTAATCCTGCTAATAAATTTCTTTAGAATGCTATTTTCGTGAAATCTTGGAATGTTTTATAGGAAATGACCTGGTCCAAACTCCCTCCTGTCATGACATTACCTAACTAATCCCTATGGACTTTCAACTTGGAATCAATCATCTATGTACATGGGGATCACACCACTTTTGTCCATTGTTGTTCAGAATTGGTGAAAGGTTTTAATCTGTGCTAACATCCACTAACTTGAAGTTTCCCTCTAAATACTGCTGCTCTCTGCCCTCGAGTCCATGCTGACTCAGTGACCCAACAGGACAAGGTAGAACCATGCCCTGCACGCTCCTGAGATGAATGGTTATGGGACTAGAAAGCCTCACCTTTCTCCCGAGGATCCGCTGCTGCTTTCTGACCTTGCTCATAGTATTCTGACTGGTAACCCACTAGGCACCAGGGCTCCCTAAGTCCTCATTATACCACCTAAATAAACACAGAGCAATCAATTAATCCACAGACACCTATATTCTGTTCCTATCCTCTTTGTACAACTTGACGATGATGATGATGATGACGAAGGTGAAGATCACAATGATTCCCAGCTAGCATTTCTTGATTTCATACATCATGCTGTTGCTCTTTTAAATTTTGCCTCAATTTATTCTGACAACTCACACCAGGTGAAATTGGTGTGTAGAAAATAAGGCAAATTTAGAGAGGATGTGTGATTTGCTCAATGTTCCCATTATGGTTTTAAAAACAATGCTCTGGTGGCCCCTAGTCCATTCTCCTTCGGCTGCAGTAGAAACCCTCTTCAAAGGGTGCCTACTGCAAGGGAAAATATGAAGTAAATATATCTTCTACACAGAAACTGGCTTTCCTAACCACATGGACAATTTATTTAGGCATGAAAAGCCTTCCTTATTACATCCTTGAATGAAGAGTGAATTGTTTTCTGGAAAGAAGTGATGATTATTTCCTAACATTCTTATCCATCGCTGGCATTCGGTTTTCACTTTGCTTATTACGTACAAGTCCCACCAGTAGTCTCTTTTGGTCCCCAAGTGTGATGATGAACTGACATGTCCTGGCCATCAGGACACTAACTCCAGAGGTGCCATCCTAATGAAATTGGCTATTCAGACTCTCACCGCCTTAGTTCTTAAGGACCCCCTGTCTGCTCAAGCGTTCACACCCCTGAACTTAAGATGGGACACAAACTCCAGTAAGGGCTGGCAATTCCTTCTGAGTATCCTTGGAGTCGGAGCAAATATGAATTCAGTATCAGTGAGATTCTTGCCCTGAATCGCGCTGGTAACCTCTGAGAACTTCAGGGACTAATCGTTCTTTAAAGGACTTTAAAGTCCTTTAAAGAAAGTCCTATCACATGCCAGAATTGACTGTGCAGCTACTAATTTTGACACCTTTTAGACCTGTAGAAAGTGGGTTGTGTTAAAAGTAGCAAACCAATGAGTGCTGCCATTTGGATATTTCATTTTCTCTTGAGTGCAACACCACCCTGGTGTCTCCATTTATACCATCTAATATATGACACTGTTGTAGTATGTATACTTGTGTGGTCTTTATTTCCCTTTCTATTCATTTTACGCATCTAAATAAATTGCTGTATTGATGGGGAAAAAAGGACTTTGAGGTTTCTTTTACAATCTCATGTGTCTAGAATTATTCACCTATGATACTCAGGGAAAGGTATCATAGATAATGAATGACTGGGGGGTTTCTAATCCAAAGCCAGAAACGTTTACCTTCTTGCACCTACCAACAAGCAAGATGCCAAGAGTTGATTCAGTCACCTGCTTAGGCAAGAACACTCGTTCTCAGACTGTCACACACTTAAGAATCACCAGGAGAATGTGCTGAGAATCAGAACTCTACACCTGACCTGCAGGGATTCTAGTCATCAGTCTGGGCTGGGGCCCTGGAATCTGCCTTGCCCCACACATCTCCAGAGGGATCTAGAGAAAACACTTTGTAAATTCCACCACCGAGGGAGCTTGTCTTCACCCTGTTCTTCATGGCTTAAGTCTTGGATGGTCAAATGCTTTGTTAGGACCACCCAAGGTTGGTAGTAATCAAATAAAATAAGAATGAAGTAGGTAAGGAAAAAGACACGGTATGATAAGGTGACCCTGAGCTCACTGCACACCATGTACCATGTTCACTTCACAGCCACATGACACCATCTTCTTAGGGCCCTTACGAACTAGAATGATCTGCAAACCCCCCTGAGGAACAAATTGTAAAGAGTTTACCTGAAAACTTGCATCTCTCCATGATCAAAAGTTTACTCTCCGGGTTTTAGTTTCCTTGTACATCGAGGTAGTTAAAGTGAGACGCTGCCAGTGTCCCTTAGGACAGAGGGTTTTGGTGCCCTACCACAGGTCCACTGACCTTAGAGCCGCATGACTCTGTCTTCACCAGCCTGTGATCTCCCTGCCTCCCACTTCACCTTTCTGTACAGCAACCTGCAGCTACCTGAGTCTCAAGAGGCCTCCTGCTAGCATTGGATCCATGACTTAAGTTGGACTGGGCTGTGATGCTTTCTTGATATAAAATTCTTTCTGATGCATATGTGGGAGTCCCCGGTTTTGTTTCTCTACAGGATATGATTGCACAAGTAGTTGTGGTTACTAGACAACTTTGAATCCGTTTAGACTCATAGTGATCTCGTGTGATAGAGTAAACTAGACCACATAATATCGGGGGCTAGATTTTATGGAATCAGGTCACCAGGTATTTCTCCCACACAGAGCATGTGGGTAGGTTAGACTCACCAGCCTTTTGGTTCACAGTCAAGTGCTTGACCCTGATGCTACCAGGTCTTTCTTCAACCAGCTCTGCCAATGCTATTGATGCTGATGTCGCTTAAATGGCCAATGTGACAAATACAGGATAGTGGAGGATGATCCAGGAGTCCCATTAGTGCAGTGGTGAACAAAGAGCTCAGATGCTAACTGATAGGTCAACGGTTCAAATCCAGCAACAGCTTACTCGTGAAAAGTGCAGCAGTGTGAGTGCTTAAGAATTTCAGCCTTGCAAACACTATGGGGACAGTTACATTCTGTCCTACAGGGTCAACTGTAACAGGCTGGTTTGTTCATAGGGGGGGGGGGGGTTTTTTGTTTGTTTGTTTGTTTGTTTGTTTGTTTGGAGGATGGCTGAAAGAAAAGAGCTTCTGGCAAAATTTCTCCCACATTGACCAAGGATTAAGGCTGAGGAAGTTGGTGCCACAGTGGGAAGGATGGGCATTTGTTTGTTTGTTTGCTTGTTTGTTTTCCCAAGAGGCTATGCTATACTCAGTGCCATTCTCGGACAAGTTTCTTATGGAGTAGAAAGCCTCATCTTCCCCCCATGGGGGGCCTAATGGTTTCCAAGTCCTGGCCTTGCAATTAGCATACCAATGTGTAACCACTATGCCAGCAGGGCTCCCATGGGCAGATAAAACAGCCTAAAACAGTTGATGCATGGGCTTAAGTGCTTTTGAGACAGAAGTTATTTGCAGGGTCTCTCATCTCCAAGGCTGGACGATGCTCCTAAAGCATGGTCCCCTTCTGCTCCCACCCCTGGCTCAGCGCACCAGGTCTGCATCCTTGAGGAAGCTCGGTTCCTGACTTCACAGCCCCATCCTTTCAAAACAGTAGTTCCGGTGGACAATGGGAGGGGTCTAGAACTAGATATGTATCATTTTGGAGTATGTATCAACCTTTTTTGTTTTTGTCTTTTTGGAAGAATTCTCTTTAACAGTAGCATAACAGAGCTCTGACTTCATGTCAGCTCTACGCCGTAACACCTGCTATTCACAGGGTCGCTCAGCTCCAAGGCTGAAGGGTGCTCCAGCACATATCGATGTGTTGGAATGGATTCAAGGGCCCCGAACGACAACTCGTAGGACTCAGAGAAGACTTACAACTTCATTTCTATGATTCTCAAGAATATTGTCAGGGGAGCTGTAATGCTGTATAGGCAGCACAAGAGACTAAATGCAAAGGAAGGAAAATAAAGCCCAAGAAAACGTTTGAACACGCCAAGGCACTCCACCTATGGCAGCGCTTATAATTAGTATCATTGCTGAGAGAAAGAGAGAAAGAGAGAGAGTCAAAAGACAGGCAGATAATGAGAAGTTTAAAAGTTCTAACCTTCTAGGCCTTATTTTCTCTCTTCAGTGTTAAACACGGTTTCCTACTTTTTTTTTTTTTTTTGCGTTTATTCTAAGGGGCCCTTTCTCATCCCAATCTCACTGCCAACAGACTGTTGTTCACACATGTGAAAGGGAGGCCTATCAAAAGATTGCTCGTGCCGTTTTTCTGTTTTCTTTTTTCAACTGATTCTCATTTTAGGACCTACATTCAACCACGTAGGGACAGATGGTGTGAGCCCCTGTACTCTGCCAATCTAGCTACACTGGCAACCTTTCAGTGCCTACATGGAGAGGGAGTGCATTTGCCCACATACTTTAAAAATATTACCCTGTTTTTACCTCAAGGAAAAGTGTTTTGCAACCGACCCATTACAGGGCTTTTTATCTCTAACAAAGCATGTCTAAACAAGGCAGGTGCTTACGATCAGTAGCTACAAATGGCTGTCCTTTGGGTACAGCATTAGGAGATAGGGCTCAGCAGCTGGAATGTGGGGCCCTGTCTTGGTTCTGCTCCTAACTCCCGTCACTTCACCTCCTGAAGCCTCCACTCCTCACCTGAAATCAGAAGGTTTAGATGGCACTCAAACGCAATTCAATGAATGCTGCAAGGTCCCAACTTATATTTTGAGTATCAATATGTACTCCACAGTGAGCAACATCTACTGCTACCCTTGATAAGGATAACTTTGGACAACCTTGAGAAGAATAGAAAATCCAGAACACTCCATTGTGCTCATGCAGAACTTGAGACAGTTATGGGAACAGAGCAAGGGAATATTGCATGGTTGACAGTCAGGAAAGGCATGTGTCAGGGTTGTATCCTCTCAACATATTTAGTCAGTCTGTATGCTGAGTAAATTGTATGGAGTATATACAAAGCTGGGTTATATGAAGAAGAAGGTGGCGTAAGGATCGGAGGAAGGCTTAGTGAACTGTGACATGCAGATAAAACAACCTTGCTTGATAAAAGTGAGAAGACTTGAGGAATTTGCCGATGAATATCAAGGATTGCAGCCTTCAGTATGGATTGCAATGAAAGACAAAGAAGACCAAAATCCTTACAACTGGACCAACAGGTATCATTACGATAAATGGAGACAAGGTTGAAGTTGTCAAGGATTTTGTCTTGCTTGGATCCACAATCGATGCTCATGGGAGCAGCAGTCAAGAGATCATACAAATAGTTCCAAGTCTAACTGCTGTCTGACTCAGAGTAGATGAGTGTCTCTCTGCTAAATAGTGAGCAAGCCCTGTTATAATCCCTCAACAATTAGACTGGGAAAAATTTGTGTGAACGCTCCTTTTTTTTTCTTTTGGTATTGATCTATATAAAATAGGCTGGATAAACAATACCAAGGAGACAAAAGTGGTACCAATGGTGGGCAGGAGATGGCACGAGAGAGGAGGAGGCAGGAGGAGGGGAGCAGTGAGCCAATAACAACAGGGACAGGGGAATAGTCAGGGATCTAAAATTGACAGTGAGGAGGGTGTTAAATTCCTGGTCATGTTTGAAATGTATCTGAGAGAAATTACTAAGAGGTGAGCAATGGATAAACATGATAGTAAGGCTGGAGGAAAGAAAAAGAAGAAAGAACAAGAAAGTAAGAATTATACATATAGGTATAAATATATATGTATATAAATAAATATACATAAAGATAGGAGTCTTTTTCTCTGTGTGTGTACACACACAATAGGGAAGCAGATGGACTTTGGGTCTCTACTTAAATATTACCTCAGTACAAGAATAATTTGTTCTAATAATGTGGCAAAGTATGATACTCACCCTCCTGACACAATCACTGAAGACAAAATGGGTGCATAAGCAAATATGGTGAAGAAAGTTGATGGTGTCTGGCTATTAAAAGATATAGCACCTGGAGTCTTAATAGCTTGAAGTTAAACAAGCGACCATACAGCAGGGAAGTAGCAAAGCCTACATGAAAGAAGCACACCAGCCTGTGATCACAAGGTGCTGATGGAAATAGGTATCAAAAGTTCAAAAACAAACAATCAAATTGATATGAGGGAGAGTAGACAAAGTGGAGACTCAAAGCCCACCTGTAAGATAAAGGACAGAAGGGTCACATGGAAGGGATGATATATCCAGGGTGCAATATAGCACTGATGAAGCACATAATTATTCTCTAGTTCCTTAATATTCCCCGTCCCTACTATTATGGTCTTAATTTTACCTCATTATTCTTGATAGATCTGCACATGTTCATTTGTATAATTAAGATTTTTCAATGTATGAAATCTAAGATAGAGAAATCCTGCAGAAATTGTAACATGAATAATGATTTCCTGAGAGCAGAGGAAGGGGGAGCCAATAGCAATAATGATTCATAACCCCACTGGCGGAGAAAGGATAACAGAATTGTAGGTGAACAATACATTGGATGGTGTAAGATATGGCAAAAATATATAATAATAAGGGTTCCTGAGGGGTAGGGCCAGGGAGTGGGGGGATAAAGGGGAACTGATATTAAAGAGGTCAAGAAGAAGAAACAATGTTTTGAAAATGATGGTGGCTGAAGTTGCACAATTATGTTTATCTAGTTAATTACAGATTATTATAATATCTGTAAGAGCTCCCAATAAAAGATTAAAGAAAAAGAGAGGGGGATCACTGGACACGTGGCATTAGGTAAGTCTGCCGCACAAGACCTATTGAAAAGCAAGGACGCTCCTTGGAGAACTAAGGTGTGCCTGACCCAAGCCATGGTATTTTCCTTTATCTCATCTCCATGTAAACGTTAGGAATTGAATAACGAAGACTGAAGAACATCGATGCATTTGAATCATGGTTCTGGTGAAGAATATTGAAAGTACGATGGGCTGCCACCCAAAAAACCCCAAATAATTCTGTTTTGAAAGAAGTACAACCAAAATGCTCTGTAGAGGTAGCAATGACGAACCTTTAAAAACATTTTTTTTTTACTTACTTTGGACATGTTACCAGGAGGGACTAGTGCCTGGAGAAGGCCCTCATGCTTAATAAAAGAGGGGGGCAATGGGAAGACCCCTGACAGATGGATGGACACAGTGGCTGCAACAACGAATCCAAACATCTCACGTGCAGTTGGCCCAGAACCAGGCATGTTGGAATCAAATTAATGACACCTACCAGCAACAACAAACCTTAAGAAATGAGCCCAGGGAGTGCCATGGTGAAGCTCCTGACTGTTAACTGAAAGGTCAGTAGTTTGAACCCACTAGTCATTCCACAGGAGACAGACTCCCAAAGGTCTGAATAGTGTGTGTGTGTGTGGTTCAGCACTAGTGAAACGTTGATGGTTCAAGTCCATCCAAGGACACCTCCAAAGAAAGACCTAACTAATTCAGAATAACCAGTCATTGAAACCGCTCGTGAGCACAAGCCCATAGGGACACAGGTTGGGGTTACCATGAGTGAGAATCAACTCTCAGTCAACTGGGTCATTGTTTATTCTCAGGAAGGCTACAAGCCATGAAGACAAATGCCCAAGAGACTCCCAAAGCTCATCTTTCCTGAGGCTGTGCTTGACTTGGGTCATTCTTCCACTGGTACTGCAACTAGCTCGATCCTTCTGGTCCCTCAGGCATCAGCTCAACTGTCACCTCTACGGAGGATAAATCCCAGTCCACCATATATCAGCCTCAAATATGAGCCACTCTCTGTCTCATTACATTGCTTCATTTCTCATTGCACTGTTTTATTTCTACGTTACACCAATTACAATGCCGCTACATTTCCCCATAGCACCGGTGTGAGAGAAGCTGGGAGGGGATTCATAAGACTAGTGGGGAACACGAGTGACTGTCACCAATGTGGTGAGAAGAGACGACTGTAACTTTTTTTTTTCAAGTGAATAATACGAACCACGGTACCACATGCAAGTGTTAGTTTGCTGATTAAATTATACATGCCTGCAGAGTGCTCAAAACAGTGTTCAGCAGCTACTAACGTCCACCACTTTCTCCTCATTTGTC
Organism: Echinops telfairi; assembly: GCF_000313985.2. Lineage (NCBI taxonomy): Eukaryota > Metazoa > Chordata > Mammalia > Afrosoricida > Tenrecidae > Echinops > Echinops telfairi. Next base: position 4,043,063 of record NW_022111371.1, read on the forward strand.
ACTCACTGGTGGCTTGCACATGTCTATCATGTTGGAGGTTATACCACAGGTATTTCAAAAACCAGCAGGCTCACCTAGGGTGGACAGACTCTGATAGATCCTCCAAACTAAGACAGATTATGGAGAAAAACCAGGCAATATAATTCTGAAAATCAATCAGTGAAGTCCTATGGATAACAACAGAATAGTATTTAAAATCGTGCAGAAAGATGAGCACCCTCAGTTGGAAGGCACTTAGAAACAAGGGACTCATGAAGACCAAGAAATGCTTTGTTTGGTGGCAGGATGAGTCACCATGAGTTGGAAACAACTCAAAAACTACTAATAGCAAGCTCGTTATTAATGCCAGTCCTATGAGGTACGTTGGAGAGTGTGAACGAATCATTTGATGTACATTTAATGATTATTAATCAATCCATAAAACATTTACTATTTCTCTGAATGGGAATTGAAATTAATTGACATTGCATAAAAAGAGCTATCTTTACCTATCAACTCCACTTCTGTGCTTTCCAAAGAACTTAGTCATGAAGGCCAAGTTCATGCAATGCAATGTCAGAAACTGTTATCCTTCTTCCCATTTATTCTGAACTAAGGATTCTAGGATTAGAGCTTCTTCCTGTAAACCATCAACAGTTGCCATCTAATAGATTGCAACGCATGGGGACTTCATGTATGCCAAAGTGTAGCTGTGCTTCAAAGAGTATTCAATGGCTTGTTTTTCAGAAGTAAGGAGTTGTAAGGCCTTTATTTGGGGATCGAACCTACAGCCTTTTGGCTAGCAGCTGAGTGTGTTAACCATTTGTTCCGCCTAAAGGATTCCTGTGTGAGGCCAAGTTGGCTAGAGAAACAAATTCAGTGACACTCATATATGTGTAAGAAAGTTTTATATCAAGAAGTAATTATGCATCATGTTAAATTTCTCAGCCCAGTCCAACTCAATCCAAATGTCAGATACCAACCAGTCCATAAGTCCCTGTTCAGACTCATGCCATCACAAGCAATGATGCAGAATGCCAGGATATCACAGGCTGGTGGCTGCAAAGTCATGTGAATCTAATGGCAGCGGTCACGCCAATGGGCTATGGCAGCAATCAGGGTCAGCCAGCAGGAAGGTGAAGGCAGAGAGAGGGGGAGGTTCTGAGGCCCTCCTTATGAGGCCATGCCCACAAGAAGGCAATCATGACCTGATTGACAGGCTAACCTCCACCCCTATGCTTTTATATATCTTCAAGTTGACATGGCAGTATGTAACTGCCAAAATGCCTATCCTTTCTCAGGGATGCATTCATTGGAGTGTTAAACCAAGAAGCTGAGGACACCTGAAGGTCTTTGCCAGGTGGAATGCATGTCTACTGGAAACCATTCTAATCATTCAACATGGTTCGATGTGATTGAATGCCAACACAAAAACCAAATCCACTGCCACCGAGTCAAGTCCAACTCACAACAACCCTGTTAGACGGAGTACAACTACCCCTCAGGGCTTCTGAGACGGCCCATCCGAAGGGGACTAACTGCCACATCTGTTGCCCACGGAGCGCCTGGTGTGTTCAAACCACAGACCTTTGGGGTAGCAGTCCAGTGCTCTGAGACTCTTGGTTCAATGCCAATCAGGTTTATATGTGAAACTCTTCCCCTGAAAGCTAGTTCTTGGTGGCGATGGAAATTGTCCAGCTGCTGTCACCGACTCATTAGAAATTGAATACTTTTGAGACCCAGCAGAGACCTGACTTAAGCTCACTCCAAGACAGACCTTTCCAAAGTGCTGGTGTGCTGCAAAAAAGAGAGTCAGCAGCTCAGTGTTGTTGATTGCCATGGACTCAATCCGAGTCATGGGAGGCTCAGTCACAACCCTACACCATGCGGCCTCCACCTGTGCCTTCACCATGATTGGCTACAGATCAGATTGTCATCATCCAAAGGGTTTACATTGACTTCTTTTCAAAAGTAAGTCACCTGATGTTTCTTCTTGTTAATCTGGAAATGTCACTGAGACTTTTCGGCATCCTAGCAACAGGTAGTCCTCCACTGACAGATGGGCGGTCACGGCTGTGACAAGGCATATTGGTAGGGCATTGAATCCCAGCCATACATAGAAGGCAAAATTTCTCCCACGAAACCACCAGTGCTTCTCGCCAAGGGAAGCTCATTGCACGTCTCCTGAAGGAGAGAGAGCAGGTGATAAGAAGAGAGAGGCAATTTGACTGAATTGAGCCCTTACAGAGTGTACACAGTCAAATGTCCTGAGGTCCCCAGTAAGTACAGCTGCTGAATTCTCATGACTCGGAGAGGGACGTGATCATTAATCCAGCTCTTCACACAGGTCTCTCCATATGATTTGTAAAATATATACATGGATTTTGATCCATGGTATAAAGCAGGACCCTGAACTAAGAATCCCCCCTCCCCCCACCCACCCCCAAAAGTTAAACCTTCCTTGATGATGCTGGACAGCCTTAGAGTTTGGGCAAACATATGTGCTACCAGCTCAGGTCTCAATTGGCCAGCCTGAGAGTCAGAGACAGGCTGGATGAGCAAGAAAGAGGAACTTGTACTTTGGCTGATCAAGCAAGGAGCAAGCTGGACTGGCGTGGTCAAGGCCAGCACCCTAAGAAAAAGGAGGCTTGCAGTTTTATACATGGACAAAATGGACAAACGGAGGGGATTATGAAGTTGCAACAGATTTCATAGAAATGGTTATGAGTGCGCATTAGCTAACTCACTGCCAATGAGTCAAGTCTGATGTATACTGACAGGGTAGGGCCGGGTAGAGGTGTCCCTGTGGGTTTCTGAGACTGGAACTCTTGATGGGAGGACAAAGCCTCATCTTTCTCCCACAGAGCAGCTGGTGGTTTCCAACTGCTGACCTTGCAGGTAGCAGCTCAACACGTCACCACTGAATATGATTCTCAACACGATATGGGTTGTTAGAGGCCTCCCTGTCAAATGTCTTCTGAGTGGGCTTGCTGACATCTTTTCAGTGACTTTTGGTTCCTCCACTAAAGTACTTTTGTTCCAGGTGACCTGAAGGTTGTGACTGCCCTTTCTGTACATGTTCACCAGATATGGTCTTGGGTGACACTTGCTGGCTGGGATGGAATACTTTCCCACGAGGAAAGGGTTCAGAAGAGACAGATTATTGGGAAGGAAAGTACTGATTAAGTAGGGGTAATGCATGAGGTATATTCCAATATCCTGTGACAGCATTTCATCTCTTAAGGGTACGTTCCTTGGGCAAGCTATGGGCATACCACGTTACACAGGCCAACGAGATTTGAGAGTGACCCTTCTAAATGGTAAATTGGACAATGCATGCAACCCCAACCTTGACCCCAGACCCAGAGGCCACTGGAACTTGAACTTCGCTGTCAGAACCCCTGCCAGGATGAAACCAAAGACCTCGCATGCCATGTTCCTTTCCCAGAACACTGGTTTCCCTTCTCACCTAAATGTACCTTGTTCATAAAATCAGTAAAAGCAAACTGAAGAACGAACAAGAGCTTCAATAAAGTAGGAAGGTTAGGTCAGGCTTGGCCATATTTTTCCCTTCCCCAGCAAACAGCATCAACTTTGAAAAGAGGAAGTGAGTGAAGAAGCAAATCTGTTTCTTCTTGAAAGAATGTTTACTTAGGGAAATCAATCTGTTCCTCCAGGGAAATCTGGGTCATGGGGACTGCCTGGGGTCTCTCTATTATTTTTGAAATTTCCTGGGTTTCTGTAATTTGTTTCCAAATACAAAAGTTTAAAAATTTAGTTTTGCATATGCATAACAACGCAATGTCTCCTCACTTGGGCATAGTACAAGCTGAAAAATTATGATAGGACTTCAAA
>NW_022111371.1:4046996-4076044 GCF_000313985.2 Echinops telfairi
TCTGGTATTTGAAGTGTTCCTGGGTGAATGAGTTCCAAGTTGTTTGTGTACCTGTGGTTCCTGTCTTCTGATCCGCCTCTTTGTATGCAAGATAACTTTATCATTGAACCAATTCAATATTGCTATGAAATTAGTAGCATCCTATTCATTATTAAATCTTCAAAAAGAGAGAGTCAGTTAAATCGAATAATTTGCCTCAATGGGAACATTGGTGCTTCTGTAGTAGAATCCTCACCGTCCAGGCAGGCTCCATTTCCTGTCAGTAGACCCCACTTGGATTCCATGCAGGTCCATGAACCTGATGCACACCCCCCCACTGAACAGGTTTCAGTAGGACTTCCAGATAAAATAAGAAGAAAAGTGTGGAGATCTACTTGCAAAATTTTGGTCAATGAAAACCCTTTGAATCCAAATGGCACACGCTCATCATGGAGCTAGTGAAGGCCTGGGCAGCATTTTGTTCTGTCATGTGTCACCCTGAGTAGGGAGCTAACCTGATGGCATCCAACAACTGTGAAAATGAATGTGCCCTCAGCTGGTCTCACTCCAGAAACTGGCAACTGAGAGATTTTGCCTCAAAGGTGGCTTTTCTTGGCTCTTCCAGGAACCCTGCTCCTATTTGGATATGATTGGGCGTGGGCTGCCCTGGGTTTCTTTTCTGTAACTCTTCCTCACAATCTACTGATGGGTCAGCAAGACAGTGAAAAAGCAACAAGCTCATTGCGTGCACAGCATTGATTCAGACCTCTGCACACAACACTCCCTGTTTACCCCTTAGCTTTTTTTTCCCCCCTCATAATCTGGCTCAGGAGAGCTGTCACAGATAGCAAGGGAAAACCAAGGAAACCAGGTATGATGTATATCAGACATGATACTAGATGCTGTGCTGGACATGATAATAGGTGCATTGAGTCGCTTAATCCTCACATGAGCTCCTTCAAGGAAGCAGTATCATCATCCCCACTGCACTTACGGCATTTTGAATGATCGAGTCCTTTTCCCCAAGGAAGTTTCAGTGATCTTGCTCTTACAGGGTGTCATCCAATCTCAACTCTCATAGCAACTCCTTCTGAATCATATCACGTGCAGTGATATGTCCGGGTAATTTTAACCTCCTGTTAAAACCCAAATTCCTCTGGATTCTTTCTCTTTCCTTGTAAGTATTGTGTGTGTGTATGTGTGTGTGTGTGTGTGTGTGTAAAAATGTACACAACAAAGATTACACCAATTCAGCAACGTCTACATGTACAGTTCAGTGATGTCAACTCAAGTTGTACATTCATTCTCACTATCCTTTTCCTAAAGGAAGTAGATCTTCCATCATTAACAGAAACTCAATGACTATTCTTCCAAGCTTCTCAATTAATCTTTCAAGTTCCTGTTGTCAATATAACTGTGCATCTGTATCCCCCAAAACACAAAAACAAAAATAACCTGCTGCTATTGAGTGCATTTTGACTCTCGGAACCCCGATAGACAGAGTAGAGCTGCCCCTGTAGGTTTAGAAGACTGTCACTCTCTACAGGAGGGGAAAGTCTCACCTCCTACAGAGCCAGCCCATCTCCTAGCCCACTACACAACCAGGGCTTCTACCTACCTGGGTAGATCATTTTAAGAAAAGAGCACAAAGCTCACAGCAGACTATGTTGACTTCTTAAGCTAAATTATTGTTTGTTTGTTTTTTGTTTTTTAAATGAATGACTTCAGTGAATAGTTTCGGTTTGAGGTTTAAAGATGATTTTAGGCCAATAGTTTCTTAGGTTTATCCAGCCTCAATGGCTCAGAAAGTCTGGATTCCATGAGAATTTGAAATCCTGTCTGAACTGCCCTCTTTTTAATCAGGATTCTTACATAATCTTTCTTTTTTTCACCATCTTGCAATTTATTTGTATGGATTTTTGTTTCTTGGCAAGCTTGTAACATAGGCAGTGTTTTTTCTTCTATCTTCTTGTAATGTTGGCAATCATTGAGGAATCCATTAATTCATTAGAGTTTTAACAATTCTGTCATCCTCTATCAGCTGGATTAAAGTTGTAACAATTCTTTTTTTTAAATTTAATCATTTTATTGGGAGCTCTTAAAGATATAACATTCTCTTATACAATCTCTGAACACAAAATTCATTAATGGTAGCCTAGCACCACCCAGTTTTTCTGGTCTCATGTCTACTTCCAGGCTGTTATGATTTCTTACACAGGACAACAAACAAGGACATGACAGCCGCCCCAGCCTCCAAATCCCACTACCATAGGGTCAATTCCAACTCATTCTTTTCATTTCTGAGACTGTAATTCTTATAGAAACCTCATCTCTCTCCCACAGAGAAGCTGGTGCTTTGGACAGCTGACCTGGTGGTGAGCAGCCCCCTGTTTATCCCATAATGACAGGAAGTTTCCTTCCTGACAAAGGAGGCAGTAGTTTATGAAGGCAATTAGACACACATCCCATGTCTTCCTCTGACTCCTGACTCTATTTCTTTCTCGGTAGCTCCAGGCAAATAGAGACCAATTATTGTGCCTTGGATGGCTGCTTGCAAGCTTTTAAGACCCCAGGCACTACACAAAAAGCCAGGAAATAGAACAGAAGCGCTGAAAACAATACTGGGCCAATTAACTGGATGTCCATGAAACTATGACCCTAAATCTCCAAGCCAAGAAAACAAATCTGCTGAAGTGTTTGATTGTACATAGGCAGCCCTAGAAATGTACTGGCTGTTGTGCAAAATCGCATATGTGCTATAAAATCACATGTGTTGTAAAATCATGTGTGTTGCAAAATCATGTGTGTTGCAAAATCATGTGTGTATATACATATACACACAGATATATAGCAACATTTGCCAATGCACCATTGTTCACCTGATAGTTGTTGTTGTAAAATCATTTATGTGCCCGTGGCATATATATCTCTCAACATTTGCCAACTCCACATTGTTTAGCTGTATTAATTCTATTAAACAGTGTGCAACCCATCACCTTCATCAAATGTCCTATCACCACAAACAGAAACTCATTACTTCCCAAACAATGGCTTCTCTTTGCTCCCTCCCTACCATCCCTGGTCACCTCTGAGAAACTTTCTTCTCTGTGTTGTAGTTGTTAGGTGGCATAAAGTTGGTTCTGACTCATAGCCACCCTCTCTCCACCAGAAGGAAACACCGATCTCTGCCATCCTTACAGGTGTTTTCATGCTTGAGTCCATTGTGGCAGCCATGATATCGGTCCATCTCATGGACCATCCTCTTCTTCATGGGCCCTCTACTTTATCAAGCACGATGTCCTAATAATCTGTTCAACGTACATGAGGGGAAGTCTCACCGCTCTGGCTTCTAAAGAACATTCAGGCTCTACTTCTTCCAAGCGAGATTTGTTTGTTCTTCTGGCAGTCCATGAGATAGTCAATATAATTTCCCAGCACTGTGATTCAAATGCATACATTCTTCTCTGGTCTTTCTATATTGTTCAGTGTTCACATGCATATGAGATGATGCAAAATACCTTGACTTGGGAAAAGTGCTACCTAGCCCTCAAAGAAGCACCTTGGCTTTTGAACACTGTAAAGAGATCTTTTGCAGCATATTTCCCCCATGAAACACATAATTTGATTTATTTTTAACAGTTTTATTGGCATATAACTCATGTCTCATAAAATTCAATAGTTGAATCACATGAAAAAGAGTTGTGTGATCATCACCATAATCAGTTTTAGGACGTTTTCTTCATTCTTGTACGCATCATTATTAGCTCCCCATTTTCCCCAATATCCCATCCCCTCAACTCAAGAACAGTTAATCCAGTTACTATCTCTATAGGTCGATCTATCCTAAATTTCGTAAAGGGAAAAACATTTTTAAAACAGTTAACAACAATCCACTTGCAGAGGGGTCACGGGGAGGAGACGAGCCAGTCAGAGTGCGATGTAGCAATGATGAAAAATACAACTTTCTTCTAGTTCCTAAATATTTCCTCCCCGCCCCCACTATCATGATCTGAATTCTACCTTGCAAGTCTGGCTAGACCAGAGGATGTACACTGGTACAGATAGGAACTGGAAATACAGGGAATCCAGGGCGGATGATCCCTTAAGAACCAGTTGTGTGAATGGCAATACTGGGAGGGTAGAAGGAGAGTGGGTTGGAAAGAGGGAACCCATTATAAGGAACTATATGTGACCCCCCTCCCTGGGGGATGGACAACAGAAAAGTAGGTGAAGGGAGACGTCGGGCAGGGCAAGATATGATGAAATAATAATTTATAAATTAGCAAGGGCTCATGAGGCAGTGGGGAGCAGGGGGGCGGGGAATGAGGACCTAATGCCAGGGGCTTAAGTGGAGAGGAAATGTTTAGAGAACGATGAGGGCAATGAATGTACAAATGTGCTTTACACAATTGATGTATGTATGGATTGTGATAAGAGTTGTACTAGCCCCTAATAAAACAATTTTTAAAAAATAAAGAAAAAAAACAGTTAACAACAATAATAAAATGAAACAGATAAAAACCTCAGTAGAAAAGAGCAGAAAATATTAAAAACTAGAACAAATTTAAAATATCCAAAACAAATTAAAATGCATCAAATTTAAAATGCATCAAAATTCAAATGATGGGTTTCATTTTTGATTTCTTGACTGTTGCTATATTCTTTATACTTTTTATATCTTTATAAATCTTTATATATTTTGATACATTTATTAAATGCCTATTCATGTCATTTTACTTAAGCCTATTTATAGGCTAGTTATCTTGTTGTAATTGACTTATTTTACTCAGCATAATGCTTCCAAGGTTTGTCTATGTTGTACATGTATTAGGACTTCATTTCTCTTTCTCACTTTATGAATCCATTCACTGACTGATAGATAGTTATTTTGCTTGCATTTTTTTGCTATGGGATTCATGTTGCAAAGTTTATATCTTTGCATGGGACTCATGTTGCATTAGTTTATATCTCTCTACTCACATAGCTGCTTTTGATTCTTTTGGGTATATACCTAAGAGTGAGGTTTATGGGCCATATTTTAGTTCTAGTTTTATATTTTGGGGAACTGCCTCACTGATTCCACCAATATCTGTGACATTTTGCTTTTCCCCAAGCAATGGAGAGGGCACCAATGCCCCCACATTTTTTTTTAATATTTCTTATTTTTTAGGGTTTCTGTTGCTTGTTTGACTGATTGTTCATTTTTCTTTGTTGTTTTCACCTTAGCCATCATTGTGGAAATGAAGTGATTTCTCATTTTGGATTTTATGTGTAATTTTTCTCTTGGCTATATTTGTGGGTCAACTGAATATTCTCTCTGGTGAAATGCATATGCAAGTCCTTTGCCCATTTTTGGACTGAGTTTTGTGTGTGTTGCTACCTAGCCCCTCTCATTGGACCTAGAGCCTAAGTCCATTGTGTGAATGAGTCCACACCAGCCTGCGAGAGAAGGTGCAGCCTGGAGAAGAGCTAAGGCACTTCCCTGACTCCCAGACAGCTGTCCAACAAGTGACTGTGACAATCCCACTTCATTCATCACCCTGGCTAACCGCCAAGTGACCAGGGGGCCCACATAAGAATAAAACTTATGTGACCGTATGCGCTAATTCATACCACAATTAGGGACATGGCAAAAACTAACCGGTAAATGGGTAACTTACTGAATCTCTACACCTCAGTGTTTATCATTACAAAATAAAATTAAAAGCATGTTTCTCACATAGTTCAAGATAAGGTTAAGCAGAAGGGTGCCTACAAATTCCTTAAGTGTAATATCTGGGACAGAATTATCATTTAGTAAGTGCTTGTTTTAGTCTTACTTTCAGGTTTGCATTAAATCAAAACCATAACTACTTACTCAATATTCAAGTTTCTGTTCCTAAATTTATTTTCAAAACATTTTCATTTTATAATGAAGTTCCACACCAATTTAAAGAAAAAGAGGCTCAGGCAGGGAGCATGCAGGATGGACACTAAACAGAGCTTAGCTGGACCAGGGTTAAGTCAGAAAGGAAATTAAATATATTGAGTGCCTAATGCATACCCAAAATGCATACCTGCCTATGTTTTCATAGAGAGTTGCTTTCTTGAAATGGACATTACATTCCCATTAAGGGATAGATATGGGAACTTTTATCAGAAAGAAACAGACCCTCGCTCAAGAATACCTAGCTCATAGATGATGGTAAGGCAAGAAGAATTAGGCATTTTTCATCAAAGTGTCATGTGCTCCCAATACCTAAGGGGTTCAGTCCACGTCAATCAATAAGCTTATAGGGAGCCATTGGCAACATCAAGTCACCAGTTGATTCTTGATTGATATCCATGTGACCCAAACTATGACCCTTTCAATGCCCCCAGATGTGTGTGGAAGTTGGACGTTGCGTAAGGAAGGCCGAAGAATAATGGATGCTTTTGAAACGTGGTGCTGGCAAAGAATATTGGAAGTGTAATGACCTAACAAAAGAACCAACAAATGTATCTTGGGAGAGGTATGACCAGAATGTTCCTTAGAGGCCAGGATGGGAGACTTTGTGTCATCCACTGTGGACATGTTGTCAGGAGGACGAGCAGTCCCTGGAGAAGGACCTCAGAAGAGGGGCAGTGAAAAGGGGACGGTTGTTGATCCGTTGGGCTGACACAGTGACTGCCACTGAGAGCAATTGTGAGGATGGTGCCGGACCAGGCGGTATTGTGTTCCATTGTGCAGAGTCTCTGTGGATCAGCACGGACTCAAGAGCACCTGACATCAACGACATGCGTGTTATATCCACCTTTTATGCAGTGTCACCAAAGCCATCTGTTTCCGTGTCCGGCTCATTGCAAAATGATGCACAGGGACACTGTGTGTATGTAGGAGTCCCTGAGCCGTGAACATGGATAAGCACTGAAAGGTTAGCAGTTCAAATTCACCCAGAAATGCCTCCGAAGAAAGCCTGGGTCATTAATCTCTGAAAGGTCGCAGCCTTGAAAACCCTATAGGGAGAGGTCCTGTTTGGCCACACTGGTGTCTCCGTAAGTCACTGTCCACTTGGCAGCTGGTGTGGATCGGGTTTGGTATAAAAGCCCCCTGTGGGTGAGGAAACCTCCTTGGCAGCCCTCCAACTCAAGAACAGGAAGTACTGCTGGTCTGAGCTCCTACCTCTCAGGCCTGTGGCTGAGACTCACAGGAAGCCCAGCTCAAAGTGAACCTAGGAGGTGTCTGCTGACAACACTGCCCAGCATTGAGAACAAGCATTGAGAACCATGCACTGTTCTTAGGCTTGCCGGCGTCAGGGGTCTCTACCACACTGTCCGGGGCTCCCCTCCCAGAAGACGTGGCTCTCAACACTGGCTCTTCTGCATGCCCCACGTGGTTCAGGTAAATGAAATCGGCCAGCTCCACCTGCGCTGTCATGTCAGGGCTATAAGTGCATATGGGGAAAGCGCTGTGCATTGAATGAGAGAGGTTTTTTGGAATGTGGAATGCTGGGCCTTAGCTAAAGAAACATTTAAGGGCAGATTGAAAGGAAGCTTCCTTGGAGCACTTTGAAAAGATCCCTTTACTCGCCGGAACAAGGAGTGAGATACCTCCCCCTTCAACACAAAGCTCAAAGACTGACTGCTTTCAGGAGTCCCTTGCTGGAGCTTGGACCCTCTGGCTGTTTGCTACTAAGATAAGGGCTGGGTCAGTTGTGAGCTTTGCTGACCTTCATGAGGAACGTGGCCTAGAAAGACTGGCCTACATTCAAAGTAGGCGTTCACTCCAGGAGCCCCGGGGAAAATCCATGTTTGAGTCGCTTTCTAAGATATGATGGTTTTCTTTCTGCTTTGGGGTGGAGGAGAACGTGGACCATAGGAACAGCCAGAGCAAGAGTCAGACGGGAGTCGTCCCACTCACCAGGAGTGAGAACGCTAAGAGCCCAGGAAAGGCTGGGGTAAAATACCTACTTTGTAAGAAGGCCAGGAGGCAGCTCTTCCAGCTGTTTGCTGGGAAAGAACAAATAATGGTGGATGTAAGGCAGAGGGGAGAGTGCGAGCTCTCAGATCGCAGATTATCACTGTCCCTAGTCGGCTCTGACTTGTGGTGGCCTTATGTGAAATAGAACAAAGCCTCGGCCGGTTCATCAGCATGGCTGCTGTGTTCATTGGAGCTCCGTGTTAATCCACCTGGTTAAGTTTCTCTCCTTTCTGGTGACCTTTCCGCATTCTGATGAGCTTTGCTAGTGATTGGTGTTTCCTGACAACTTGGCCAAAATAAGCAAACCGGAAGTTCCACCATTCTGGCTCCTCAGGAGCAGTCTGTTCGTGTTCCTTCTTGGACGGGCTCATTCACTCCATTGGCAGTCATCAGTCCAGTCGAGGTTCTTCTCCAACAACGCTGTACAAAAGCATCGATTCTTTTTCTAGCTTCCTTTCACCAGGTCCAGGGAATGAGGCCGTTGAAAAGAGCATGGCACGGGTGCACCTTAGTCATCAAAGGGACAGCTCTTCTTTAGAGAACTGTAAAAAGGTCTTTTACCGCCCCCTGCCCCCATGCAGTACATGGTTTGATTTCTTGACGGCTTTGGTTTCAAAAGGATATAGATTTGACAGAAGTTTATCAATATCTGTGTTATCTTGCACCATTGTGACTTAGCTGAGGTGATCATCTCTCTTTGGTCTTCTGTGGCGCATGTTGTGAACGGTGTGGTTCCTTTGGGTTGCCAAGGGCGCTCTCAAACTATAGGGAATATTCATTTCAAAGATCAGGCAAACCTGAAGCCCGGCTGGTCCAAGCATTTGCAAGAATGCACAAAGCCAAAGCATCAGAATCCTCAGAGAAGTTTAAGATTAAAAAAAATGCCCTGGAGAAGATAAAGTGCAATTGGCATTTATTTAACTCTGTCTCGTTTTACCAGTTTTAAGGCATTACTTCACTTAATCCTATACTCATCTCTGAAAATGAGGTGTTAACTTATCTGGGTTTATACAGGGGGGGACTTCAGTGACCTTAGTAGCATCTTCAAGGCTTCCCAGTCATTAATGTCAATGATGGAACTAAAAGTGATGATGGCTTTCACCTGAAGTTGATAAGCACAATGGCCAGTTTTCATCTGACCCTTTGTAGGGTCCCTTCTTGAACCCATGCCTTGATTGCCCTTTGATATTAGTCCTCTCCATGGTAGCTCTTCTTTCTTGTTTCCAAGGAACCAGCCCAGGACACACCATGACCTAGCCCCGTCTGAAACCAAAGACTGTGATGTTTGGTACTGCCGCCTCTGACCTGACCATCAAGGGACCGGGTTTCTGGTTGATGTTGCCAGGAGTCTTGGAAAGATTGTAGGAAATGACACCTGACCAAGTCAGCTGAAGGCTTGGGTCTTCCACTTGGACCAGGAATGTGACTTTATTCCCTTTGATCTTCGGTTTCTCATCTTTATAACGGGGAATGGCCACAGACAACATATATACAGCTATTTAGCCTGAATAATATGACTTTTATATTAAATGAAGTATGGTAAATACTTGGTAACCAAAAGGCAAACTCACTACCATTGAGGCAATGCCGACTCAAAGTGACTCTACAGAACAGGGTAGAACTGTCTTTTTTAATTTCCCAGATTATAACTCTTTATGGGAATAGAAAGCCTTGTTTCTCTCTTGTAGTTAGGCTGGTAGTTTTGAACTGCTAAGAGTTAGCAGCCCAACATGTAACCATATGCCATGAGGGCTCCTTAAACATTTGATACATAGTATGTATTCAATAAATGCTGGCTTCTTTCTCCATTCCTCTTTTTGCTTACTCCAAATCAACTCTGACCTTACAAGGAGAACACTCTCACAATCACCATGGATTTTTAAATCCAGACACAGGTGAATCTTTTATTTTAATAATCTCATTAGAGAATACCAATATACTACCCTTCCACAGATCTGTGCAGTCTATAGCGTCCTTGGACATATTTCTAATTCTTTAAAAAAAATCATTTTACTGGGGGCTTGTACAACTCTTATCACAATCCATCCATCCATCCATCCATTGTGTCAAACACATTTGTACATATGTTGCCATCATCATTTTCAAAACATTTCCTTTCTACTTGAGCCCTTGATATCAGCTCATTTTCCCCTCTCCCGCACTCACCCTCCCTCATGAATCCTGATTTCTATTTTTTTTTCCATGTCTTACACTGACCATGTCTCCGTTCACCAACTTTTCTGTTGTCCAACGCCCCTGGGATGGGGTTATATGTAGCTCATTGTGATTGGTTCCCCCTTTCTTAAAGTAGTCATCTTAACAATGTAATGAGGTGGGCTGGGCAGTTATTACCAGTACCACTGGCTGTGCAGTTGATTTTGACTCCTGATGACTGCATGTGTACTAGAATAAAATTGTGTTCCACAGGGTTTTCAAAGGCTGGAGTTTTAGAAGTGGATCACCAAGCCTTTCATCCAAGGGACCTCTGGGTGGACAGGAACGCCTCACTTTTCAGTTAGCAGAATTCGTACCACCAGAGGTTTGGCATCTACCCAGTACCTTTAGAAGAAGTTGAAACTAAAGCTCAGAGGTGTTGATGAGGGTGGACAACATGAATACGTGGAAAGAGAGAGAGAGTACTTTGTACTCAGACAAGCTGGACATGAGTTTAGTTTATGACTTAATTGTTCATCCTTGGGTAAGTGACCCAATCTCTCTAAGCTTCAGTTAGCTATTATTTGTAGCTGTTGTTTTGTCGCTTGCAACTGGGTATAATAATATATTCCGCGGGTCACCGTGAGGACGACTGTAAATAAACCCAGTGTCTGATGCAGAAGAGACCCTCCATAATGAATAAATGGCAGCTTTGCAGAGTCATGTCTAAGGTCACATGGTTAACAGGAGAACCTGAGTGTAGACTACGCTTCTCTGTAAAGCACTGAAAAGGAATGATAGCCACCATCACAGGAAATGGCACTGATTAACCAGACCAGAGCTCCGGGGATTTTCACCCGGCTATGCCTCCCATCATAGTGTGAGCAAGTGAGAGAAAAAGAAACTGTTGAAAGCAGCTCATTTAACAAACAGAGAGATAAGTACTTGAATCTAACTTGTTTATAAGAACGTTTTAAAAAAAAGAAAGAAAGAACTTTAGCAGATTGAGCTAAGATGTTCAGTGAGTTTGCAAAATAAGTTCTCAATAAAACTGAGAGGCAGAGGCTGCATATTAGTAACTTAATTAAAAAAGCATAACTATGAAAAGTAGAATCGTGGAAACAATTCTATCATAGAAATAGTCTAGTGTTATTTGTTTGTTGATGTATTTGGGGGCTACATCTATGGACAGAATACTGTGAAGATCATCATTATTTTTCTGCTTGGGGTCTATACTTGCACATCCTGTAAGGAGTGATAATGTGTAGATGCCACGGGAGTGCCCTCTAGATGCCACAGCATGGGTATGCATGGTTTCATAACCTTAAGGAAGATGTATTCGTTCTTGCTTCAGTGAAGATACCATGGCTCAGAATGACTGTGCTACCTGTCCATTTCCTACATAATCATTCCATGATTAAGATGGAAAACCAGAATAGGACCCAGTTCTACTCTAATGCAAACTCCTGCCCATGCCCATGACCTGGGGTCCCATCAGGACATCTACTGGGTATACCCAGTGATGTAGCATCACCTTCCTCCAAGCAAACCATCAGCATTCCACGATTGTGGCAACTACAGAATCTACTGTCAACTTGAGCAAAGGGGTGGAGTCTAGCCTGTCAATCTGGTCATAGCCAATGAGGTCTCTGTGTGGGCATGGGTTTCTCTTGAGGATTCTGGGAACATCTGTCTTCCTCCCTGAATGCGGGACACAAACTCTCCCTGTGAGATATTCCTGTTGACAAGCCACATGGAGCTACGCTGATGGAGCCATAGCTCTGGAGCTGGAAGAACCCACGGAGATTCCTGCCACCGCTGAGATGCTTCCACTGCCACCGAATCCACAAGACTTTCCACCCATTGACCTGTGATCTTCCTGCATTCGGCGTCATTGTATGTGCCGCGTGAGTCTGAAGAGTAATTTATAGACTGGTATCGGACATATGAGCTAATGTCATACTTATGGACCTGATCTGGACTGGGCTGGGATTTTTTCTTAATATGCAATTACACCTTGATGTAAACTCTTTTTTACACACATATTAGTGTCAATGAATTTGTTTCTCTAGTCTACCGGGACTAACACAAAGATATATACAACATTAATAAAATATGCCTGTTAGCTTATATTATTTCATCAGTTATATAAATGTAAAAATGTTACTAAATGTCACTTAAGCATGAGAAATGGAATTCCACCATACTCAGATGCCATTATGTCTTGTTTGACTTGTGAACTAAAGGACCCCAAAAGATGTGGGTAGAACAGAAAAGTCAATACTCGGGTCCTTGGAGACCCATTATGTTCTCTGTTGACTTTAATGTAAGATGAGTTCAGGCTCAACCACAGAGAGAAAGGAACCTTGATGAGTTCTCTACTCCTTACCAATGAGGCAGTTCAGATTCTTCTTTATCCTGTAGGACAGAGTAGAATTTCCCTGTACCGTGGATACCTAGATAACTTGGATAAGGTATCCAAGGTGCGCGCAAATTATTGCCACAAAAGCAGACTGCCACATATTCTCCCATGGAGTGACTAATGGGTATCAACTACCAACATTTTGGTTGGCATCCAGGCACTTAAGCACTGTGCCACTAGGGGCCCCAGTAGAATCTATCTAAGGAACTAGATGGATTCAAAAGGCTGAGTCCATCCAAGGCATTAAAAGTCCATAGGACTCAAGGAGGTTGGCTTTCTCAGGCATCCTGAGACAATGCTATTCACTGCTGTCAAGTCAGCTCCAAGTAATGGAGACACATACACACCAGAAGGAAAAGTTCATGAACCCATCTTCACCATCATTGGCATGCTCAAGTCCAATGTGCAACCACTGTTTTTTGGGTGACTTCCTACCCCAGTTGTGTTAGTCCGGGTTGACTAGAGAAATAAATCCAGAGACACTTATATGTGTATAAGAAAGAGCTTTATATCAAAGAGCAATTGTATATTGAGAAAGCATCCTAGCCCAGTCCAGATCAACTCCTTAAGTCCAATATTAGCCCATATGTCTGATACTAGTGCATAAATTCCTTTTCAGACTCACATAGCCACTCACAATGATGCTGAATGCAGGAAGATCACAGGCCAGTGGGTGGAAAGTCTTGAGGATCCACTGCTGGTGGAAGCATCTCAGCACTGGCAGGAGTCTCCACGTGACTCCTCCAGCTCTCTGATTATCTCAACAGCAGCAGGAAAGTGCAGCAGAGAGGAAGTGTGTTGCCCACCAACAGGGAGAAAAAGAGGAAGTTCCCAGAGTCCTCATGAGAAGGCCAAGTCCACAAGGAGGCATCATCAGACTGTGACCTGATTGACAGGCTAGAGTCCACCCCTGCATTCATTTATCAAGTTGACATGAAATTATGTAATTACCACACCAAGGAGCTCATCTTCCAGTACATTATTAGAAGAAATTCTACTGTGATCCATTGGGTTTACATTGGCTATTAAAAAAAAAAAAAGATTGCTAGGCCTTTCTTCCCAATCCATTTTAGTCTGTAAGCTCTGCTGAAGTCTATCCACGAGAGGTGACCCTTGTAGTATTTGAAATACTAGTGGCATAGCTTCCAGCATCACTAAAACCCAAGCCATCAGAGTCTAACCAGTAGACAGGGGTAAATTTTGAGTTACATCCACCTTTTGTGACTTTGCTCAAGCAATGAAGCTGACTCACACTGCACGTTCAGGTAGTTCCCTCTCAGCAGGGAAATCTGCGTGGAAAACCAATGCAGTTCATAGATGGTTTTGTGAGTATTGTTGGAGATGTGCAGTTGCCATCCCAGGATTTACCAAGCTTTGATGGCCGATACTTTGTTATGCTTCTGGGAGCAGATAAGCCCTGTGCTTATGGTCCAACACCAAGCCTCTCTTACTCCTCAGCAATGCCAGGAACCTCTTCCTCAGTTCCATCTCTCCATGCATCCTTCACACAGGGCACCCCACACTCTCCAACCCAAACTCGAACTTCTGTGTTCACAGTCTTACCTCTACCCCACATGATTTACTCTGATAGTCCGTCTGTATTTGACTTCAGACTCTTACTTCCATGAAGCACAATGTCAGGCAGGTTATTTAATCTCTCAGAATGTCACTTTACCCTTTAAAAAGTGGCATGGCCCTATCTACTTTATGGGGGGAACTGAATGAGATGTGGCATAAACAAATTATATGTTAGAGTGTCCGGCTTTAATTGCAGAGTAAATGAGAAGGGCTGCAACAATGGGGTTGAACATAACAATGATTACGGGCACCAGGTGGTGTTTCCTTCTGTTGTGTGGAGGGTCATGATGAATCAGAAGTAGCATCTAACAACAGAAATGAATAATAATGGCAGTTGTTAATTTTAATATGATGATCAAACATACAGTTTTACATTCACACAAGGCTTCAGTTAGGTCTCTTAGACTTTTTGTCCCTTTTATTTTTGAATTTTAACCTAAGGAAGTCTCACTCTGAGAAAATTTATAGAGAAAGCTATTCTCATTATTTTACATATTTAAAACATATCTACACACACACACACATATATATATATATATATATATATAATGGGTTCATCTAACAAAACCTTGATGACACCTTATGGCTCCATGAAAAGACTGAGCCCCTGAGAAATTCACTTAACAAAAAGAAACATCACTAGTCGGTGGTGGTGCTGTGTTTGTCATGTTTGTTGATCCCAATTCATGGAGACCCTGGCCACATAATTCTTTCAAGACACATTGCTTAGGTCACATCCTCAGGGTCCTTTAGGGTAGTGGTGAATAGAAATAGCTCGATACATATTTGTTGAGACATTCCTGCATCGCTGGTTATAGATCGGGGAGTATCCTCATGGCCTTATGAGAAAGGGGCCTAAGTATGCGCTCCCCTGTTCCTCATGTCCAGGAAATGGGGACTTAAGTTGCACAGTGCCCTTGTCAGCATTGGTGTTGTGGATGGTTGCTTTGGAGTTCAATGTGACTCATGGAAACCTCAGGTAAGCAGATCTCCAGATGTACCTTCTGACATGTCTCTGGGTGGATTTGAACCATCGACTTTCTGGCTAATAGTATCAGAGATGCTGGCACACTGGGATCCCTGAGCCATTTGTGTCTCCCAGAGAGCCACCATATTCATATCCCTGGCCTTATAGATTTGCCTCACAATTGACTAACAGAGAGACCCTAAATCATACCATCCAAGAACAAGCAGACCGAGAAACAATTCTGTGAAAGGATCTTAGTCAGGAGTTCAGTTCTCCATGCGCTTGAAGTTACAAATGAAGTGGTAAACTCATCAGATCCATATTCTGCATTTGTTCACTGGACAGTTTTGGCTTAAGGGGACTCTCATGGAACAGCATGACAGAATTGCTCAATATTGAGACTTCTGGACCATTTGGAATGCTGCCATGCTGTGGAATTGGAAGTTAAACACAAAGTTCTGGATGGAGTTCTGAGAGTTAGGAAATGGTCTATAATCGTGGATGTGTGTGCTGTTTAACATCCCCTCTACATTCTGGGAGCAGGGGAGGACAGTTATGTGATTGGGATGTGGTGTGAACATCATGTTTAAGCATTATGGGAACCTACTTCAGGTCTTTCTCATTGCTGCTTCCTCCATTGCTGCTGCTATTGCTTCTGGATCTGCTGGAAGGCACGAGAGGAATGGGTGGTGGTGGCTGCTGAGAGACCCACCTACTGATCAGTAGAATCACAGACACCCCTGTACCCCACCTGCCTGCCATACAGAGACCCAGAAGCCTCACCCAAAGCCATGTGCTGTGCCCCAACTGTCTGTACCTCATGGTCCACTGCTTTAGGAATCTGACCTTAAGATCTTAAAAACCACTGAGGGGAGGTAGTAATAAACAAAACGAGGGCTGATTTCCCTTTAAAAACACACAACAAAAATCGTACATGACTACAGACATGTTCAGGTTGGGATATTGTCCAAACAGACATTAGGCTGCAAAGGCAACGTCAACGTCATCATCACTAGGGTCATCATTCTTTAGACTAGCCAAGATCATATCACAGGCCTTTCCACTTCCATCCTCCGTTCTTAGGTTTTGAGTTCCTCTCAACCTTTGAGGCTCTACTTCACAAAATTTAGGTGTGCAGAAAATTCCCAGCCTGCATCACGTGTGAATGAATACCTAGAGAGAAGGTCCGTTCTGAGGCTACTAGCTGTCCACTGTGCATGGGGACAGGAGGGCTGGCTGCTCCTATCCTCATTCTAGAGGCAGCGTGCACTCCAGGGGCATATGATTAGCATCCTGGCATCTCCATTTATATTCACACAGCTTTCTTTTTCCTAAACCTTGTCTTCAGTGCCCACCTCATGCATTTATTTAATCAGCAGAGAAGCAATCATAAGTGGGGATGTTCTGATTAATCTAGGCCGAGCAGAGCCTGCCCTAATCACCATCAATTATGGAACCTAAACAAAAACAGGAGCAAGGCAAACAGAGGTACACCTTCAAAATATTAAGAAAACATCCAATTAGGCTCTTGACAGGCATCCTCAAACTACGGCCCACGGGCCACATAAGGTCCGCCGAGGACATTTATCCAGCCCGCCGGGTGTTTTTGCCCTGTTTGTTTTTGTACTTCAAAATAAGATATGTACAGTATGCATAGGAATTTGTTCATAGTTTTTTTTTAAACTATAGTCCGGCCCTCCAATGGGTCTGAGGGACAGTGGACTGGCCCCCTGTTTAAGAAGCTTGAGGACCCCTGGTTATATATATAGAGAGAGCTGTAGGTGTGTTGTTGCTGGTAGACCTTGTAGAGTCAGTTCTCATGCACAAAGACCTACGTACAACACAACCAAAGTCTGCCAACCTCACACCCTTCCTACATTTGATTGACAATGGTCCTGATTCCGCTCACAGTCATTCCTACATTGGAATCCATTGTTTGAGCCGCTGCGTCCATCCTCCTCTTTGAGGGTTTTCTTCCTTTTTGATGTCCCACTTCTTTGCCAAGCATGATGTCCTTTTCCAGTGATTGGTTGCTCCGGGTAACATGTCCAACGTACGCGAGACAAAGTCTCAGCATTTTCATTCCTAAGGAGAATTCTGACTGTGCTTCTTGCAAAACAGATGTTTTGTTGTTCTTACACACACACACACACACACACCTCACTTCCACCGAGTCAATCCCAACTCATAGATAAGCCCTATCTAGGATTTCCAAGACTGTAAACCGTTATGGAGCAGACAGCCTCATATTTCTCCCATGGTGAGTTTTGAACCACTGACCTGGTGGATAGAAGCCCCATGCCTTGCCCACAGTGGCACCAGGGCTCCTTTAATGAAACATGACAGTCTTGAAAGTAAAATGAGTTCTGTGAGAAGAAAGCAGAGCAAGGGGGAAATGAAGGAGCAGGAGAAGGAAACAGAGAAGGAAACAAGATCCAATGATATAGGGAGGGTAGAGAAGATGAGTAAATGAGAAGTAAATAAGCTGAAACAGGGAAATGATAGTGATGGCTATGAAATGAACTAGACGTCAAGAGGAAAACATCCAGGCAGTGAACACAGACGAGTCTCTCCAAGGATCCAGACAGCAGGAGGGAAAAGAAGATGGCTTTTGAGAACAAAAAACTCCAGGAGTAACACACTCAGAAACTATAGATTGCATCAGTCTATTCAGGGTGTTCTCAAAATCATTTAAAATAAAAGATGGCTGAACGTGCATGTTGCCTCAAGACACTCACGGAAGCAACTTGTTACCAAGACAGCTGCAGAGTCGTTTAAATATATGCCCAGACCTAATCGCAGAAAAACAGTACAGCAGCCTTCCTGGGTCTTCAAAAAAAAATCTATAATAATAATCCATTTGACTTTAAATGCCGCCATCCATCGGAAATCCAATAAAATTAGAGGTTATAGTTAACTAAATTTAACTGATTGTACTGGAAGGCTATGGAATTAAAAATCCAATCAGCATATATTTTCCTATAAGTGTGAGCATTTCAATGATGCAACTTTCTCGTTTCCAATATCAAAATAGAAGAAAATTCCTTATAACTCTGAATTGTGGCCAGATTAATACATGCATGTGAAGTGTTGGTTTGGGGATGTTTATTTAAAATATATTCATGGGAAAATGTATGTGCACACAAACACTCACAGGGGGTCCCTCTGAAATATTCCCATCTTATTCCCCCACCATCATGTTTCATAATTTGGAAGTGATTGTAGAAAAGTATTATTGCTACTTGGATCCCCGTTTATACATACATGGGTTTATTCAAAACAAGCAACATTTCTTTAACATGCATCTTGGATCTGTGGCTGGCTGCACACGAGTTTTCTTAGTTTTGCACTTGCCTTACCCTCACTAGAAAAAGACAAGCTAACAAACTCACTGCCATTGTGCTGACTTCCAACCCATGGTGACCCTACAGGAAAGGGAAGATGTGCCCCTGTAAGCTGCTGAGACTATAAATCTTTAAGAGAGTAGGAAGCCTCAACATTCTCTCAAGGAGCTGCTGGTGGTTTCTAACTGCCAACCTCACAATTAGCAACCGACTGTGTAATGCCACTGGGGTCCTGCAGTCTCATGGGTGTGCCTTCAAATCAAAGGTCCAATCGAAATGCAGCGTGTAAGGGTGTCTGCCAGGCTAGACAAATTGGAGGACAAGAAATGAGCTTAAAGGTGGTGACAGCAGTTTATGAATTCTAAGGAGATAATCTTGATACAGAGAAGCCCTGGTGGTAGAGTGGTTTACTTGTTGAGCTGCTAACTTCAAGGTCAGCCGTTCTAAGCCAACAGCCACTCCTCCGAAAAAGGATGAGGCTCTCTGATCTGCTAAAGCAGCTGTTTTCAACCCTGGGTCATGACCCCTTTGGGGGTTGAACGACCTTTTCACAGGGGTCGCCTAAAACCATCGAAAAACACATTTCAGATGGTCTTAGGAACCAAGACACCGCTCCTCTATCCATCTCCAGATGGATGCAGATACACTGATCTGGTGAGAAAGAAGCTATCTCAACCTTCACACTGACGTTGGGTCTTTACACATACTGTCGCAAAATGTAGCAATGTAGCTGACTGTTGTTATATTAAGGCTGTTACCCATGCTACACCATGCTTCCAGACAAAATTTCATTTATTTGTCATTAGAAATAAATATTTCACAATACATAATTACATATTGTTTTGTGATGAATCACTATGCTTTAATTATGCTCAATTTGTGACAATGAAAATGCATCGTGCATATCAGATATTACATGACCATTCATAACAGTAGAGAAATGACAGTTATGAAATAGAAACAAAAATAATGTTATGGTTGGGGGTCACCACAGCATGAGGAACTATATGAAAGGGTCGCGGCATTAGGAAAGTTGAGAACCACTGCTCTAAAGAGTTACACTCTTAGGGTTAGGGTGAAAAGAAAAAAAAAAGAGTTACACTCTTAGAAACACACAGGGGCAGTTGCGCCCTGTTCTGTAAGGGTCGCTCTGAGTCAGCATTGACTTGAAGGCAGCGAGTTTGGTTTGAGTGCTGGAAACTTGATAAGCACGCTCCAAGGACATAGGATGACCAAGGGGGAGGCAATAGTATTAGAAAGAATTCTTGAGAAAATGGAAAACCGCACTGTTGACAAAAATCCCGGAAATGTTTACCCACAATTTTCTTTTCCCCCCAACATGATTAGTCTTCAACGTAGCAGGGCTGTCTTATGAAATTTTCTTTGGGAAACCTTACTCCATCCACCCTACAGCCCTGATTTGCCCAGTCAGACTTCTTTTGTTCCTCAAACTCAAAGAACATTGTAAAGGAACATGATTTGATTCCCTAGGTGATGCCTTTGACATGCTGTAAATCAAAGAGCTCGGAATTCTTCAGGGAAGGGTTGGGGTGATGGAAACATTGTCTTCTAAAGTGTGTAGACCTGGATTGAGGGCATGTTAAGAAAAGATCACTTCACATTTTGAAATTTTTGTTGAATAAATGATTCTATGGTTCTGTAGCAATACTTTCTGATTTTTCTTAGTATAGAAAGAATTAGACGCATGTAGATTATAAGGGAAGGTTTTCTTATATGTTGTATATCACAAGAAACATTCTTAGTTGTTTCTATGATTCTGTAGCAATACTTTCTGACTTACCTAGTATAGGAAGATTTAGATGCATGTTGTATATCACAAGGGACTTTTTGATATTCTTTTTAATGAGAAGAAAAGCATCAAACCTTAATTGAGAACCTCTTCTGTGGTCTTGACCCAGTTTTAGCTACACAATTATATCTTACCTTCAAAATAGACTGCTACACTCTGCAGCAGTTCCTCCTTGAATTTTTGGTCATTACATATGAGTCTACAGTTAGGCAAGCTGTCATTATTAGAATGATGGTTCTTAAACCTGGATGTAACAGAGATAAGTATTTTTATCGGTTTTGTCGTCGAGGAATAAGTGAGAAATTTTTTAGAGAACAAAAACTTTTTTTACTGTGAAAATATTGTTTTTCCTTCATGAAATATTAATTTTAGATCAGGTGAAATGCAGCAGAAATATTTATGATAAAGCATGCCTCTGCTAGCTCCATTTGGGAGCCATGGTGAATTCCCAATGGATGACAAGAGTTTCCCAGGATTACGAGGAAATTCTATTTATTACTTTACATAGTTACAATTGTTTAAATTGTTTGTGCTGTCATAATGGTATTAATTATTTTTGGATTAAAACCCACACCAAATTCCACTCTGTTCAGAAAACAAGTTCCCCACTCCCCCCCTGTGTTAGACAGGGTTCTCTAGAGAGATAAAACCAAATTCCTGATAATTAAATATATTTATTTAATAAGATAATTAGATATATAACAAGAAATGAACTGTTAAATTATATACAGATAAATATAACAAATGAACAGTTAAATTATAAGCACTACAAATGGCTCAGGGTTGTGAGAGACTAGCAGTCCTTCTCCTCTCTCTCTGGTGCCAGATCCCCCTCTATTTATAGAGTGAGGCTATTCTCAGCACAGCAGCCAATCACAAGGCAGATCACCAACTGTCCACTAACCACCAGTCCCAACTGCCAGTCCCCAGCTCCAGAGATGCCTTAAAGGGACCTGAACTTACAGAGACACAGTCCACAGGGTAGGCGTCCCACAGGTAGTATAGTCTATAAATTGAGGCAAAGAACGAGCAAGGCAGCCGCACACTGGTCCGATGATCAAAGAGCAAGAGACAAGAAAGATGAGGCTCACTGAGCCATTATCTCTCCGCCCTTCAGTTAATCCCACTTGTATTTATCAGCCAGGCTGGCATAATAAACTATATCACCCCCCCATTCCTAATACATCCACTGTATTCCCAGGGGCCTCTGAACTAAGAGCTAAGCATGCTGAGTTTCGTGCCTAGATCTAATGCATGGTCTTTGGATAGCTTAACCATGCTTCCATCTGATGGACCTTGTTTCGTATTGTTGGTTTTCCAAAACGCTTTGAGGTCTCGTTTCCCACCCACAGATGTCATTAACTGCCTGTGCCAATCGTGAATCACAGAGACCCTATTAAACAGAGACATCAGGGCTCATACATTTCCAAGGCTGTGAGTTGGAATGGACTGGATGGCAATAAAAGTAAGAATGTAGACAGACTGCCTCATCTGTTTCCAAAGAGCAGGTTGGTGGGTTCGAACCACCATCTTGTAATTAATAGCTGAGCACTTACCCACTGCCCCACCAAATATCTTCACAGTGTATTTGATTAACCAAACAACTAAAACCACTGGGACCATCTGGGATGTCCACAATTATGGGATTCTTTAGCCATTGTGGCTGGTGGTGGAGGAAGAGAGCCTTCACTCTGAGGACTGTGCTATGTGTGCCTCTCCTTGACCCATTCCCTCGAAAGGAATAAAGGGAGACCGGTAGGGTGCCATTTGAGGTGGATCCATGTTTCTCAAACTTGAGTTCATTTTGGACCCCAAGCTGCTGTGTGAGGTTATTCTCAGAGCTCTGTAAATTATGGAGATTTTGCTAATGACATAGAAGCAAGGGTTCCCATTCCAAAATAAATGCAAATATATGTATTTTTGCTCCCTTGCATATGCTGTAGAACCCCGTATATAGTCAGTGTGTTAGACAGGGTTCTCTAAAGAAACAAAACTCAGGCACTTATGATTTTATATATAAAAGATAGGTTTACATAAGTGAGAACGAATGTAACAGCTAATTACATTCCCGCACACAGCCGCACAGAGGACTCGGTTCACCTCACCTTTCTGGAAACTGAAAGTCTTTCAACTCATGGAGGGGGCTTAGGCCCAAAGTAAAGAAAGCAGATTGCAGTCTTCCCTCAGGCAAAACAGGCAGAGTCTACCAGCAGACAGCAGACATCAGGGTGGGTCAGCAATAGTCAACAACAGTCAGTAGCTTGGGAGCTTTGTGAAGCAGGCCCCAGTGGGATATTGAAGTCAAGCAATGCAAGGGGGCAGTATCCACCAGCAGCATGGCTAAGCAGGAAGTACACACCAGCAGCATGGCTAAGCAGGTCTTGAAGGAGCCTCAAGCTCTAGTGACACAATCTACAGGTTGTCTTGGCCCACAGGTAGTGCAGCACACAGATTGAGGCCGAGAACTAGCTAAAACAGCAGCACATGGGTCCTGATCATTGGAGAGCAAGAGAGATGGGAGCGAATCTTGCAGAGCCATTTATCTCTTTGTCCCCCAAGCAAACTGTGACCTGATTAATCTCCACCGACATGTTCCTATTGACCAGGTTAGCACAATAAACCTAACTATCAAAGTCAGTCAGGTGCAGTTTTGGGGTGGTGCAGAGTTAAAGTGCTCAGTGGTTAGCAGAAAGATTGGAGGTTCTAGTCCATTTAAATGCACTTCAGAAGAAAAGTCTGACGATCTGCTTGCAAAAGAGCAGTCACTGACAAACCCCTGGAGCACAGTTGTTCTCTGACACTCACAGGGTTACATGAGTCGGAGAAGTTGAGGTGTTGGCAATGGATTCATAATGAACAGAATTCATTTTTTTCATATCTCTGGAAGCTAAAAGTCCAAATTATAGTCTCAGTCATATCAATTCCTTCCTCAGAATCAGTGTTGTTGTTAGGTACTGTTGATTCAGTTCTGACTCATAGCTACTATATAAATAACAGAAAGAAACACCGCCCCGTCCTGCACCATCCCCACAAATGTCCTATATTTGAGCCCATTGTTGGAGCCACTGTTGTCAATACATCTCATTGAAAGTCTTCCTTTTTTTCACTCCCTTTTGGCGTTACCAAGCATGAAGTCCTTTTCCAGAGAATGCTCTCTTTTGAGGAGCCCTGGAACCATAGTTGTTATGGGTTGGGTTCCTAATTGCAAGTTCAGGAGTTCTAAACTACCAGCTACTCTATTAAAGCATTAAAGTCTTGGAAACGCAGAGGGGCAATTCTACCCTGTCCTATAGGTAAACTACGAGTCGGCATCAACTTTGTGGCAAAGAGTTTGATTTTTGCTTTGGTTTCTCTTGATAACATGTCCAAAGTACTGGAGTTGAAGTCTTGCCATCCTTATTTGTAAGGGGCATTCTGGCTGGACTTTTTCCAAGCAGATTTGTTTGTTCTTTTGGTGTTTATGGTACTTTAAGCACCATAATTCAGATGCTTTGATTCTTCTTTGATTTTCCTTACTCGGTGTCTAACTTTCATATGCATATGAGGCCATTGAAAATACCTTGGCTTGAGTCAGACACACCTTAGTCCTCAAAGTGGCACCCTTGCTCAATAGTTTAAAGAGATCTAAACTGACTTACCCAGTGCAATGAGTTGTTTGGTCTCTTGACTTCTGCTTCCACGAGCACTCATTGTGAATTCAAGCAAAATGAAATCTTAGACAACTTCAATCTCTTCTCTGTTTAGCACACTCTTACCTATTGATCCAGTTGTGAGCCCTCTTGTTTTCTTTACATTGAATTGTCATGCAAAATGACAGCAATGTTTTCCATAGTCCTCTGTCTTAGTGACCAGGCTGGCATTAAGGGTTAGATTGGAATTAGCTTCTAACATTTAATTCAGTCAGTATCATCCCTAACTGGAGAAATGAACAGGAATAATGGTCAGAGGTCACTTCTTCTTTCCTCTCAGCCTGTGGGCTCCCTAACAGTCAAGGACTTTTGCGCACTTCCTTGTAGCTTTCTACACAGGTATCCTGATACCATGTCCCTCTAGATATGGCCCTTGAAGGCCCTGCTGCTATGTTGCCTGAGATCCCCAAGTGCTTCCGCCAGCAACCTCACAAGAGAGTCAACTCTGGGCTCATCAGTGTCGCATGGACCACGTGTTTTCAGTTCCACAAGCAGGACTAGTGGGCACCTGAGTGCCAATTCTTTTAGATGGTGTGTGTAACTCATGCTTTAGTTTCATGCTGGCACTAACCAGGAAGAGAAACCCAAATCATAATGCCCTGAGTCCGGTACAAATGAATTCAGAAGACACCAAGAAAGTTTCCCACTATGGGGTCACAGAGGCAAAGCAGAGAATGTTCAGTATTCTTCCATCTAGGGTGACCTCAATATGAACCCCCTGGAAAAAGACTTGTAGGAATGGGGACCTGCACAACCTGGAAGTCCTCCCCGTCCCTTTGATTACTAACTGCTTTGCTTTCTCTCTTGTTGGTGGGACTTGAGTCAGCCCTCAACTCATGGCCACACCATGAGTAATGGAATGAAAGACTGCCCCGGCCTGGGTCATTCCTTTAATAGGTTCAGAATCAAACCAATATATCAGTATCATAACGACACATTTTTCATTGGCTAATTTTTCAGAAATATCACCCAACGCATATTTCTTTTTCAGCTTATTCTGAAGCCTGTTAAGCTACTTAAAATTTTCTGTTCAGCTATTCCCTTTGTTTCTTCCTTTCATTTAGCTATCTACAGTCAAGAGCAAGTTTCAGAGTCTCCTCTGGTTTTTTTCTGGTCTTTTCTTTTTAACAACCTTTTTCATTCTTCATGTACAATGTTCTTGGTGTAATCCCCAAACTCGTGTGGTGATTAATCATTGGTGTTCAAAGCACCCAATGTGTTCTTGAGATGGTTTCTAAATTTGGTGGACTATACAAGTTCATGTTTTAGCTCTCATGGATTTGTTCTCATGTGCTCCACCTTCATTATGAACTGGCATATGAGAACTTGACAGTCTGTTCTTCAGTCATCGCTGGCCTTGTATTATTTGCTGATATTCAAGAGTTTTCATCATCTCGTCCCACAGTTGTAGTCAATGTGGTGCCAGTGTATTTCATCTGTTACAGCTGTTAAGGCCCACACATGCAGTGGTGATTTGAGTTCTTGAAAAAGAGGTATTGAATGAAGACATCATCATGTAATCTCTAGGTTGTTTCGATCTTCAAGGCCCTATTTCCCAACTGCTGATCCTTCCTGTTTCCAACTTTCGCATTCCAAATGTCAGTACTTAACAATGTTTTTTGACTGCATCTTTGATCAATTTCAGATTGAAAAAGTTAGTAAAAATCTTCAGTGTCCTCCTCTTTGACATTAGTGGTTGAAATGCAAATCTGACTAATAATCACTATTAACTGGTCTTCCTTGTAGGTTTATAGCTATTTACTACCACTGACAGTTTTGTAATTCAGGATAAATCATGAGATATTGTTTGTTTGTTTGTTTTAATCATTTTATTGGGGCTCGTACAATTCTTATCACAATCTACACATATATCCATTGTGTCAGGCACATTTGTATATTTGTTGCCATCATCATTCTCAAAACATTTGCTTTCCACTTGAGCCCTTGATATCAGATCCTCATTTCTCCCCCTCCCTCCCCACTCTCTCCTCCCTCATGAACTTTTGACAGCTTATAAATTATTATTATTTTGTCATATCTTACAATGCCATTGTTTTTAATGGTATGTGTGACACCATTTTTCTTCAATTTTCCATTCATGGAATATTAAGTCATATGATTAGTTGATTCCAAATGGCCAATACTAATCTATTTGAGTTCACTAATATATGATGTCTCTTTATGTGTTCCATCTTATTTTGGATGATTTCCAATTTTCCTAGATTTACACATTGTACACTCTACCTTCTGATTATTAATAGATATTTACAGCTATTTATGCTACTTTTGATTTATACCTTATTAATAAGTGAAGATCCCCCAAACTTTGTTCTATCTATGCAATTAAAACCAAGTCTAAGGAGGCAACCCTCCTCCATCATATGTTGAGTGCCGTGCATCTTTCAGGGTTTACCTTCTGGGCCTGTATTAGAAAATGTTACATTGCTACTCATAAAGTTTTCATTGGATAATTTTTCAGGAATGGACCACTTCTTCCTTCATCCAAATCTGAAAGTCTCACTGAGGCCTGTTCAATGATCCTTCAAGGGTTTGAAATACCGATTGGTAACATAGCTTCTAGTACCACAGCAGCCCAGTAGCTACAACAGAATGACAAACTGAGAAATTAGTCTCATGTAGGTGATATAGAGCAGTCTATTTAACATATGTTATCATTTCAGTTTGGTATGAACTAAAAATGATCCAGCTTCTGTGGCTCCAGAAAATCTGGCTTTTATGAGAACTTGAAATTCTGTTCTGAATTTCCCTTCTTTGATCAGGATTCCTCTATAGAATCCTGTATCAAAATATTAAATAGCATCAAGGCACCATCCAGTTTTTCTAGGCTCTTGGCAAAGGTTTCAATTGTTCATAGAAACCATTCGTTACACAATCCATGTTGTTGCTTTTGTTAGGTGCCATCGAGTCAGCTCCAACTCATAGTGACACTGTGCACAACAGAATGAAGCACTGCACAATCGTGTGCCATCCTCACAATTGTTCCTGTGCCTGCGCCCATGGCTGTAGCCCCTTGACCATATATGTCATTGAGGGCACTCCTCTTTTTCAATGACCTTCTGCTATACCAAGCGTTATGGTCCCTCCTGATAGTATGTTCAACGTATATAAGATGAAACATTGCAATCCATGCCTCTGAGGAATACTCTGGCCATACTTTTCCCAAGATAAATTGGTTTGTTCTTTGTATTAGTCCATGGTACTTTTGATATCTGTTGTGAGTATCATAAATCAAATGCATGAGCTCTTCTTCAGTGTTCTTTATTCTATATCCAATTTTCAAATGCATACGAGATAATAGAAAATACTATGGCTTGGGTCAAGTGCATCTTAACCCTCAAAGTAACATATTGGTTCTTCAATACTCAAAAAGGGTCTTGTGCAACAGATTTAACTACTGCAATGCTTACTTTGATCTCTTAACTGCTGCTTCTGTGAGCATTAATTGTGAATCCAAGCTTGCCTCCACTTATTATGATGTTACCTATTGATCCAGTTGTGAGGATTTTGATCTTTTCTATATTGTGTAGTAAGCAATCTATAGTAAAGACTTCAATCCTTGACCTACATCAGCAAGTGCTTCAAGTCCTCCTCATTTTCAACAAACAAGGTTGCATTATCTACTATGCCTGAAAAGCTTGCAACCACTTAAAAATCTCCAAATTACATAACAAACTAGGAGAGAGAACAAGCACAGCAAGCACCTTAGAGATGGACCATGAACTAGGAGCCTAAGCTATTGCCAACAGATCATCCGTAGACCTTAAATAAAAAATATGCCTTGAAATCTTCTTGGAACCAAACAACATTGTGGTTAGGTGCGACTGAGTTGGTTCCAACCCAGAGCAACACTATACACACCAGAATGAAATACCCCCTGGATCTGCACCATCTTCACAATTGTCACGTTTGAGCCATTGCCTCAAGCGCCTTCTTCTTTTTGCTTCCCCTCCACTTTATGCAGCACCATGCCCTTCTCCAGGAACTGATCTCTTCTGATAACATGCTCAAAGCACGTCAGACTAAGTCTGGCCAAACTTGCCTCTAAGGAGTGTTCTGGTTGTATTTCATCTAAGACGGGCCTGTTTACTCTTTTTGAAGATCGTGGTACTTTCAATAGTCTTCCCTAATATAATAGTTCAAATTCATTTATTTTTTCTTTGATCTTCCTTATTCAATGTCCAACTTTCACATACATATAAAGCAATTGAAAAAGCCATGGCTTGGGTTGGCATACCTTAGTTTTCAAAGTAAAATCCTTGCTTTTCAACACTTTAAAGAGGTCTAGTGTGGCAGTTTTGCCTAACACAGTGTGTGTTTTGATCTCTTGACGGCTGCTTCCATGAACATTGATTGTGAAGCTAAGAAGATGAAATCCTTGACAACATCAATCTCTTCTCTGCTTATCCTGCTGTTACCTATTGGTCCAGTTGTGAGGATTTGGGTTTTCTTTACATTGAGTTGGACTCTACTGAAGGCTACAATACTGTTCCTTCCACTTTGTTTCCAACTTTTGATTCCAGTCACCAACAATTACAATGCATCCTGATTGCTCTTTAATCAATTTCCGACTGAAGCCGTTGGTAAAATCATTCAATATTGACATCACTACTTTTAGTGGATTGGTGTCTAATTGTGAATAACAGTTTTATTGATTGGAATTCTTTGAAGGCAGATAGACATTATCCTCTCACAGCCAGCATTATACTTCAAAGAAGCTTTTGGAATGTCCTTTTTTGGCAATGAATGTGATGCCATTCTTGATTTTCTCATTCCTGGGATAGTAAATCAGGTGATTCTTTGATTCAAAATGGCCTATATCAGTCCATTTCAGCTCACTTAAGCCTAGAATATAAATCTGTATGTGTTGCATTTTATCTTTAATGACTTCCAATTCTCCTCTGTTCCTACTTTGTAAATCCAAATATTAGATTTTCACAGCCACTTCTTCTCATGTTGAGTGGTGCTCCATCAGCAAATGAAGGTCCCAAAAGCTTTGCTCCCACCGGCTTCCCTCCATCCTCGTCATTGTGGTGAATTCGATTGTGAGAAGGCATCTTTTCCTGTTATATTTTGAGTACCTTCTGACCTGAGGGGCTTCACTTCTGGCACTGTCGCTGACAATGTGCTTCTCTTCATCCGGCTTTC